>NW_012114522.1:5593949-5639641 GCF_000951035.1 Colobus angolensis palliatus | reverse complement strand
GTTTTTGAGACAGAGTCTTGCTCTGTTGCCCAGGCTGGAGTGCAGTGGCACAATCTCGGCTCACTGCAACCTCCGCCTCCTGGGTTTGATCGATTCTCCTGCCTCAGCCTCCCAAATAGCTGGGACTACAGCCACCACGCCCAGCTAATTTTTGTATTTTTAGTAGAAATGGGCTTTCACCATGTTGGCCAGACTGGTCTCGAACTCCTGACCTCAGGTGATCTGCCTGCCTCAGCCTCCCAAAATGCTGGAATTACAGGCTTTTTCTTAAAGTGAGGCCTACTTGAGTCCCCCAGGAGGGAGGATGAGAGCAAAGTCAGTTTATTGAACAAATGGCCACAGTGAAGGGTCATGGAAGCACAAGTTCTTCTTTCTCATCTCTGTCCCTTTCAACCCATCTCAGGATGAAATCCTACACATCCCTTAGCCTTTCCAGCCATGCTCCGGAGAGACAGTGTGAAATGTGCCGTTATCTGGGGATTCAAAGTCAGGTCCAGGTGGTTCTCAAGCCTGAGAGCTCTCATCTGATTTGAAACTTCTCCCCTGCCCCAGGTCTTGGGCATGGAGGAGTGAGCTGGACTTTTCCTCTCTCCTGCTCACCTCGTGCAGGCCTCTCTCCTGCACTAGGCTCTTCTTGGCTCCCCCCCTGTGTTTGTGATTTAGAAGGGTGCTATGGTTTGAATATTTGTCCCCTCCAAAACTCATGTTGAAACTTAATCCTGTCCAGGTGCGGTGGTTCACACCTGTAAATCCCAACACTTTAGGAAGCTGAGGCAGGATGATTGCTTGAGGCCAGCCTGGGCAATATAGCAAGACCCCATCTCTAAAAAATAAAAATAAAAAATAAAGAAAGGAAACATAATACCTAATGTGGCAGTATTGAGAGGTGGGACTTTAAGAAGTGGAGTCATGAGGCTTCCGCCCTTATGAATGAATTATTGCATTCATGAGTTAATGGATGAATGGGTTGTTAAGAGAGTGAGGCTGGTGGTTTTACAAGAGGAAGAGAGACCTGAGCTAGCATGCTCAGCTCCCTCGCCATGGGATACCCTGTGCCACCTTGAGGCTCTGCAGAGACTCCCCACCAGCAAGAAGGCCCTTACCAGATGCAGTCCCTTGACTGTGGTATTCTTGGCCTCCAGAACTGTAAGAAATTAATTCTTTTCTTTATAAATTTCCCAGTTTCTGGCATTCTGTTATAAGGATCAGAAAATGGATGAAGACAGGGGATTCTGTAAAGAACGCAGAACAGTCTTCCATAGCTGGTGGCGCTGAAGTTCACTCCTAGCTGTGCAATGGTCCTGGCCAGGCAGACACTTGGTCCTCCATCATTCAGTGGGTTCCTTGCAGCCTGCTACATCCCCACTGCCCGAATCACCGGAGGCTCCCTTTTGCAGCTCCTTCGGCAGGCAATCGCTGCATATAGCACCTTTCAGGCCCTGGCTTTCAGCAGCCACCATGAAGGATGCCTTCTGTGTGGTCCTGTGCGGTCCTGTGTGGTCATCTGGACATGCCCCTGGAGCTTTCCAGGACCTGATCCCTCGAACCTGTGAAGGGAACCTTGTATGGCAAGAGGGACTTCGTAGATGTGAAGGAGTGAGTCTTGAAACGGGGAGTTTATCCTGGATTATCTGGGTGGGTCCTAAATACAATCACAAGGGTCCTTATAAACGGGAGGCAGAGGCAGATTTGACACAAAGAAGAGGGCAGTGTGATGTCGGAAGCAGAGAGGGAGATGAAGATGTCAGAGCTATATACCCAGCTGTGTCACCCAGGACACTGATCTCATGCGGTTTATGTTCTACTAGAACAGACAAGGAGGCAAACAATGAACAAGGTCATTTCAGAGAACAGCCTATGCTACAAAGGTAATAAGCAGGGTGGCAGGAGGGTCCCTCTTGTATATGAGGGTTATTTACCTCGGGGAGGGCTGGCATGGGGCATATGAGCTTGAACGTGATGGTAGATGTCATGGTGTGTAGTTCAGAACCTGGTGTGTGTTAGGTACTCACACGCCTATTAGCTAAATTTGAGCAGGAAATCCAGGTCGAGAGATAAAGCACAGATTTTTGCTGTGGAGATACTCTTGCCCCAAGGGGCTAGGACACTCTTACAGGAATCCTGAGAGGTTTCCATCCTTTTCTAGGGTCCTTTTGCCATTTGATCATTTATTCATTCATTCATTCTTTACTCACTCGCTAATTCATTCATTCAGCACATCTCTTGGGAACTCTTCCTCCGTGTGGTGGGCATTTTGCCACCTGATCTCTTTATCCCTCTCCCAGGCCACATGTCCTCTCAATTGGCCGGATGACAGGGATCAACAAAATGCCTGCCATGTGTGAGGCCAGCTGTACTGTACAATCCTGACAGAACAGGGAGTTTTTGCGCCTTTTTTTTTTTTTGAGACAGAGTCTCACTCTGTCACCCCGGCTGGAGTGCAGTGGCGTAATCTGGGCTCACTGCAACCTTTGCCTTCTGGGTTCCAGCAATTCTTGTGCCTCGGCCTCCCAAGTAGCTAGGATTACATGTGAGCATCACCACGCCCAGCTAATTTGTCGTACTTTTTTTTTTTTATTGGGACGGAGTCTTGCTGTGTTGCCCAGGCTGGAGTGCAGTGGCCGGATCTCAGCTCACTGCAAGCTCTGCCTCCCGGGTTCATGCCATTCTCCCGCCTCAGCCTCCGAGTAGCTGGGACTATAGGCGCCCGCCACCACGCCCGGCTAATTTTTCATATTTTTAGTAGAGATGGGGTTTCACCGTGTTAGCCAGGATGGTCTCGATCTCCCGACCTCGTGATCCGCCTGCCTCAGCCTCCCAAAGTGCTGGGATTATAGGCTTGAGCCACCGCGCCCAGCCTTGTCGTACTTTTTGTAGAGATGGGGTTTCACCATGTTGGCCAGGCTGGTCTCGAACTCCTGGCCTCAAGTGATGCACCCGCCTCAGCCTCCTAAAGTGCTGAGATTACAGGCATGAGCCACCGCGCCAGGCCTACTTTTACTCTTGATTGGTTCACCGTCGTTTCTTGAATTTCCTCTCCAGGACTTTTGCCCTCATCAGTGGCTCCTAGCTTCCTAGTTTCCTAACTGTACTATACATTTTTTTTTTTTTTTTGAGACAAGAGTCTCGTTCTGTCATCCAGGCTGGATTGCAGTGACATGATCTCAGCTCACTACAGCCTCTGCCTCCTGGGTTCAAGTGATTCTCCTGCCTCAGCCTCCTTAGTAACTGGGATTACAGGCATGTGCTACCACGCCCAGCTAAATTTTTTTGTATTTTTAGTAGAGATGAGGTTTCACCACGTTGGCCACCACGTTCGAATTTCTGACCTCAGGCAATTTGCCTGCCTCAGCCTCCCAAAGGGGTTGGGATTACAGGTGTAAGCCACCACGCCCAGACCTTTTTTTTTTTTTTTTTAGACAGGGTCTTGCTCTGTTGCCCAGGCTAGAGTGCAGTGGTGCAATCGCAGCTCACTGCAGCCTTGATCTCCAGGGATCAAGCGTCCTCATCTGGCCTCTTTAACCCTTCCCTAGGCCACCTGCCCACCCAATTGGCCAGGCTACCATGATCAACAAAACTCCTGGCCAGCCTATCCAGCCTCCCCATGCTGGTCCATTGCTAGGTGTGTCCCAGGTCTCCAGGTGAAAAGAATCACCTCGGGAGCTTGTTGAACATGCAGCTTCCCAGGCTCTGTCGCTAGTGAATCCACATGACCTCGTCCTAGGTGGAGGTCTGAGACTTTGTGATCAAAGCACGTTTCCTGGGTGAATCTGAGAGTGGTGAGAGGTTGGAAGCACCAAATCACAGCTGAACTTCCCACAAGCTTCCTGTGCATACAGCTCACCTGGGGGTCTCATCACGGGCACACTCTGAGTCAGCTGCTCTAAGATGGGCCAAGATTCCACGTTTCTATCCAGGATCCAGGCAGTGCTCATGCTGTGGTTCACGGACCCCGCTTTGAAGGGCAAAGTGTTACAGGTCTACAGTCCTTCAACATATAGTGGTTTCAATGTGCTTAACCACTTTCTTTTTTTTGGTTTTGTTTTTGGTTTTTTTGAGATGGAGTCTTGCTCTGTTGCCCAGGCTGGAGTGCAGTGGCGCGATCTTGGCTCACTGCAACCTCAGCCTCCGGGGTTCAAGTGATTCTCCTGCCTCAGCCTCCTGAGTAGCTGGGGTTATGGGAGCGTGCCACCACACCCAGCTAATTTTTGTATTTTTAGTAGAGACGGGGTTTCACCATGTTGGTCAGGCTGGTCTCTAACTCCTGATCTCATGATCCACCCTCCTTGGCCTCCCAAAGCAGGCGTGAGCCACCCTCCCTGCCCCCCACCGGGGCTTGCTTAACCACTTTCAAACAAGATTGGGCACGTTCAGAGGGGTATGGCCATAGACTGCTTAACTACTTTCAGATGAGGTCTTCCTATGAGCTGGGGAACAGGTGAAGGACTTTGCATGCAATGTCTCATTTGATCTCTTAATAGCCCCCTTTTACAAATGGGGGGACTGAGGGAAACCGAGGCTTTGAGAGGTTTGTGACTTGCCAAGTCATATTGCTGAGGTGGCAAGGTTGGCCTTGAACCCAGACTGTCTGAGGCTGGGGCCCAGGCTTAAAACGGCAATGGAGAAGAAAAGGAATAACAATATCTGGGCAACTACTATGTGAGCGTCTGGTGTTGCAGGCATTCTTCATCTCCTTCCATTTTGTTTTTTCTTCTTTTTGATTATACTTTAAGTTGTGGGATACATGTGTAGAATGTGCAGGTTTGTTACATAGGTATACATGTGACATGGTGGTTTGCTGCACTCATCAACTTGTCATCCACATTAGGTATTTCTCCTAATGCTCTCCTTCCCCTAGACCCCCACCCCCAACAGGCCCCGCTGTGTGATGTTCCCCACCCCGTGTCCATGTGTTCTCACTGTTCAGCTCCCACTTATGAGTGAGAGAGGCATGCGGGGTTTTTCTGTTCCTGTATTATTTTGCTGCATCATCTCTTTCAATTCTTATAGCAGCCTCATGGGACACTTATTAGTATCCTCAACTTACAGAAAGGGAAACTGAGGCACAGAGAGGCTACATAGCTGATCCAAAGCCAGTCAGCTCTGGGTGGCAGAGCTGGGGTTGAGTCGTCTCCCTGATGCCCACATGTACCCAGCTCTGCTGCATCTCAGTCACCTGGCCAACACCATCCTGCCTGCCCTGTACAGCCATAAGCCCTGCATCAGTGTCCTGGGGCTTCCAGAACAAATGACCCCAAGCTGGGTGGCCTTCAGCAACAGACATGTATTCTCTCCCAGCGGTGGAGGCCAGAAGTCCAAAGTCAAGGTGTTGACAGGGCCACCCTCCCTCTGATGACTTTAAGGGAGGACCTTTCCTCTTCTCTTCCCGCTTCAGGTGGTCCTGGCCCCCCTCGGCTTGTAGCTGTATCACACCAGTCTCTGCCTCTGTTGTCACGTGGCCTTCCTCCCCTGCGTCTGTCTCTGCATCTCTTCTTTTTTCTTTTGAAAAATTTAATCTGTTTATTTATTTGAGACCAGCTTATTAGACTGGCTAATTTTTGAATTTGGGTAGAGATGGGTTTTGCCATTTTGCTCAAACTGGCCTCGAACTCCTGGGCTCAACCTATTCCCCCGCCTCGGCCTCCAAAAGTGCTGGATTACAGGCATAAGCCATCGCACCCGGCCTCTGCATCTCTTTTCTTGTCTTTTCTTTTTTCTTTTCTGCTCTGTTCTTTGAGACAGAGATTCACTTTGTTGCACAGGCTGGAGTGCAGTGGTGCAATCTCGGCTCACCGCAACCTCTGCCTCCTGGGTTCAAGCGATTCAAGTGCCTCAGCCTCCCAAGTAGCTGGGATTACAGGCATGCACTACCATGCCTGGGTAATTTTTGTATTTTTAGTAGAGATGGGGTTTCACCATGTTGGCCAGGTTGGTCTCAACCTCCCAACCTCAGGTGATCCTCCTGCCTCAGCCTCCCAAAGTGCTGGGATTACAGGCATGAGTCACTATGTCAGGCCTTTTGTTATACTTTTAAGAGGTCAAAAGCCGGGGCAGGGATCAGGGGGAGGTTGGGAGGTGGGTGAGGAATAAAAGACAACATATTGGGTACAGTGTACACTGCTTGGGTGATGGGTGCACTGAAATCTCAGAATTCACTACTAAAGAACTCATTGATGTAACCAAAAACCACCTGTACTCCCAAACACTATTGAAATAAAATAAAATAAAAGAGGTCAGAAGCAAAGAGAATTAACACGCAACCCACAGGAGGAAATGTTACTAGTTAACAAGCCTGCAAATATTTTCACCCCCTGGTGATCAAATACTAACTGATGTAAGATTCCATTTCTTGGCCTTCAAATTAGTGAAAGTGTTTGTAAATGGTAATTGTGAATGCTGGAAACTGTGTGTTGAAGAGTCACTTTCCTACACTGCTGTGGCCTCTTTTTGGGAAGCAATTGGATAGGGTTTCCCAGGAGCGGCCAAAAGATCCACTCCCTTTGATTCCATGATTCCACTTCTAAAACTCTCCCCCAAGGAAATCATCAGAGATGTGGTCACAATTTCTATACAAAGTTGCTGTTACAACATCTGGGGGGGGGGGGGGGAAGCAGTGGCAGAAACAAATTAAAACTAGCTTAAATGTCTAACCATAGGCATTGATAAAATAAAAGGGTGTGTGCTAACTTAGAAGAATGGTTACGCTAAGTGAGAAGGGATGCGAAATTGTATATCCAGTAGGACCACAAATGTGTACAAATGGTGCAGAATAAAAGGACTTGAGATACTCATGACAAGAGCCATAAAGAGAAACATTTCCAAGTATGACAAGGGACTCTCTCTGGGACAGATATGGGGCCATGTCGTATACTATTGTTGGAGCACAGAAAACAATACCCTAAAATATGACACTTTCCATGCGGACCTGAAGCAGCAGCCTCAAGGTCTGATCCCTCTCCTCCTGCCTGTCAACCTTCTGTCTCTCTCAAAGCACAGGAGGAGGCTATTCTCTGAAGCTCCCCTGTCTACCTAGTAAACAGACCCCCAGTGAGGAACACAGTTGCCTTTTTTGACTTAAAAGGAAGAAGTTGAGGCAACATTAAGTACAAAGTTTATTTGGGCCAAGCTTGAGGATTGCAGCCCAGGGGCATAGATTCAAATTGCTCTGAATATACACTCCAATTAGCAGCAGTTAAAAACAAATTTTTAAAGGAAAAGAAGAGGCAGTTCTTGAGTTATCAAGAACTTGTATTAAAATAAGTTTTGATTGGGTATAGACTGTTCTTTTTATCACAAATTTGAGGAACATGAAGATAATGAGTGAGGCAGTCAGGAACAAAATAACTTCTTTTCTTTTTTGAGATGAGTCTAGTTCTGGGATCCAGGCTGCAGTGCAACGGCGTAATCTCAGCTCGCCGCAACCTCCACCTCCTGGGTTCAAGTGATTCTTCTGCCTCAGCTTCCTGAGTAGCTGGGATTACAGGCATGCACCACCACACCTGGCTAATTTTTGTATTTTTGGTAGAGATGGGATTTCACCATGTTGGTCACGCTGGTTTCGAACTCCTGACCTCGTGATCTGCTGGTCTTGCCCTCCCAAAGTGCTGGTGTGTCCACAAGTGGTTCCTTCTGGTGAGTTCTTGGTCTCACCGACTTCAAGAATGAAGCCATGGACCCTCGCGGTGAGTGTTACAGTTCTCAAAGATGGCGTGTCCAGAGTTTGTTCCTTCAGATGAGTCCCGAGTTTCTTTCTTCCGGAGGGTTGGTGGTTTCACTGACTTCAGGAGTGAAGCTGCAGACCTTAGCAGTGAGTGTTACAGCTCTTAAAGGTGGCACATCCAGAGTTGTTTGTTCCTCCTGATGGGTTTGTGGTCTTGCTGATTTCAGGAGTGAAGCCTCACACCTTCACAGGGAGTGTTACAACTCATAAACACAACTCATAAACATACACGTGACTCAAAGACTGAGCAGCAGCAAGATTTATTGTTAAGCACAAAAGACCACACTTCCTGCAACAGGCAAAGGGAACCCAGGGGGTTGCACCTTTGGGGTCGGGTGGCCAGCTTTTGTTACTTTATTTGGCCCCACCCACATCCTGCTGATTGGTCCATTTTACAGAGCGCTGATTGGTCCATTTTACAGAGTGCTGATTGGTCTATTTTACAGAGTGCCGATTGGTCCGTTTTTACAGAGTGCTGATTGGTGCATTTACAACCCTTTAGCTAGACACAGAGCACTGATTGGTGCGTTTTTACAGAGTGCTGATTGGTGTGTTTACAAACCTTTAGCTAGACACAGAGTGCTGATTGGTGTGTTTACAAACCTTTAGCTAGACACAGAGTGCTGATTGGTGTGTTTACAATCCTTTAGCTAGACAGAAAAGTTCTCCAAGTCCCCACCCGATTAGCTAGACACAGAGTGCTGACTGGTGTGTTTACAATCCTTTAGCTAGACAGAAAAGTTCTCCAAGTCCCCATCCAACCCAGAAGCTCAGCTGGCTTCACCTCTCGCTGGTTATAGGCGTGAACCACTACGCCCAACCAGTAGGAACAAAATAACTTTAAACCCTTGTCCCCAGGTGTAGGCACTGGGTGCAGGGGGGCAGGGAATGACTAGAGTTCCATAACCATGTCTCTCTGGGTCTGCAGATCTCACAGTGCTCAGCCTGCTCCGAGCTATTTTTCTTTTCGCATTTCCCCCGTTGACCAAAACTATTCCCATGGCAGCACTGATGATCAGTCTCTGCTTAGGTGACAGTGATAGATGTCCTTCATCCCTCAGTGCTGGGAAGGTTCATTCCTGGGTAGTCCTCAGTCAAGCCACTAATTTATATAAATGCTGTCGTTGCTTTTTGAATCATCTCTGCTCTTCAGAATATCGTTTTCTGGTTTTCTTGGAAGAAGCAAAACAATGAGAGATACATAGCAACAAAGCCTATTCCACTGGGGATTCAGTTCAAATTGTAGGAAAATAATAAAATAACTCTAAAACAATGGTCAGGGCCGGAATCTAATAATACGTGTTCTGTAGTTTTCTTCAGGAGCATAACTTTTTTCTCCAGTTCCCATTTTTACCGAAGTTTAGTATTATACTTGGCCTGATTATTTGCATAAAGTGGAGCAAGAATAGTGATTGGCCATATAGACCCTTTTAAGTTGACTTTGCTGGAACGTTCAGAGGAATTTCAGATTAGACTTTTAAAAGTCTCAAGGCTGGGAGATCAAACCAAGGATTCACCGCTAGACTGCACCTGTAATACTTGTACAAATTGGGTGTATTTATTTCTCTCTTCCCAAGGTCCCCAAAATATCTTTTGGTTCCTGGGCATATCAGAAAGAGACATTCTTTATTTACTGCAAGATTAGAAACTTTGAAAGGGAACCGTGTAGACAAGATAGTAGAAGATAGTAGGCCAGTTTTGCCAAGAGGCTTTTTATCAGCTCTAAAAGTCCATTTCAATTCCTCAAAGCAGTGTTATCGTATCTGAAAATATGCCATTCCAGTCAGAATCTTGATTTTTTTAAAAAAAGTGTCTCCAGTTGTGTCCTGTGACAGAAAACAGATTCTTATTGAACTAATGCAAATAACTTGATTGCCATAAAATAAGAATACTCATGAAGAATTTCCAAATTTTGGGGAAATCAGGTAGAGATAAAGGCAAATGTGCAGGCCACACCTGCACATAAACCTAACCCAGGGAAACCCTTACATAGTTTTCAAGGTTATTCTTCTTTACCAGAAACCTCTTTTGAGCTATGACAACTAGATTTGATTCAGCTGCCTCCATTCCAAGGACACAAACCTGTCCTAGTGATGGTGTGTGTTTCCTCATGGGGTAGAAGCATTTCCACACAGAAGAACAATAGCCTTAGTAGCAAGTACAATCCTTTTAGGGAAAATTATTCTGAGGCCAAAAAAAAAAAAAAGAAAAAAGAAGAAAAGAAAAAATTATTCTGACTTGGGGAGTCCCTCTAGAACTTCTCCAGGCAGTATGTAAAATCTGACCCATTCCTCAACATTCCCATTGTGCCTCTCTCCCCTAGTCGTCTGGGTTAGTGGAATGCACAAACGGAATAATCAAAACTCAATTGGCAAAATTAACTGAAGTTTTAAAATTTGTTCAGGGGCAGGCGTGTTTGCTCCCACTTGTAATCCCAGCACTTTGGAAGGCGGAGGAGGGAAGATAATGAGCCAGTAGTTCGAGACCAGCCTGAGCAAGATAGAGAGAAGTTGTCTCTACAAAAAATAAAAAAAAATTATCTAGGTATGGTGGCACACGTCTGTAGTCTCAGCTACTCAGGAAGCTAAGGTGAGAGGATCGCTTGAATCTGGGAGGTCAAGGCTGCAGATTCAAAGAATCTACAGAATCAAAGCCATGATTGTACCACTGCACTCCAGCCTGGGTGACAGAGCAACACCCTATCTCAAATTTTAAAAAATAATAAATACATATAATTTAAAAGTAAATAAATAATAAATATTTTGGGGGGCCAAAAGCTTTTCCACTGGTTTTCTTAAGATCAGACTCTCTTGGTAAACACCGACAGTCCTCATTTGAAATTGTAACAGGCAGACCTATGAAATTGTCTCTGGGAAATGGTGAATCTAAGATATTAAAAGGGGATATGTTGTGTTATTGCAGCAGCCTTACAAGGCAGGTAACTAAAAACTAATTTAGCAAAAGACTCTTTCTAAAGTGAGCTTAGAGAAAATAGAGAACTCAGGACCATGGACTTCGACTAGGAGATTTTGTCCACTGGAAATGGCATTTTTATTTATTTATTTATTTATTTTGAGATGGAATTTTGCTCTTTTTGCCCAGGCTTTTGAGTGCAATGGCACAATCTCGGCTAACCACAACCTCCGCCTCAAGAGTTCAAGCGATTCTCCTACCTCAGCCTCCTGACTAGCTGGGATTACTGGTGCCTGTCATCACACCCAGCTAATTTTTGTATTTTTAGTGGAGACAGGGTCTTGCCATATTGGCCAGGCTGATTTTTAACTCCTGACCTCGGGTGATCCACCTGCCTTGACCTCCCAAATATTTATTTATTTATTTATTATTTTTTTACTTTTAAATTTTATTTATTTATTTATTTTTAATTTGAGATAGGGTCTTGTTCTGTCACCCAGTCTGGAGTGCAGTGGTAAAATCATGGCTTTGATTCAGAATCTGCAGCCTCGGCCTCCCAAAGTGCTGGGATTCCAGGCATGGGCCACCACACCCAGCCTAGGAAATGACAATTTTTAAAGGACTCTCTCCAGCCAAGGTGGAAGGGATCTTATCACGTGCTCCTAACCAGACTTTGTGCCACTAAGCTAAAAGGAATCCATTTATGGACATGTTGCCCATTAAAAGAAAGCTGCTTCACCAAATTGAACTTCATCTCAAATTGGTGATCTAAGATTGCAATTCTCCAGAACCAATAAGAATGAGAAGATGACATCTGCAGCAGTCAACTTTCCCAAGACACCACATCAGGCCTGCAACTAAAGGAATGCGTAAGATTTATACTCATATTAGGCCGTTCTTCCATTGCTATAGAGGAATACCTGAGACTGGGTAATTTATAAAGAAGGAAGGTTTAATTTGCCTATGGTTCTGCAGGCTGTACAAGCATGGTGCCAGCATCTGCTTGGCTTCTGCAGAGGCCTCAGGGAGCTGTCAGTCATGGCGGAAGGTGAAAGGCACGTCACATAGTGAAAGCAGGACTGAGAGACAGTGAGGGAGGTGACACACCCTTTAAACAACCAGAACTCGTGTGAATTCAGAGTGACAGCTCACTTGTCACCGAGGGGTGGACCGAACCATGAGGAATCTGCCCCCATGAGATCCAAACACCTCCTACCTGGTCCTACCTCCAATATTGGGGATTACATTTCAACATGAGATTTGGGTGGGGACAAATATCCAAACTATGTCGCTCACTAATAGATGGGAATGGTCTTCCTTTGCAAGTTGTCGATAAAGTTCTTATGTGTTGTCACTACTTTCACCAGCTGTTGCCTGTGAAGCAAATCCCTTTTTGCAATGTGCTTAGGAGTATGCTGATAGATTCAAGAGAACACTTGTTGGGTATGCGGCCCTCACACCTCTTTCTGGTGGTTCTGACCTACCATGGTGGGCATCTCCTCTCCAAGGATAAGATTGGATACAATATCTGAAATATATCTTTTTTTTTTTTTGAGATGGAGTCTCACTCTGTCAGCCAGGCTGGAGTGCAGTGGCATGATCTCAACTCACTGCAACCTCTGTTTCCCGGGTTCTCAGCCTCCCGGGTAGCTGGGATTGCAGGCATGCACCACCACGCCTGGCTAATTTTTGTATTTTAGTAGAGTCAGGGTTTCACTATGTTGGCCAGGCTGGTCTTGAACTCCTGACCTCAGGTGATCCACCCACCTCGGCCTCCCAAAGTGCTGGCATTACAGGTGTGAGCCACCACACCCGGCCAATATCCATGTTTTTCAAAAACAGTCATCGGTGCTGAACACTAATGTAACTAAGGATGAGGTTCATACTAATACTCTACAAAGCAAAGGGCATGGGAAGAGCTTTTTGGTAAAAGAAACTGATTTGTGAGTTTTTTGTTTGTTTGTTTGTTTGTTTGTTTTGAGATGGAATCTAACTTTGTCGCCCAGGCTGGAGTGCAGTGGTGCGATCTCGGCTCACTGCAGCCTCTGCCTCCCAGGTTCAAGTGATTCTCCTGCCAAGTAGCTGGGATTACAGGGGCCTGCCACCGCACCCGGCTAATTTTTGTATTTTTAGTAGAGATGGAGTTTCATCGTGTTGGCCAGGCTGGTTTGGAACTTCTGACCTCATGATCTGCCCACCTTGGCCTCCCAAAGTCCTGGGATTACAAGTGTGAGCCACCGCGCCCAGCCCATTTGTCAGTTTCAACACTGGTGCTGCCTCAACTGAGAAATGAGACAACTCAATTTTGGGATCGTATAACACAAATTTGGGTTGGTTTTATCTGGTGTACCCCCTATTTTGGTCAGCTTAGCTTGCCCATTTATGTTGGGAACAAAATAATCACACCAAAGATTCCTGCTCCAGTAGCACTAGAGATATGGGATGGATATCCAGATAAGAGTGTATCCACACCATTATATTACAAGGCGCTGATTGGCATCCCACTGAAAGGGGACAGTGACCAGCTATTTATTGGTTATCTCCAAATGGAACATCTTTGCTGTGCAGCACCAACTATGGCCATGGTTACCCACAGGATGGTTAAGACAGTATTTTTGGGGTTATGCCTGGGCACAAGGTTGAATAGCTTATACTCTTTCAAAGCCCACAAATCCTCCTCACTTATAATCATTGAGTTCATTGGGTTCATTCTGTATTCCATTGGTGTGATCATTTAGCTTCCATCTTTCTGCCACAACTGGGTATTAAGGATGTCATTTGGCATGCAGAGGCCCTAACCCTTTATACACAAAATGCCCTAGAGCATAGCCACATGGGCATCTCGTTATTAAACAACAAAGTTACTCTTATGAGAAAGGCTGTATCACGGAACTGTGTGTTGTGCCGAACCCCTATTAACCTCAACAGGGAAGGCACAAGATTCAAGAGGCTAAGAGACCCAAAGCCAGCAAACAAGACACAGGGTTTTATCGGGGGCTTACACACAGAGGAGAGAATCTCTCTAGACAAGAGAACCCCCTTATGTATAGAAACTATCTAGGCTGGGCATGGCGGCTCATGCCTATAATCCCAGCACTTTGGGAGGCCAAGGTGGGTGTATCACCTGAGGTCGAGAGTTTGAGACCAGCCTGACCAACATGGAGAAACCCTGTTTCTACTAAAAATACAAAATTAGCCAGGTGTGGTGGTGGGCACCTATAATCCCAGCTACTCAGGAGGCTGAGGCAGGAGAAGAATCGCTTGAACCCAGGAGGCAGAGGTTGCAGTGAGCTGAGATTATGCCATTGCACGCTAGCCTGGGCAACAAGAGCAAAACTGTCGGAAAAAAAAAAAGAAATAAGAAACGGTCTAATAGTGGCAGGCTGAGCAGGGAAACCACAAATGCTTGCAAACAGCATGCAGTTCATATAGCATTTTCACTTAACACTGTGTCCCCTTAACAACCTACAACTGGCAGCCTCCATTTAACCCAAAACTTAGAACCTCAGTGCCCTGTATGGCCCATGTTCAATGGGATGGGATGAGGACTCAGATGTTTACCATAGATAAGGAACAAATCTCCAGGTTGTCCACTCCCAGGTTCTCCACTTGATCTCAGCCAAAAGGCCGAGAAGCCATACACTCCCAGGTTCTCTAGCTGGGAATACACATTCAGGTGCATCTTCCACACAGGGTCAGTCTCAGGATATGCTTAAATGTTTGCTGTCAGGTGCATTTACCTGACACCATATGGCTTTAGACATACTCACAGCAGCCCAAGGGGGAACCTATGCTATCATGAAAACTGGTTACTGTATCTATATCCCAGATAAATCAGATAACATCACTAAATTAATGGCTGATATGAAAACCCAAATAATTATCCTTTCAGATCCAATGCCCTCCCTAAACGATTGGCTAAGCAGCTGGTTGGGATCTTGGGAAACTTGGTGGCAAAAGCTATTACTTGTTCTAGAAATTATCATCATTGTTGGATTTTGTCTTCTTTTTTTTTTTTTTCTGAGATGGAGTCTCACTGTGTCACCCAGGCTGGAGTGTAATGGCACGATCTTGGTTCACTGCAACCTCCGCCTCCCAGGTTCAAGCAATTCTCCTGCCTCAGCCTCCCAAGTAGCCGGGATTACAGGTGCCCACCACCAAGCCCCGCTAATTTTTGTATTTTTAGTAGAGACGGGATTTCAGTATGTTGGTCAGGCTGGTCTTGAACTCCTGACCTCAAGTGATCCACCCGTCTCGGCCTCCCAAAGTGTTGGGATTACAGGCGTGAGCCACCATGCCTGGCAGGTTTTGTCTTCTTTTTGTCTTCACTGCTGCTGCAGAATGTATTTGCCATGGAGTCAACTCATAACTGAAGAAACAAAATTAATGGTCACTTGAAGAACTGTATTAACTGAAGATGCAACTGTGTAGCCTGACTCAGGTCACAAAGTCACTTCCCCTATATTGCTTTAAATTAGGCTCCTACCTCATCAGGTTGATAGTCTGACATTCCCCCTGCCATGGACATGACACTCTAGGAAGGAGCCTTCTAGCAATAAGGAACTAAGGTCCTGAACATAAAACGAGCCAAAACCATTTGAGTTCATCTATGAAGCTTTCTTGAAAAGATCTTGATGAAAAGGGGGAAATGTGAAGTTGAATAATTCAAAGTTAAAACTGTTGAAACCTCCAATTAACCTGAGCCTTGAGAGCAATGTGGCTATGCAATCTCGGTTACATGGGTTGCATCTGCAACTTCTGCCTTTATTTCTTCTTGTTAATAATTAAGAAGACCCAAGCTGCACCAGAGATAAGATCCCCTCAGATCATTGCCCCTCCTCATGGAGTAATATAGTAATCTTCCTTGGTATGAAGCAATCTGTAACCAATCTGTAACCAGGCGCTGTGATGTATGCACCTGGCCTTGTAGAGTAACTGATGTAATCTTCCTGGAACTTCTCTACGGATATCATTGAAACCTTAACTCCTCCATGTTGGAAACTCTGAGCCCAATCATTTGGAGTTGGTGCTTTCCCTGGTAGCCATCCTTAAGCTTTGCCCTTGAATAAACTCTATACTCAATCACGCTCTCTGAATCTCATTCTTCAAGGTTAACACTTCCTTCCAAAGGCTCTAGGCGACGACTCTTTGCCTCTTTTCAACCTCTGTTGGCTCTGGGTGTTTCTTGACTTGTAGAAACACTCCAGTGTCTGCCTCCACTTCATGTGGGCTCCTCCTCTGTCTTTCTTCTATGTGTCTCTTACAAGGTCACTGTCATTAGATTTGGGGTTCAGGATCATCTGGGATGATCTCATCTCGAGATCCTCAATTTGGTTATATCTGCAAAGATCTTTATTCCAAATAAGGTGATATTCACAGGTTCCAAGGGTTAGGACATGGCCATCTCTTTTTGGAGGTCACCTTTCAACGCATTCCATATACTTGTAGTCAGTGTATTTATAATTCATTTCAATTCATTTCATTTCTACTCAGTGTTTCATTTTAATCCAATTCACTTCAATCAATATTGATTTTACACCAGCCGTGTAACAGGCCTGATAAGTTCCAGAGATAACTGACCTGGGTCCTCCCTTGGAATTGGTTCCCCCGGTAATGAGGCAATAGGAGAGACAGAGACAGAGACAGACAGAGAAGAGGGGCAGCTAACTCTCCCTGTAGGCCTGGGGTGGAATTTCTGGAAAAGGTGACACAGGAGCACAGTGGTTGGATGAGGAGGAAGCTGTCCTTTAGGAAGCCAAGGGACTAGCCTGCTAACAGCACAGCACTGTGGACGGCTAGTCCTGTGGAGGCCAGTGAGCCTGTGGTGGAGGATGCTGGGAGAGAAGGGGAGACGTGGCCCAGGTCACAGCTCAGGGGGAGCAGGATCCCCAGGCCTGCTGGTGGACCAAGTATTCCCAGGGTCTCAGAACATCCCTGGCCAAGCCCTCTCCACCCACAGCACCCCTTGCCCGCACCGGTCCATGGCTGTTAGATGCGGAGTCTGGGGCCTCCTTGGGACTATAAGGCTGGACTCTCTCTTTGCAGTCGAGAAAAATGGCCACCTCGCCTGTAGCATCATATTCACCAGATTAAGGAGGGGCATTAAATGCCTGCTCGCCAATGACCTCCTTTATCCCGAGAGCTATTTCCCACTCCTGCCTCCTCCCTGGGCCTTTGTGATTCAAGAAAAGTCAATCTAAGGAGATAGGGCCAAACACATAAATGTCTCTCTCTGCCGTTGTGGCAAGATCTTCTTCTGCTTAGAACACATTTCCTGAGTGTAAATTGGGTCCTTCTCTGGAGAGTTCAGCCCCTTGGCCCCCACCCTCACCCCCACACAGAGCCCTTGCGGTTCCAATGCACAGGGCCAGCCCTGTGAGCTGCTGGAAGGCAGGAGCATAGCTCCCACACTCCCTGTGCCTTTTTGCTCTGCCTGCTGTCCCCCGCACAACCTCAGCCCTGGCTGCTCAGGGCTCTCCCCAGGCAGAGGCCTCTTTGTCCAGTTGGAGCTGCAGAGACATTTTATGATGGAGACGAATGTGCTCTGCAAGGCGCTATTTGGCCTTGGGCGTGTTACCCCTTCCTGCCTCCCCGTGTGCACATCTGTAAAATGGAGACAATAACTCCTTTCACTTCACTGCGTTTTTAAAATCGAGGTAAAATACATATATAACATAAAATTCATCATTTTATGTTACCATTTTTTAATTTTATTTTATTTTGAGACAGAGTTTCATTCTTGTTGCCCAGGCTGGAGTGCAATGGCACAATCTCGGCTCACTGCAGCCTCCGCCTCCCAGGTTCAACCGATTCTCCTGCCTCAGCCTCCCCAGTAGCTGAGATTACAGGCGAGTGCCAACACACCTGGCTAATTTTGTATTTTTGTAGAGACGGGGATTTCTTCATGTTGGTCAGGCTGGTCTCGAACTCCCGACCTAAGGTAATTCACCCACCTCAGCCTCCAAAAGTGCTGGGATTACAGGCATGAGCCACCGCACCCGGCCTGTGTTACCATTTTATAATACCATTTATTGGTATTAATTTCATTCCCAGTGTCATATAACCATCATCACAATCTATTTCCAAAACTTTTGCATCACCCCAGACACTCTGTACCGATGAGGCAATAACTCCCTATGGTCTCCCCCAGCCCCTGTAGCCTCTAATCTACTTTTTGCCTCTTTGAATTTGATTGCCAGGTACCTCACATGAGGGGAATCACACGCTGCTTGTCCTTTTGCGACTGCTGTTTTCATTTAGCCTAAGGGCTTCCAAATTCATCCCTGTTGGCGCATGTGTCAGAATGTCCTTCCTTTTTAAGGCTGGACAGTACTTTACTGCATGGCTAGACCACCACATTTTATTTATCTATTCGTCCATGGATGGACACCTGGATTGCTTCCACCTCGTGGGTACCGTGAATAATGCTGCTATGCATGTGAGTGTACTAATGTCTGTTCGAGTCTCTGCGTTTAGCTCTTTCGGGTACATACCTAGGAGTAGAGTGGCTGGATCATAGGGTAACGCTAAGCTTAATTTTTGTGCAGAACTGCCAGATTGTTGCCTACAATGGCTCCACCATTTCACGCTCATTTTAGCATCTAGAGGCTCTCGTCACCCAGGGCGAAGTCAAGCTTCTAACACAGGGTTCAAGGCTCCCACATGAATTCAACCTTCTTTAGAGACTCACAAAATGAAGAGGCTGTTTAGCAATGGGGAGGAAGAGCAAGGATTCTGGAGCCAGGCCACCTGGGTCACCCTGCTGCCACATGCTGGCTACACGATCTTGGGCAAATGACTTCTATGTACCTGAGTTTCTTCTTAGTACAATGGAGATGATAACGGTTCCTTCTCCCAGGGTGTCAGAGGATTAAATGAACTAATCTTTGTAAAGCACAGAACGTGCCTGGCTTGAAGGTAGTCCTACCTAAGTGTTGTTAAATAAATAAACTCTCAGGTCGCTGCCTCCTGAAATAACCCCACACCCCATGCTCTTTCTTCCCTGCTTTGGAATCATGCACCATCTCCCCAGCTGCCTGTCCCCCCTGCAAGGGGGAAGGACCTAATTTATTCATAACCAAGGACTCTTTGTTTCACAGCTCACAGAAGCGGGCTGAGCCCTTCGCACATGACTAGAGTCCAAATGCCAATTTTATGGTTTAAAGACCCTAATTTATTGTCTGTGAGGCAACAACCCTGCAGGCTACTGCAGGGCACCTGCTTGTGAAACACAGGACTGGCAGCAGGGAAAAGCCCCCAGCCTCAACCCAGCTGACCCATGGTGCAGCATCCACAACATCATCCTCCTGGAATGTGGCTGCCCTGCAGCTTCGACCTTTAACCTCTCAAGTGGGCTGCACCCCAGCCCACAACCCCTCAGCAGCCTGAGCCTTTGAGCTCTGTACAATTGTCACTTTCACGACAGTCTTTCCAGATCTCAGTCCCCTCCCCTCTCAATCCCCTACCCAGTGTAGAGTTAAAGGGACAGGGGTTCAAAACCCACTTTCACTGCTTGTGGCTGTATGACCTTGACCAACTCACTTAGCCTTGAAGCTGTCCTCACAGGGTTAATAAGAATTCTGCACAGAAATCTAGTTATAATTAAGCTTTCATCAGGCTACACTCCGGCTCACTTCCCTGTTGTTAGAAGTCCCGTAGCATTAGACACTGACTATTTGCATGTAGCACTAGACACTACCCATCGTTCCTAGAGGTAGGATTTCTGACATTAGGGTCATAAGACTGTTTAAGAACCCATCTGCTTCCCCACTGTTCCTACAGAGATTCTATAGGGTACAGTTTAGCTGTGTCGCCACCCAAATCTCATCTTGAATTGTAGCTCCCATAATTCCCGCACGTTGTGGGAGGGACCCTGTGGGAGATAATTGAATAATGGGGGCGGTTCCCCCATTCTGTGCTTGTGGCGGTGAATAAGTCTTATGAGATCTGATGATTTTAATAAGGAGAAACCCCTTTCACTTGACTCTTATTCTCTCTTGCCTGCTGCCATGTGAGACGTGCCTTTCACCTTTTGCCATGGTTGTGAGGCCTCCCCAGCCGTGTGGAACTGTGAGTTCATTAAACCTCTTTTTTATTTTTTATTTTTATTTTTTGAGACAGAGTTTCACTCTCATTGCCAGGCTGGAGTGCAATGGCACAATCTCAGCTCACTGCAACCTTCGCCTCCCAGGTTCAAGTGATTCTCCTGCTTCAGCCTCCCGAGTAGCTGGGATTACAGGTGCGTTCCACCACGCACAGCTAATTTTTTGTATCTTTAGTAGACATGGGGTTTCACTATGTTGGCCAGGCTGGTCTCGAACTCCTGACCTCAGTGATCCACCTGCCTTGGCCTCCCAAAGTATTGGGATTACAGGCTCCAGCCACTGCACCCGGCCCTATTTTTATTTTTATTTTGAGACGGAATTTTGCTCTTGTTGCCCAGGCTGGAGTGCAATGGTGCAATCTCTGCTCACCACAATCTCTGCCTCCCAGGTTCAATCTACTGTCCTGCCTCAGCCTCCTGAGTAGCTGGGATTACAGGCGCCGGCCACCACGCCCTGCTAATTTTTTGAATTTTTAGTAGAGAAGGGGTTGGCCTTCTGTTGGTCCTGTTGGCCAGGACGGTCTCGAACTCCTAACCTCAGGTGATTCACCTGCCTCAGCCTCCCAAAGTGCTGGGATTATGGGCAGGAGCCACTGTGCCCGGCCTAAACTTCTTTTTCTTTATAAATTACCCAGTCTTGGGTATGTCTTCATTAGCAGCATGAGAATAGACTAATAAGCTACACTATCTCGGCTTTCTGATCATGAGGCTTTTGTTTAAGGATCCCTTAAGATGGTTTTCACACCTTGAATTCCAGCAAACACTTTGAAGCCCCCTCCAGAGGAACAGGGAGGAATTGCGGGCGGCGGGACCGGGGGATGGGCGGGAGAATGCAGCCGGTTCCTCTCCCTGGTGCAGGTTCCACAGCTGTATCCTGCACTCTTCCAGCAGTCAACCACCTCCACCCATCAGTGCACTCCAAAACCCTGAAAAACTGCAGCCCCAAACTCCCTGGGGAGATGAATTTGAGGTTTCCTTCCATCTCCTCGTTTGGTGGTCCTACGATGGAACCTCTTCCCCTGCTGCAACCATGTCCTGCCATGCTGGTTTGCCACACGCACTGGGCAACAAGCCTATTACAGTTCCAGCCTCTCTGAACCACTGCCTTCTTCCTTAAAGTGGGAATAATAATACTTTTTGCGAAAGAGCACTGAGGGGGGATTCAGTGACGTCAGGAGGAAACAACTTCTTGGTTCCTGTCCTTGAAATGGTTTCCGCATTCAGCTCTCTCACGCTAGACAGCGGCTATGTGAAAGGAAAAGAAATCTTGGGGCCCCCAGATCACTAAGCTAAAGGGAAAAGTCAAGCTGGGAACTGCTTAGGGCAAACCCGCCTCCCATCCTATTCCAAGTCACCCCTCTGCTCACTGAGATAAATACGTATCTGACTGCCTCCTTTGGAGGGGCTAATCAGACACTCAAAACAATGCAACCAGGCCATGTGCGGTGGCTCACGCTTGTAATCCCAGCACTTTAGGAGCCCGAGGTGGGTGGATAACCTGAGGCTGGGAGTTTGAGACCAGCCTGGCCAATATGGAGAAATCCCGTCTCTACCAGAAATATAAAATTAACCTGGCATGGTGGCGCATGCCTGTAATCCTAGCTACTCGGTAGGCTGAGGCAGGAGAATTGCTTGAACCTGGGAGGCGGTGGTTGTGGTGAGCTGAGATCACGCCATTGCACTCCAGCCTGGCTAATAAGAGCAAAACTCCATCTCAAAAAAAAAATAAAAAGAATGCAACCATTTGTCTCTTATCTACCTAGGACCTGGAAGCCTCCTCCACGCTTCGAGTTGTCCTGTTTTTGCTTCGAGTTGTCCCACCTTTCTGGACCAAGTCAATATTCATCTTACATGTGTTGACTGATGGCTCATGTCTCCCTAAAATGTATAAAACCAAACTGTGCTCTGACCACCTTGGGTACATGTCGTCAGGACCTCCAGAGGCTGTCATGGGCATGTGTCCTCAACCTTGGCAAAATAAACTTTCTTTTTTTTTTTTTTTTGAGGCGGAGTCTCACTCTGTCACCCAGGTTGGAGCACAGTGGCACAATCTCTGCTCACTGCAAGCTCCACCGCCTCCCAGGTTCGCACCATTCACCTGTCTCAGCCTCCCGAGTAGCTGGGATTACAGGCGCCCACTACCATGCCTGACTAATTTTTCTTTTTTTTTTTTTTTTGTATTTTTAGTAGAGATGGGGTTTCACCGTGTTAGCTAGGATGGTCTCGATCTCCTGACCTTGTGATCCGCCCGCCTCGGCCTCCCAAAGTGCTGGGATTACAAGCATGAGACGCCATGCCCGGCCGGCAAAATAAACTTTCTAAATTAACTGAGACCTGTCTCAGATTTTCAGGGTTCACAGCTAATTCCGTGTGGGCTGTGCACAGCTGCTCACAGGTCAGCTGCCCACGGCAGGATTTGGCCAGTGTCAGCTTTGTGTCCTGCACAGAACCCAGCACATGGAACTGCCCCATCTGACATCAGCCACCAGGATATTCATACCCTAGTCAACACAGGCCCTTCCTACACACGGTTTTCAGAATTTTTTGACAAGAAGCAGTGAATGCTTATTTTTAGACTTGTTTTGTGCCGAGAAATTAAAGACATAAGAAAACCACCCTGAGTGTGTGTTGAACATGTGGGGAAACACTTGGGAGGGTAAGAAAGAGGCTTCCAGATGATTTGGGATCTGGAGCTTGGACATGACCAAAGCCAAGTCCACATGTGGGGGCTGGGCAGGTGTTACACAGACACAATGCATGTCAGGTGGGGAAGTGGTACAAAAGCAAGCCCTAACCACACACCAGCGTTTGTGACTGGAGACACCCTGGGCTCAGCTGATGACGCCACTTATGAGCTGTAGTGGGTTGAATGGTGGCCCCTAAAGAGATGTGTCTGTGCTCAAATCCCCAGAACCTGTGAGTGCCTCTGTGTTAGTCTGTTCTCATGCTGCTGTGAAGGACTGCCTGAGACCAGGTAATTTATAAAGGAAAGAGGTTTCATGGACTCACAGTTCCGCATGATGGGGGAGGCCTCAGGAAACTTACAATCATGGCAGAAGGGGAAGCAAACACATCCTTCTTCACATGGTGGCAGGAAGAAGAGTAAGAGCCTAGCAAAGGGGGAAGCCCTTTAAAAAACCATCAGATCTTAGGCCAGGTGCTGTGGCTCGTACCTGTAATCCCAGCACTGTGCGAGGCCGAGGCGGGCAGATCACCTGAGATCGAGAGTTTGAGACCAGCCTGGTCAATATGGCAAAACCCCGTCTCTACTGAAAACATAAAAATTAGCCAGGTGTGTTGGCACACACCTGTAATCCCAGCTACTTGGGAGGCTGAGGCAGTAGAATTGCTTGAACCTGGGAGGCGGAGGTTGCAGTGAGCCGGGATTGCGCTACTGCACTCCAGCCTGGGCAGCAGAGTGAGACTCTGTCTATTGTGAGAACAGCACGGAGGAAACTGCCCCCATGATTCAATTATCCCCACCTGGTACACCCTTGATACATGGGGATTACGACAATTCAAGATGAGATTTGTGTGGGGACACAGAGCTTAACCATGTCAACTACCTTATTTGGCAGTAGGGTTTTGCAGATACAATTCAGTGAAGGATCTCCAGAGGAGATCAACTTGGATCATCATCAGGTGGATCCCAAATACAGTGACAGGGTCCCTGCAAGAGAAAGGCGGAGGGAGATTTGAGACCAAAGAGAAGGCCTGGAACAGGCAAGGAGGAATTCTCTCCTAGAGCCATGGGGGGCAGCGGCCCTGCTGCCACCCTGATTTCAGACTTCTGGCCTTCAGAACTGTGGGAGAATAAATCTGTGTTGTTTTAACCCACCCAAGCCGTGGTATGTGTCATGGCCGCCACAGAAAATGAATGTGAGCTTTGTGACTGAATTCCCAAATCATCTCGGTCTCAGTTTCATCACTGGCAAACAGCCCTTAACTTACACAATTATTTTGAGGATTAACTGAAGGATTTAGGTTGAACTGTATTAAATTGCCACTTTTTGTAGGTCAAAAATGACTGGATGTTGGCAGTTGCATCAGAGCCAACCCAGTGATCTGTGAGAAGTGCCCAGCATGGCAGGGAGCTCGTGGTGAATGCACAGGGAGCACCGTGTATGCACAGAGGGTGCTGTCGGGGCTGATTTCTCCAGGGGAGAGTAGCATCTGCACTGGCCCAGAGGGATGGGGAAGA
Source organism: Colobus angolensis palliatus (assembly GCF_000951035.1). Classification (NCBI taxonomy): domain Eukaryota; kingdom Metazoa; phylum Chordata; class Mammalia; order Primates; family Cercopithecidae; genus Colobus; species Colobus angolensis. The sequence goes on along the minus strand of NW_012114522.1, from coordinate 5,615,704 downwards.
GCTCATGTGGAAGGAAAGGGCTGCTGGGTGCTGGGGGGCACCCATGAGACTGCAGTGTGGTCAGAGCACAGACTGGGGCAGGGAGGGGAAAGGCAGCTCCGGGAGGGGCCAGGAGGGGACAGAGGGTGCAGGAGGGTTGATATATGCACCTACTGAATACACAGCCCTCTGTGCCTGCTCAGCCGCCAGAGGGGGTCTCTCCACCCTGCTACCATGGTGGTTTTGCTGAGACATGCCTGAATGCATTACACCTGGTGTCACCTGTGTTTCTAGCCCCTGTGAACTTGACACTGTTGACATCCATCCTCCATGCATGGGCCAGAAAGGCCTTGTTCTGAACAACCTGATAATGGCTTAAGTCACCCTGTCTGACCTCCTGCCTGCTTCATCACCTCCCCCACTCCTCAGAGGAGTCCTCTTCTGGGTAGAGGTACTTTTCAAATATAAATCAACCAACCCATAGTCCATGCTACAGCCACCTGCTTTTTTAGGCTCTACTGCTCCAGCCACATCTACCTGTCCTCATCAGCCCAGGGCAGGTGCCAGACTGGTAGGGACAGCCTTGTGCCCTGGAGCAGCTTCAGTTATTCAAACTGGCCAATCCTGAGCCTGCCTACCTTTCTTGCTGGTTCTGTCCCACAGCAACACAGTCAAAGTCCCCACTCACAGCTCTCCCCTCTGCCTCCTCCTCCTGACTGCACCCATCTTCCTGTATGGCCCCGGGCGTGGCCTGCTGCCTCCTCTTGGAAACTGTGAGTGACAAACTATCTTTTTAATGGAGGCGTCTTCTGATCTGTGGGCCTTTGGGGACTTCAGATGTCCTATGAATACACTGTATTTTTAAACATCCCTGCTCAAAACTCTTCACTGGGTTATGTATGCTTGAGAGGAAGTTAAAAATTCCCTAGGTTTATTTGTCCATTTTCATGCTGCTGATAAAGACATACCTGGGGCTGGGCAATTTACAGAAGGAAGAGGTTTATTGAACTTACAGATCCACATGGCTGTGGAGGCCTCACAATCATGGCAGAAGGTAAGGAGGAGCAAGTCACATCTTACGTGGATGGCAGCAGGCAAAGAGAGAGAGAGTTTGTGCAGGGGAATGTCTCTTTATAGAACTATGAGATCTCGTGAGACTCACCATCATGAGAAAAGCACAGGAGAATCCTGCCCCCACGATTCAATTACCTCTCCCCAGGTCCCTCCCGGAACACATGGGAATTCAAGACGAGATTTGGGTGGGGACACAGCCAAAACATATCCCTTAGCCTTGTGTATCAGTGTCCTGTGGCTGCTGTAGCAAATTCATTAGCATGTATTCAGTGGCTTAAAATAAGAGCAATGTATTCTTTTGCAGTTCTGGAGGGCAGCGACCTGAAATGAGTTTCATGGGGCTTAAGGCAAGGTGTTGGCAGGGCTGCACTCCTTCTGAGACCCTGGGAGAATCCATTTCCAGCTCGGGAGCTGCTTTCTTCACATTCCTTGCATTCCTCAGGTGGCAACTCCTTCCTCCACCTTCAAAGGCAGTAGTGTCACATCTTGCTCCAGCTTTTCTTCTGCATCAAACTTCCTTCTTATAGGGACACCTGTGATTACATTCAGGGGTCGGGTCATCAATAACCTAGAATAAGCTTTACACCCAAAAACATTTAACTTGGTCTCAGCTGCAAAGTCCCTTTTGGCATATAAAGTAACAACCATAGGTTCTGCAGATTTGGACGAGGGTATCCTTGGGGGCCATGGTGCAGCCAAACACAGCCGCCATTGAAGGCTTCTGCTTCCTTCGGCAACATCAGCTCCTCACATTTCCACATGCCCCCTCTAGCCCTGCTTAGATGTGCCAAGGGGCTGCTCCTTCTAGAATGTTCTCCCTGCCCTTCCTCAGGGCCCTTCTGTCTGGAGACCTCATGAATAACCTCCCTGTGGAGATTCTCAGGAACCCCCAGAGCATCGTGTCTACACATCTCACCTCTGATGCAGAATCTGAATTCTGGGCCAGTTCAGGATCCACCCTGGAAGGGGCACATTGATGAACAAGCACATGTCTTGCCTGGGGTAACCCTGAAGGTAAAAGGTTAGACACAAAGGTGCAGCTAGGTAAAAACAGTTGGAGGTGCTAAGAATGCCTGGAGAAAAGAAATGCCAGGGGTGCACTCTCTGATGGGTTAGCATGAGATTAAAACTCACAGCTGACACTGGGCTCTTACTATGTCCCAGCCATATGGATGATTCTAACTTCATCTTCCCAACATCTCTAAGTGAAACTAGCATTAGGTACATTTTATAGGTGAGGAAACTGAGGCACAGAGTTTCAGTAACTTCCACAAGGTCACACAGCCGGTGACCTAGGGCAGAGCTGGGCTCTGATCAGGCAGCCTGGTTCCAGGGCTGGCACCATCCAGCATGATGTGACAGAGAAGAAGGCATGGAGGTAAGCCTGGAGCCCAAGGGGCCAGAACTTGATAGAGGGGAGTGCCCAGGGAGTGGCTACCAGAGTCACACATGAGACTGTCATCCAAATAGCCATGTTGCCACTCTTGGTAAGTGGTAGCAGTTATTGCCCTTGATGGGAAAGTTGCCAAAAGTAGAAACAAATGACATGATACAATAACTCAGCTTCCAATGAGAGGCGCATAGAGGCAGCCTAACCACAAGCCAGTCTTCCTAGAAGCACCCAGGAAGAAGCCTCTACCAGGGATCACTGAAGGGCCCTCCCAACTTAAGGATCTCCAATTCTGTAGGACAGGAGTGAAACCATCAAGTGCTGAGGCTCAGAGGAAAGTCACTGCCGGAGGAGGAGAAAGGAGGCTGGGAGCTGAAGCATCATTGCTAAGTGGGAGAGAGAGAAGCTTCTAGCAAGACTGGCCAAGGAAAAGGAGAGAAGATATGTTACCAAGACCCAGAATGAAAGATGGGTAAACACTACAGGTCATACAGACATTAATAGGATAAAATGAATATGTCTCATATGATATGGTTTGGCTGTGTCCCCACCCAAATCCCAAATTGTATTTCCCATAATCCTCACATGTTCTGGGAGGGACAAGGTGGAGATAATTGGATCATGGGGGCGATTTCCCCCATCCTGTTCTGATGATGGTGAGTTAGTTCTTATGAGATCTGATGGTTTTATGAGGGGCTTACCCCTTCACTGGGCACTCATTCTTCTCCTTCCTGCCACCATATGAAGAAGGATGTGTTTGCTTCCTCTTCCATGATGATTGTAAGTTTCCTGAGGCCTCCTCAGCCCTGAGGAACTGTGAGTCAATTAAACCTCTTTCCTTTATAAATTACCCAGTTTTGGGTATGTCCTTTTAGCAGCAGGAGAAGGAACTAATACACCAAACATTTTACATGAACCAATTCCTTGAAATCTACAGACTACCAAAACTCATGCATGAAGAGCTAGACCATCTGAATAGTCTTATATTTATTCAATACATTAAGTTCAAAATTAAAGATATCTAACAATGACATTTCCAAGCCCAGATGGTTTTGTTGGCTAACTTTACCAAATATTTGAGGATAACTACTCTGCAGAATCTCTTTGAGAAAATAGAAGAACATTTCTCAGCTAATCTCATGAGGTTAGCATGACTCTAATGCCAAAACTAGACAAAGACATAACATAGGTTAACAACCTATGTTTGTTTCCCTAATAGGGAAACAAACCCCTACAAACCAAAATTCTTCATGAACATAGGTGTGAAAATCAACAAAATATAGCCAACCAATTCCAGTGTGATCTGTGCAAGGCACCTAATCTCCCTGAAACAAAATTTTATTTGGCTTAGATGAGGACTGAAGCCAGATGTGGTGGCACAAGCCCATAGTCCCAGCTACTTGAGAGACTGAGGCAAAAGGATTGCTTGAGCCCAGGAATTTGAGACTAGCCTGAGCAACATAGTGAGACTGTCTCAAAAAGGAAAAAAAAAAAAAAAAAAGGATGATGACATCTTTATGACATCAACATGAGGTAATAATGCACCTTAGAATACTTAACATAGAACTGGCATAAGTGCCCAGGGAATTTTGTGTTGCCTTTAGTCTGGCCCAGTCATCTTCCTCACACCACTCTGCCACTTGTCACATGTTGTGCTTGTGAACTTATTGGAAGACAGAAGCTACTGCTACTGAAGTGGCTTTTGCTGTTGACGCAGGAGCCCTGCGGAGCCTCGGAGAATCCCTCCAGGTCACCTGGGGAGACCTGGGCCAGAGCCACCCCACTTCAGGGGTGGCACGGTTGTCAGTTGTGTCATTGATCAGTGCTGTTTTATTAGCAAATACTGAATTCCACTCCAAAAGGTATGGCCTGTGCTCAGAGTTTGTTATGGGTGAAATTATTCTTCATGAGCAGTAAATATCTATCTCTGGGAGTGTTCAGCATCTTGAAGGGGCTGGCATATGTCTCCCTGTGAATCGATTTGGGTCAGCCCTACTTCCTACCCCTCATTTCCCTGAGCCTACTACGTACTTAGTTCCCAAAGTCCCCTGATAAATTATTGCACCTGCCTCTCTTGATGGTTTGGGAATCAGTAGATTTGCTTTCCTTTCTTCCGCACTGGCTGATATGGTTTGGCTGTGCCTCCATTCAAATCTCACCTTGAATTGTATCTCCCAGAATTCCCATGTGCTGTGGGACAGACCCAGGGGGAGGTAAGTGAATCATGGGGGCCGGTCTTTCCCGTGCTATTCTCATGATAGTGAATAAGTCTTACGAGATCTGATGGGTTTATCAGGGGTTTCCACTTTTGCTTCTTCCTCATTTTTCTCTTGCTGCTGCCATGTAAGAAGTGCCTTTCACCTCCTGCCATGATTCTGAGGCCTTCCCAGTCACGTGGAACCGTAAGTCCAATTAAACCTCTTTTTCTTCCCAGTCTCGGGTATGCCTTTATCAGCAGCTTGAAAATGAGCTAATACACTGGCTCAGAGTGCAACTGGGTGATGCCTCTTTTTAAAATCCCATAGCCTGAAATACACCTCCTTAATGTAGGATCCAAACCTGCCTCCCCACCCCCAAAACCCACCTCCCCACCCCCAAGGCCATGGCTTTGGTTCACACGTCCTGCTGCCCGCCTCTTCCCTTCAGCCTCTCTGACGCAGAGTCAAGCCATTTTCCACCACTGACCCCTTGGTTTGAAAAGCTCCATCCACCCTTACAGTCACTGAGGGCTGGCATGGAGCTGCAGGGGCCTCTCTGGACATGAGTGTTCTCACCTGTAAATTGGAGACACTGACACTCCTCGCCTCCTAGAAGGAGCTGAGAGTCATGAGAGATCATTCGGACAAACACCGAGGACAGGACCTGACCCATGGTGGGTGCTTAACGAAGGCTAAGACTTATGATTATTATTGTTTGGGGAAAAAATAATTCCTCTTGTGTCCATAGTGCTTGTGAGTTTGCGAAGTGTTGATTTGTTTTCATTCCATTCCAGCTGGGAGGCAAGCCTGCAAGGGCGGGTCAAGGAGCAGGAAGGCCTCTGATCACAGATGAGGAAGCAGCGCTCCAGCCCCATGGTGGAGTGGGATGCAGCTTGAATGCCTGACAGCTTCCCACATTTCTCTAGGGGAAGGGACTGGTCAGCCCTTTGAAGAGGGAAACTGGGACTTCCATGATGGAGCTTGGAGAACAGAGACTGCATCTATTCAGTGAGTTCCTGATGCCCCATGCTGTGCCTGGTTCGTAAGGATAGAGCCTCAGTAAAATATGTTGGATGAATGAATGAGTGAGTGAATAAGGGCAAGGCAGGGTGGCTGAGTCAGGAGTCGGAGAAAGTGGCAATGGAGGGCATGTGCTTAGCAATACCCTAAGCTCACTGAGTGCTGGGCATTAAGCCACACTGAGCCAGCTTGCATGACATCATCACTGGGATCATCAGTCCCATTTTACAGATGAGGAAACTGAGACTTGCTTGCCAGCAGGGAGTCAGTGAGTCCTACATCTGAGATTGAGTTCAGGCCTGTCTGATCCCCATCACACTTCCCAAATATCCCAGAGGTATATGTAATGGCAGTTTATCGATGTTCAAATCAGGGCCCTGTTTTCTATATAACTGCAATGATCCAGCTCATGGGAGCATAAGCCTGAAGCCCCAGACCAAGGCCCGGCAGGGTCCATTTCTGGTGAGGGCTCCTTTCTTGGCTTGCAGACAGCCACCTTCTCACTTTGTCCTCCTGTGGCAGAGAGAGAGGGTGCGCTCTGCTGTCTCTACCTCTCCTTACAAGGGCAGAGCCTTATTGGATTAGGGCCCAACCCTGATGACCTCATTTCACCTTTATCACTTCCTCACAGGCTCTATCTCACAATATGTCACATTGGGGATTAGGGTTTCATCACAGGAATTTAGGGGAGACACAAATATGTAGTCCAGATTGTGAGGTAGGCTGAACAATATCCCCCAAAATCTGTCCATGTCTTAATCCCCAGATCCTACAAAAGGCTCCTTAAATGGGAAGAGGAGCTTTGCAGACATGATTATGTGGAGGATCTTGGAACAGAGAGATGATCCTGGGCTATTCAGGGCGGTCTGATGTCATCCCAAGAGTCCTTATAAGAGGGAGTCAGAAGGAACCAGGCTGAGGGAAGGGCAATGTGAAAAGGGAAACAGAAATTAGAGTGATGTTGGCCGGGCATGGTGGTTCATGCCTATGATCCCTGCAATTTGGGAGGCTGAGGTGGGCAAATTAATTGAGATCAGGAGTTCGAGACCAGCCTGGTTAACATGGCGAAACCCCTTGTCTACTAAAAATACAAAAATTGGCTGGGTATGGTGGTGTGTGCCTATAATCCCAGCTACTTGGGAGGCTGAAGCAGGAGAATCGCTTGAACTCAGGAGGCAGAGATTGTAGTGAGCTGAGATCGTGCCATTGCACTCCGGCCTGGGCAACAGAGTGAGACTCCATCAAAAAAAGAAAGAAGGAATGAAGGAAGGAAGGAAGGAAGGAAAGAAGGAAGGAAAAAGAGAGAACAAAGAAATTGGGGTGATGTATTTCGAAGACAGGGGAAGAGCCACCAACTAAGGAATATCAGTGCACCCAGTAGACAGTGAGAAAGGCAGGGAAGCGACTCCATCCCAGCATCTCCAGAAGGAACCGACACCTTGTCTTCAGCCCAGTGAAGCTGAGTTTAGGCTTTGAGCTCTAAATGGTAAAAGAATTCATCTATACTGGGTTCAGCCTGTTTGTGGAAGGTTGTTACAGTGGCAACAGGGAATGAGTACAGCAGGGATTAGGTTTGACGGAGAGAGACAGGAAATCCCAAGTATCAGTGGCTTCAAGGAGAGAATTGGTTACAAAGTCTGTAGGTGGTCCGGGGTCATAGAGGGAGGGGCGCTGCCCCCTGGGGTCCTCAGGCCCACCTCCTCCCAGGACCCTGCTTCACCATCCTGGGTGGGAACCTCAACCTCATGGTCCAAGATGGCATCCACACAATGGGTGGCAGGAGGGAGAAGGGGACAGCAAGACAAGGAGAGGGCTGTGCATCAGTGTCCCTTCCGGAAGGTCACTAGAGCTGCTGCGCACTTCTCTCATCCCTCTTGCCAGAATGTCGCTACAGGGCCACACCTTGCCAAAAGGGAGACACAACAAGGGAGTTCTTATTTCCTGCAGACTCATGCCTAGAGGGAATTTTTATTGCAATGGAAGAAGGGGAGAATAGATGTTGAGGATAACCCACATCTCTGCTATATTTCACCTGTCTGAGCCGATGCCATTTAGGAGTGTGCTCAGTGTCAAGGAGCAGAGATCCTGCCCCAAAAGGGCCTAAGTAAGTAAGACTTCGTTTTTCTCACAGAGCAAGAAGTGTCTGGTGGATGGTACAGTGCGGTCGGCCCAAAGATGACCACACTTTGAGGGTTGGTTTCCACCCTCAGATCTGTAGCCTCATGAACGGAAGATGGCTGCTGTAGCTCCAGGTGTCAATTCTTTTCTTTTCTTTCTTTCTCTTTTTTTGGGACAGAGTCTTGATCTGTCACCCAGACTGGAGTGCAGTGGCGTCATCTTGGCTCACTGTAATGTCCGCCTCCCAGGTTCAAGCGATTCTCATGCCCCAGCCTCCCGAGTAGCTAGGATTACAGGTGTGCACCACGACCAGATAATTTTTCATATTTAGTAGAGATGGGGTTTCACCATGTTGTCAAGGATGGTCTCCAACTCTGGACTTCAACTGATCCACCTGCCTTGGCCTCCCAAAATGCTGGGATTACAGGTGTGAGCTACCATGCCCAGCCCAGGTGTCATTTTTACATGGAAGGCAGGAGGAAGGATGAAGAATAATGCCAGACTTGTATGTCCCTCTTCCACAGGAGAACAAAAGGTTTCCCACACACCCCCAAAGACTGCATAGAGTCCCATTGGCCAGGAGGGGATCTACTGGAACCCCTCTTTGTAAGGGAGTCTGGAAAGCCAAGGATTTAGCTGTGTACCCTCTCTATTAGATAATAGATGAAGATCCTTGTACCCTTTGAACACTAATTCCATTTCTAGGAATTCCTATACCAACAGTTTCTATCAAAGATGTGCACAGAGAATATGCCCAAAGCTGTTCACCACAGCTTTACTTACTATGAAGAATCCTAAACATCCCAAATGCTCAACATGCGCTGTTGGGTTGGGTCCCACATTGGGTCCCAGTCATTCAGTGTCTGGCCCCAGCACCTTGGTTACTTAATATGAAAAATAGAAGAAAATGTGTTTTACCTGTTAGGATGATGGTGAGGACCAGAGATAAGAAATAGAGCTTGTGTGTAGCTGGGAGCGGTGGCTCATGCCTGTAATCCCAGCACTTCAGGAGGCCAAGGCAGGCGGATCATAAGGTCAGGAGTTTGAGACCAGCCTGGTCAACATGGTGAAACCCTGTCTCTACTAAAGATACAAAAAATTAGCTGGGCATGGTGGCACGCACCTGTAATCCCAGCTAATCAGGAGTCTGAGGCAGGAGAGTCGCTTGAACCTGGGAGGCGGAGGTTGCAGTGAGTCGAGATCGCACCATTGCATTCCAGCCTGGGTGACAGAGCAAGACTCCGTCTCAAAAAAAAGAAAAATGAAAGAAAGAAATAGAGCTTGTGTGGTGCATGGTTGCTGCTCAGTCAACGGTCTCCAACCCTTCCAGCTCCTGTGTGTCTTCACCAGCCAAAAATATGGGGCAGATGTCAACATGTCTGATGCACCTTATTCTCCAAGATCTCGGGAGAGTGGAACTCCACCCTCTGACTTTCTAGACTCTGGAGTGAGAGCTATCTGTGTGACAACATGGGCACAACACTGGCTTTGGGGCAAGCCACCTAGGCTCAAATTGGTGGTTAGGTGACTTCATGTTCTCTAATCCTGCAGAGGGGCCGCTCTGTCGTCTCATCTGTATAATGGGGCAACAGTCCTGACCTCACAGGCAATTGTGAGGTTTCACCAAAAAAAAAAAAAAAAATTGCCCCCAGACAGGGTCTGGAACCTAGTAAGCCCAAAGAACCACTGGCCTTTTCACTCCTGACAGCGGATATTGGAGGAAGCGCCCATCTCCTCTGACACAGAGGCACCCACAGTAGCAGGGGGAATGCTGTAACACAAAGGGTTTGCGTTCCAGCTGGAAGTTTCCTTGGCCTGAGATATCCAGGGCTCCTGGCTAAAAGGTGACCTAATTATTAATGAAAACTCCAGAGATGAAAGCTAAGACATAATCCACCCCTGAATGGACTCGGAAGGAGCAGATAATGGGACAATAAAATTAATCTTGTAGAAAAACACAATTAGCTGTATCATTTATAAATCTCATCTCCGTCCACACGGGGCGACGCAGGAGCAACACAGGCAGAGTGTTCTCGGCACAGCCTCCCATTTTGCATGCACAGACACCCCTTTTCCTGGGACAACATTTTCCTTTCACATTCAGGGGTCATTGTTGGAGGTTTAAAAACAATCTTCAGAAACCAAGATGACCCAGAGAACAAAGTGAATGGCGCTGTCCTGTATACCCCCATTTCTTGCCCGTTTCCAGTCTCTTCAATGCAATTAAAGAATCATTTAATGAGAACATGGTGGGGAACAGGCCCCACACTAGGCCAAGGCCTGGGGGGATGAACGAGCTCCCTCTCTACCCTCCAAGGGCTCATAGACCAGAAGCGGGAAAGGAGAGGGCACAGAAAACTGGAGACACACAGACCCAAACCCAGCTCCTCGCTCCCAGCTGTGTGATCTTGAGCAAGTGCTTCACCTCCCTGGGCCTCAGTTTACTCACAGGTAACATGCAGTGAATGAGTGTGACTCCCTCACTCCCACAGCTGGGAGGGGATTAAAGGAGAGAAAATCTGCAGATCACCCACTGGCACAGGACAGGCCCACAGCAGGCTCAGTCGCTGCAAGTCCGGAGTCATCCTCTTCCCTGCCATCCCTCGTCTTCCTCCTCATTTTACTCTGACCATCTCTTTTTAAAAATTGAGATACATCTGAGTTCAGGAGTTTGAGACCACCCTGGCCAATGTGGTGAAATCCCGTCTCTACTAAAAATACAGAAATTAGCTGGGTGTGGTGGCGTGTGCTTGTAGTCTCAGCTACTTGGGAGGCTGAGGCAGGAGATTATAGGCGTGAGTCTTCGCACCCAGCTGGCAATTTTCAAAGTATACAAATGAGTATAGCTCACCCTGCAGAATTCCAGTTTACAAACTCAGAACCGATGATTCTGAAACTTAAGTGTGCAACAGAATCTCCCTAGAGGGCTCGTTAAAAAGCAGTGTTCCTGATTCAGCAAGTCTGGGGTGGGGCCTGAGCATCTGCATCTCTAACACGCTCCTAGGAAAAGCTCATCTGCTGGTCCAGCCACTGCACTTTGAGAACCAGAGCCCCGGACTAACGCTTTCTGGCTCCACCCCAGCCCTCCAGTGCATGTTTATGATTCCAAAACCCAACATAGAGGTACTCTGCTCAGGGAGAAGAAGCACCACGTGCTGGCTAGGCTCCAGACAAGTGCAGCAAGCCAACCCTGCCCTGTCCTGCAAAGGCCACCAGGGAGGGACAGCAGCATTGAGCGGGGACCATGCACCTTCCCTCTACTGAGCTCTAATCAATCCGGGGAATTCACACTCGTGAAATGCTTCGAAAACTCTAAACAATGCATATGATGTCCAAATATGTAATATATTCAAACATAAAGGGAAAACACATTAAAAAGTAGAAAAACTATCTGGGCTTGAGAACCTCCGTATTCACTCCCTGGGGCTGTCTTAACAAATTACCATAAACTGGGCAGCTTAAAACAGCAGAAATCTATTGTCTCAGAGTTCTGGAGGCTGGAAGTTCAAACTCAAGGTGTCAGCAGGGCTCTGTGCCCTCTGAAGTCTCTATGGGAGGCTCCGTTCCTTGCCTCTTTCCTAGTTTCTGGAGGCTCCTGGGGATCCTCAGCATCCCTTAGATGTGGTCGCATCCCTCCAGTCTCTACCTCTCTTGTCCCACAGCCTTTTCCTGTGTGTCCCCCTGTGTCCTTTCATTTTTTCTTTTTTGAGAAAGAGTCTTGTTCTGTCATCCAGGCTGGAGTGCAGTGGTGCTTTCTCGGCTCACTGCAACCTCTGCCTCCCGGGTTCAAGTGATTCTCCTACCTCAGTCTCCCCAGTGGCTAAGACTACAGGCATGCACCTCCATGCCTGGCTAATCTTTGTATTTTTAGTAGAGATGGGGTTTTGCCATGTTGGCCAGGCTGGTCTCAAACCCTTAGTCTCAAGTGATCTGCCCGCCTTGGCCTCCCAAAGTTTTGGGATTACAGGCGTGAGCCATCACGCCCAGCCATGTCCCTTCTTCTTATAGGGATACCAGTTATTGGATTGCGGTCCACCCTACATCCAGGATGCTCTCATCTCAAGATCTTTACCTTTTCTATCTGATTGGACCTATTTCCATCAGGTCACATTCTGTGGTCCCAGATGGACATGAATTTTGGGGGGACACCTTTCAACCCAATACAGCCTCTTTGGGATGTCATTCTGATAAGTTCGGCGATTTGGACTCTCTGCTCATAGCAGATTAGAAATAGTGCACTGGAAAGAGTGAGGGGTGCATAGTGAGGATCGCCTCTGCAACCCCTGTGTGAACGGTGGCCACAGAGGCAGCGACAAGGGCAGGGGCAAGTCTAGCCCGGCCCACAGCCTGTGGACAGCCAGTGTCGGGCGCAGGTCCCAGCCCATAGCACCCGACCCCATTTGGTCTATGGTGTTCATGAAACTGACCTGATTCTTCAACAAGAGGTTAAATTCTTTCCAGCATCCTCTGTTCTGGAAGGCAGGACAACGTGCCCTGCATTTTAGAATGACTCTGGTCCAAAATGAGGAAAATTAGACCTAGAGGGATAAAAATTCAATCTCTGGAAAATCTGCTCATGAGGACTCCAACCTTATTCCTGAGCTGGGCCTGAGAAACAAGGGGAGAAAAGGTGACACATTATGAACGTTAAAAAAAATGTTTAAAAATCACGTCATGGCCAGAAGTTGCAGGACAGCTCAGGGCGTGGGGATCAGGGCTGACTTAGGGGTTACGTGCTAATTTCACTGTGCTGTGGCCACCAAACCCCAGCCCCAGCTGCACGGATGGAGGCATTCCAGACGGAAAAGCCCCATTAGGTCATCGCTGCGCCGCCTGCAATGCAGTTCAGCCTTTCGCTGTGTAATCTCCAGCTCACTCTGGGGAACCTGTGAATTTGAGACACTCTCCCAGGGACCCTGGCTCCACAAAGCATGAAATGAATTGCATTCATCCATCTGTGGGCTTTTTAAAAAGTCAATAATTAATTCAAGCGTATGGTGGTATTATTGTTATTAGAATTTGGCCTTTCTGTGGTTCTTTAATTTGGCAAAGTGCTTTTATAATCATTTACTGGCTAAATCATTTAATACGAGTTATTGCTATAAGCTAGAAATCTGGTACTTAGCTGGTGCTGAGGGACACCGGACTGCTTATGAAAAAAGCGGGAGAAGGGCAGAATGGAACTGTGTGGCCTTCGTTATTTATCCCCCCGGTCACGTGTCATCACTTGCTTAACCTCAGTGTGTCCTCGATAATTTTCTGATTTATCAGGTTCTGATTCATCCTGGGCCATTCTTGCCATCGTGACAGTGAACACAGTGGGTAGTGGGGAGACTTTTCAGGGGGAGGAGAATTAAGTTATTCTAGTCCAAACCCCTCATTTCACGGGAAGGGGAAACGGAGGTAGAGGCACGCTTTGCCCAAGGCCACATGACTAGTATGAGGACCAGCATCACCTCAGGACTGGAGGAGAGGATTCGGCTTTAGGGGATCCTCCCTCCCTGCTTAATAGAGTCAAGAAGGGAAAGAGAGGCATAGCTAGGTCTCCTGTCAACCAGCATGGGCCAAGAGAAGGGCTGGGCCTGGGCACAGCAGGGAACTGCATCACAGCTCCGGAGTCCACTCCTCTGACCGAGTTCTTTTTGTTTTCTTTCCTTGAGACGGAGTCTTGCTCTGTCGCCCAGAGTGGAGTGCAGTGGTGCGATCTCAGCTCACTGCAACCTCCACCTCCTGGTTTCAAGTGATTCTCCTGCCTCAGCCTCCCGACTAGCTGGGATTACAGGGGCACACCACCACGCCTGGTTAATTTTTGTATTTTTAGGAGAGACAGGTTTTTGCCATGTTGGCCAGGCTGGTATGGAACTCCTGACCTCAGGTGATCCTCCCATCTTGGCCTCCCAAAGTGCCAGAATTATAGGCATGAGCCACTACACCTGGACTCTGACTGAGTTCTTGAAGTGTCTGATTTTCTCCCTCCTGCCAACATACCTTCCCAGCATCTTCTTTTTTTCTTAATGTTTTTATCTGTATTATTATTTTTAATTTAATTTTAAGTTCTGGGATACATGTGCAGGATGTGCAGGTTTGTTACATAGGTAAACGTGTGCCATGGTGGTGTGCTGCACCTATCAACCTAGGTATTAAGCCCCGCATGCATCAGCTGTTTATCCAGATGCTCTCCCTTCCCTCGCCCCCACAACAGGCTCCACTGTCTGTTGTTTCCCTCCCTGTGTCCGTGTGTTCCCCTTATTTAGCTCCCACTTATAAGTGAGAACACCCAGCATCTTCTTAATAATCATCTGTCACCCAAGCCTCTGTGGCCTCATCTGAGAGACAGACTATGAATAGAAACAGCCCTAGAATGTGGGTTGAGGGCATTGGAAGAAATACCTAGAAAGCACTTTGGTGCTCCCTCCGTATTCACTGATGACAGATACTATTATTAGTATGGTCATTTACACCAATGATCATTGTTACTTTACCTGAAAAACGGGTGTAACAGTACCTGTCCTTTCTACTTCAGAATTTTTGTGAAGCTGAAAAAAACTAAGATAATGAAAGGGAAAGTATTTCATGGTCATCTTCATCATCTAATTCTTTGCCTGGAGGATGGTTAAAGAGGGGTTTCCTCCTTGAGGCTCTGGGGGTCTTCAGGGAGCAAGAAGTGTTCTCCTCAGCATTTGTATCAGTCAAGATGCCAAGAGGTTGCAGGGGCCACACCAAATGGGGTCATTTGAGTAGATGTATTTCAAATAATTGTCTGCAAAGGTGGCCAGGGTGTAGGGCTCAGAAGAAGTGTTCAGTAGCCTGGGCTTGCAGAGAGAGCTGTTGCCATCCCTGGGCCAGCAGGAGGAGGGGAGGGGGTATAACAGGTTCTGGAAGGGTTGAGGCTGCCTTGGAGGAGGGGTGGCTGTTTTTGCAGAACAGGGCCAGCCTGAGGGAGCCGGGGGGCAAATGCCTGTTGGCCAGAGGGCAAGGGAGTCCACTGCAGCGGCCACAGTCCATACAGCCCAGCTCCTGTCCTAGAGACAGGATCTGATGGGCCAAGGGCAGAGGCCCGCACAGCACCATTGGTGGATCAGAACCGCGAGAGTGCCTGGGGGTCGGGGGCTTTGCTGTGGCAGCAGGAGTCTGGCCTGCTCTGTGAGCTCCCCTGCCATGGCTCACTGCGGGTAACTGAACAGGCAGAAGCCCAGGGACAGGCTCCACCTCTCCTCTGAGTGGCCGGCAACAACACACCCTACTCCCTGCTGGCCCAGGTACAAAATGAAGGTGTGAACTAGAAGATTATTGAACCTCGGAAAAACCCTTGACCCTAACATTATTGTTCACTCAGTCCACATTTCATCCCCTCCCCTCTGCAAGACTTTGTAGAGCTCTATCTTCTGAATTTGACCCTCTCCCAAAAATAGGCGTATTGGATGCACTCTTTAGAAGTTCACATGTGTGGCTGGGCGTGGTGGCTCATGCCTGTAATCCCAGAACTTTGGGAGGCTGAGGCGGGCGGATAACTTGAGGTCAGGAGTTCGAGACCAGCCTGGCCAACATGGCAAAATCCTGTTTCTAGTAAAAATACAAAAAAATTAGTTGGGCACGGTGGCAAGCACCTGTAATCCCAGCTACTCAAGAGGCTCAGGCAGGAGAATCATTTGAACTTGGGAGGTGGAGGTTGCAGTGAGCCGAGATTGTGCCACTGCACTCCAGCCTGGGTGACAGAGCAAGACTCTGTTTCAAAAAAAGAAAGAAAGAAAGAAAGAAAGGAAGGAAGGAAGGAAGGAAGGGAAAGGAAAGGAAAGGAAAGGAAAAGAAAAGAAAGAAATGAAAAGAAAGAAAAAAGAAAAAAAAATGTCCTCACGTGCCTCCCTCCCCTGACTCTGCTGAGTTTGGGGGCTGGGCTGCTTCTCCTCCCTCCCCTCCTTCCTCTCCATGACGAAAATCTTAGACAGGGAGAACATTTCTTGACCTACATATTTTTTTACTCTAATGTCCTTAATTTTGGAGTTGGACAGGTTGGGTTATTTGAAAATAGCCTGAGTTGTGAGAGGAAAACGAGCAGGCCAGAGAAATTTGGAGCTGCCAGCATCTTGGAGGTGAGTATTCAACAGAAGAACACTCGGCTCCTGCTGCCTTTATACCCATCGATCAGCCCGCATTGCAAGGCCCTCTTCTCAGATCCAAAAATAGGACTCCAATGGGGAGCATTTGTAAATCATCTTTTCTTAGATGCCAAATCCTGGAGCTGAAAGAAGAAAACACGTGTGACCATTCCTGTCGATTTACAGATGAGGAAACGCAGGGCACAGAGGGCTTTTCACCAAAGCCTTTGGCTGTCTTTTTCTTGCTCACACTCCCCCAACGTCAAGTGCCTCACAGCCAAAGCAAAATGGATCTTAGAAATAATTTGGGAAAATCAGGAATTGCTGAGTGGTTCATTAAGACTATAAGACAAAACAGCAACAACAAGCAAACAAAATCCCCAAACCCCCAAACTAAACACGCAGACACAATTCTGTTTAAATACATCATCAGTCATCAAATGTTTCTGAGCCCCATAATCGTATTTACCCAGTAAAAGCAAAGAAGTAAAGTGAGTCCATTCATTCCTTAGCAATTTATTGAGCGTCTCATGTGGCCAAGCGCTGGGAAACACAAAGGTAAATAAAACTCTGGAGAGCACTAGAAACCGCATTTATGATTTCATTTATATATTATGTATTTTAAATAATAGCATTTGGGGTTTTCCAGAAATGAGCATTTTGCAGTAAGGTCAATTCTAAGAAGAGAGTATCACCGTGATGTCATGGGCAAACCTACCTTCAGTTTTAATTAGACCATGAATTTTCTTTCTTTCTTTTTTTTTTTTTGTACTTGAGACAGTCTTGCTCTGTTGCTGAGGCTGGAGAGCAGGGTGTGATCACAGCTCACTGCAGCCTCAAACTCTTGGGCTCAAGGGATCCTCCCACCTCAGCCTCCTGAGTAGCTGGGATCACAGGTGTGTGCTACCACACCCGGCTAATTTTCTCTTTCGCTCCCTCCCTCCCTTCCTCCTTCCCTTCCTTCCTTCTTTTCTTTCTATCTTTTTCTTTTTCTTTCTTTCTTTCTTTTTTTTTGGCAAGGTCCACTTTGCTGTCCAGGTGGTTCTCAAACTCCTGGGCTCAAGTGATCTTTCCACTTCAGCCTCACAAAGTGATGCGATTAAAAGGATGAGCCACCGGGCCTGGCCTGAGTTTCTTACTATGCACTTGAACTCGACTTTACATCCATGATGTTCACATGTCTTACTTTACTGTGAATGTAAAAGAAGTGGATGCCTATTCAATTAAGCAAGCCTATCCTGATTACCAGGCCATGCTCTAGACAGGGGGGGTATAGAAATGAAAGATTAAGTGATTCTGCCTGATTTGCTCATGATCTATCTAGAAATGTGAATACCCAGACTCCGGGATAGAGAAGCATAAAGAAAGGCCAGGCTTCAAAGTGGAGATAACATTGGATCTGAGTTTTGGAGGATGAGGAGCAGTTTGCAAAATGGATGAGGAGTGGGGAAGGCAATCTAGGCAAGAGAAATAGCATTTGCAAAAGCCTGGAGGCAGGCGCTTGGGGGAATGGAGAATTTGCCTAGAGGACAGCATTTAAGGAGAAACAGGGATGACTTCACCTAGGTGGGCTGATTCTTCACACTGCAAATGGACTGTCCCATTTGCAGAAAGATGCAGAGCCTAATGTCTCTCCCGCGTCTGTGTCAGTGTGCCGACTGATCCCAGCGTGCTGGCTGATCCCGTGGATTGAGAAGTGGACCTGAGAAACTTAAAACCATCAGAAATGAGGGTGTGTGTGGGGAGTTACTATTGTAGGACTCAGGTTTCTTTACGGGGTGATGAAAATGTTCTGAAATTAGTGGTGATGATTGTACAACCTCGTGAATACACTGAAACCAGTTAAGCATATACTTTAAACTGGTGATATCTGTGGCATGTGAATTACATCTCAATCTAAAAACAAGACATTTGGATGAAGCATCTCTGGATCGACATGGCCAGGCTGCAGAAAAACAGAGTAGAACTTCCGCTGATCACCTGCCACTGAACTTCCACAGGCTGATGGCACTGGGTGGCCACCCCCGCAGCAGGACCTCATCCATTCTGGCCATCTGGCTGGTTGTGGGAGGCCTGACTAGAGCCTGCTACCCATCCCAGCTCTGCAGGGAAGCCTGTGGCTCGGGGCTCATCATTTGACTTCTCTGAGCTGCAAAGAGGCTCACCAGGTCTCTAGGGGAAGAGTCACCTTAGTCACTCTGAATACTTGTCACATAACCAGGAAAAGTGTCTATCACCTCACCCTGGCTCCAGCAGTGGCTGCTAAGAATAGAGACCACAGGAGTATAGAATTAGAGGTCAAAGCAATAGTAATACCTAAAACAGGCACTTAAAAAAATAAGAATAGCTCATTCGATTCTCACAACACTGCTATGATGGAGGTATCATTATCTCCATTTTATCGATGGGGAAACTGAAGCATAGAAAGCTTAAGTAGCTTGCCTGAAGTCACTGTTAGGAAGAGAGAGACAGGATTCAAAATTGGGCCACGGCTTAGCCACTGTGTCACATTGCCTCTTGCTGTGACAGTCTGGACTTCAACCAGTGGGACGAGGGAAGTTGCTAAAAGGCTTGGACCTGAAAGTACCAGGGTCATCAGAGAGCAGCGCCTGGCTGCCCTGAGGAGAGGGAGCGGGGTAGGAGTTACAATCGTACAGGCAGTGATGGTCTGTGCCTGAGATCAGTAACTCTGGAAGTATTCCTAAAAGAGTCATTTAGGGCTGGGCGCGGTGGCTCATGCCTGTAATCCCAGCACTATGGGAGGCTGAGGTGGGTGGATCACGAGGTCAGAAGATCGGGACCATCCTGGCCAATATGGTGAAACCCCGTCTCTACTAAAAATACAAAAATTAACTGGGTGTGGCGGCACGTGCCTGTAATCCCAGCTACTCAGGAAGCTGAGGTAGAAGAATCGCTTGAACCAGGGAGTCAGGGGTTGCAGTGAGCTGAGATCGCACCACCGTAACTCCAGCCTGGCTACAGAGCAAAACTCCATCTCAAAAAAAAAAAAAAAAAGAATCCTTTAGAAAAACTTAGTCTGTGTCAACAATCTTCTGTGGCACTTGGATTTTAAATTGTTGGTGCTGGGATAAAACCGGTCGCGGGGGAGATCACATAGCATTGATTTTCCTTTTTGTATGTTGTGAAAATACCTGACATTTGTTTGACCTGCAACCACCATCGCAGCCTCAGTCATCCCCCTTTTGGTGGCTGTGGCTTCTTCAACCTAATTTCTGCCATCCTTTGTGAATGACTTAGGTTCTCCAAATCACCACACCCTTGCAAGCCTAATGCCTGTAGTGAGCTGAATGAGGATCCTTAAAATATATGTCCACACGCTAATCCCCGGAACCTGTGATTTACCTTACATAGTAAAAGAGTGAACATTGTCTTACACGGCAGAGACAGGATTAAGTTAAGGATTTTAAGAGGTAGACCTTATCCTGGATTATCCAAGCAGGCCATAAATCCTATGATGAGCATCCTTATAAGAGACACAGAGAAGAGGAGGAGGCAACGTGACTGGAGTGACACGAAGGCAGAGTTTGGAGTGACGCAGCCACAAGTCAAAGAATGCCTGGAGTTGGGGGCCAGGCGTGGTGGCTCAAGCCTGTAATCCCAGCACTTTGGGAGGCCGAGACGGGCGGATCACGAGGTCAGGAGATCGAGACCATCCTGGCTAACACGGTGAAACCCCGTCTCTACTAAAAAATACAAAAAACTAGCCGGGCGACGTGGTGGACGCCTGTAGTCCCAGCTACTTGGGAGGCTGAGGCAGGAGAATGGCGTGAACCCGGGAGGTGGAGCTTGCAGTGAGCTGAGATCCGGCCACTGCATTCCAGCCTGGGCGGCAGAGCGAGACTCCGTCTCAAAAAAAAAAAAAGAATGCCTGGAGCCACTGGAAGCTGGAAGGGGAAAGAACAGGTTCTCCTCTGTGGCTTGTAGAAGGAGTGAGGCCCTGCTGGGACCTAGACTTTAGACGGCTGGCCTCCAGGACCAGGAGAGAACACATTTCTGTTGTTTTAAGCCAAATTTGTTCCAACAGCGGCAGGAAGCTCATATACTGTCTTAACACATTCTGTTCCCCTACCTGGAATGCCTTCCCCTCTGCAGGCACCTCTCTCAGGCCCACCTGTAGGATGCTTTACCCCCAGTCTCTGCATGTCCTCCCTCCTGGCAAGAGGCAGAGGCCACTCCCTCCTACAGGGCCACTGCTCCCAGCAAACACTTGCCCTTGTCCATAGCTCCCTGCGGGTGGCTGTGTGTCTCATGCATTTTGCATTGTCCATGCCCTTCACAGGGCCCAGACATAATCAGCAGAGGAAGAAAACCACAGGATGAAACAGTCCCAACAACCAGCACCAGTCAAGATCCAAGACAGCACGAAAAGCCAGCTAGCAGAAACGTGATTGTCCACTGTCCACCTCTGGGACAACCTAGGTCCTTCTTGCCTCTTTGTCCTCCTCAGTTGACAGAGTCGTTGAGGAAGGGGGAGGGCCTCCACTTTGTTCCTCCCGGTGTGGAATTCTGACCAAGTGTGTGTGTGTGTGTGTTGGGTTCTGTTAAATGCTTGAGCCTGAGACAGGGAAAAAGCCATTCCCTTGCTTAAGCCCGAAGGGTTTCTCCTGACCAGTGAGTCATCCTCATGGCAGATGCCTGGGCAGATTTCTAAAGCGAAGCGAGAGAAATCTCTTCTTCACCTGCTGCAGGGAGGCATCAAAGTGCCAGAAAGGTGGCTTCCGTGGATCCCTGAGGCCCACGGCAGGGGCCAGAGTCTGACACCTGCTTTCCCTGGGTTGGCGTCGGGGTGCCTCTGTCAAGAGCCCGGGTTCAGACCAGGCTGGCCTGTGGTCAAAGGCACACTTAGACCCTGACTGGAGAGTTGGGGCGAGGACACCTGTCAAAGTCGGCTAGCCCTCCTGGGGGTTTGGAAATCAGGGCACCCGCGGCAAGTTCCCAGGCTGTGCCTGGGGCTCAAGGCGGTGACTGTTCCTGTGCTCTGGGCTTAATCCCGGGATTCTCAGACGGCTGATGGAAAACGCCCCGGACCCTCCGTAGTGCCACGGGGAAGTCCCCGGAAACGGTGTGAAAAAGTATCAACTTTGGGGGATGCCTCCTCCGCGTCCAGCGCCTGACAGCGCCCAGCTGCTGGCCCAGTTGCCCAGGAGGCACCGATCCCCGCAGCCGGCCTCCTCCCCTGCGGGTTCCACTCCCATTTCGGCCTCGCCCCCACACCCCATAGTCTTTCATCCGTGAGTCCTGCAGGCAGGTCGGGTTGGAGGTCTGCAAACAAGACCCTCTCTGGGAAGCTGCGACAGCGGCTGCGCTCGGGGTTTGGGGGCGCAGGTCAGGCTAGAACCACCCCCCTTCTCTCTGAGTCCCGGAATCGTCCCAGCGGCCCCTCCTCTGTGCCCAGGATGCTTGGGCGGCGGCTGCGGGGGGACCTCCGCCTTCTCTTCCGACCAGACCGGAGGAACCTTTCCGCCTCCCTCCGCGCAGAGCATTGAGCGCTCTTTGCCCAGAAAGACTTGCCTCCTGGTGCCTGGGGCAGCCTCGCCCTGGGCGCCCGCACCCCAGCCCTGAGAGAGCGCTACTCCCGCCTCCCGCACCACTGAAAACCTCCTCCTCCTCCTTTTGGGTCCGCGCCCGCTTTATACGCGGACGCGCCCTCTTTTGGTCGCCCCCTCCCCAACCCAGCGCTCAGGAGCGCCCTGCTCTGGTCTCTGCCACCACCCAGCGCCTCCTGGACTCATCCCCCCAAACCCTTGAACCTCCTCAGGACCCCCAGGTGAGCGCGGCGCGCTGCGGGCGGGAACCCTCTCTGCACCTCCCCTCAGCCCTGGGGGTCGCTGTGTCCCTAGGGTCTCCGCCTCCCCTTTC
>NW_012114522.1:5579347-5593304 GCF_000951035.1 Colobus angolensis palliatus | reverse complement strand
GACCGGGTCTGGAGGGGCTGGGCAGGGGCGGCGCCCCCTCCCCTGGCCGCTGTGCGCCCTTGCGCCTGGCGCTTGGGTCCTGCGAGATGAAGGTCTAGAAATACACAGCACCCTCCGACCCCCGCATCGGGCTGTGACCACCACGTCCCCACGACCCCTCCCCGAGACCAAGCGGGACGGCGGTGGGTGTGGGTGCCCGCTTCCCCCTGCCCCGCCCTGGGTCTTGCTTGCGGTGACTCCCCCCGGCCCTCCTTCCGCAGGCTGCAGCCTCGGAGCTCCCGGAACGATGGTGAAGTTGGGGAACAATTTCGCGGAGAAGGGCACCAAGCAGCCGCTGCTGGAGGATGGCTTCGACACCATTCCCCTGATGACACCCCTCGATGTCAATCAGCTGCAGTTCCCGCCCCCGGATAAGGTAAGCCCCCCCCCGCCCCTCCACGTTGCCGGGTGCGCACCCCCAAATCTCGCACGGCGGCCGCAACAAAAGAAACGCGCCGCGTGCGCTGGGTACGCGAAGTGGGGGCGGGCTTGGGAGGCCGAAGGGAGCGCGGCGAGGACGGTGTACCCGCGCGGGATTCTGGATCGGGGGATGCTTGACGGGGGGGCCCTGCCTTAGATGATATCCTAGTCCTGACAGTGGAACGCGGTGGGGCAAGATTCCTTCGCGTTTTTCCTGGGAGCCCCGCAGCTGCCCTGCTCCTCCCTTGCCCCGTGGCCCCAGGGGCTCTGGATCGGGGGTGAGCCTTGGGGCGGACGAGGCTGTCCCTGTACCTTCCCGGGTGTGGCAGTTTTAGCCCGACTTGCCCCACCGAGGCGGGGGAGCGTTCTCCTTGGTCAGATGGCCCCTCCCCAGGGCTGAATTGTTCTCGCCCTTTCTGCCTGCCCCTGCCAGGCTGGCGCTAGGTGCAGGAGGGTGTGCGCGCCCACACAGGGTCTCCTTCCTCTTTGTTCCTTTTGTGAAATCTGCAAATAAGTGCCTGGGCTCGCTCAGTATTGGTATCACCGGGAACAACCATTCATCAACCTTTCCCCAAAGTGTTTTCTGCTGAATTTAAAGAATCTCCTCTTTTTGAGTATAGCATCCAATTAAGTAGTTTCTATTTGCTAAGAATAATATTTCCAGGAGTTAACACTTGAAAATGTAAATAGATCTTTGCATGTCTAGGCAATTGTACTGTAAAACTCGTATCTAAGACCATAGACACAGCATCTGTTCTCAGCATCTTGCTGCCGCTTACAAACCACCGCAGCCACAAATAATTCCCGGAAGTGCTTTTCTGTTTTTTTTTCTCATTTAGTCCCTGGTAAAGGGGCTCTGAGTCAGGGCTCTGCCTTCGTTGCAGCAAGTTGGTGATTGCTGACGGAGCGGGTGTTGTGGGGTGGGGGTGTCCCGGTGGGGGCCCTAACCCCTGTAAAGGTGTCCTCCCAGCTTTATTGTGTGTGTTATCGGGGGAGGGAGGCAGGAGCCGGGAAGAGGCTGGCAGCAGGGGTTTCGGTTCAAGAAAGGGGGATCAACTGGCCACACCTGTGCCCCCCAGGCCCCGGTGGTGCCACTGATGGTCCAGGCTATGCTTTGCAGGAGGGGCAGGGTTGCCTGAGGCCTCAGCTTTCGCTCCACCCCTCCTTGTCTAGGCATCAGACTTGTCCAGTTAGCAGGGCCTGGCCCCGAGGCCCCCACCCCCGTCCTGCCTCGGCCCCCAGCTGCTCAGCTGAGGAGCAGTGGCGCCTGTGCCAGGAACTCCGTGTCCTGAGGCAGCACCTCTATCAGGTGATTCCCCTCACTTGGCCTGAGCCTCCTCTCTCATCCTCAGTCTGTTCCATTCCAGAACCATTCGGCACGGTTGGTTTATACAGGGAGGAGGGTTTCAGGCAGGTATGAAATCCTCACCCACTAATCAGGTCGACCAGGCGTAGCCTAGGCAGCTCGGAAAAGTGGTGAGTCTCCTCTCTCTGCAAGTGTCCAAAGAGGGGCAACCAGTCTCAGGTCCAGCCAGGACTTCAGCCAGGACTGAGTGTGGGTGCAGGGTTATGGCTTTGGGATCATTTTCCAAATGGCTTCTAAGGTCACAATGAGGAAACTGAGCCTCAGAGCATTTATGGGACATGCCCAAGGTCACTGGGCTGAAGGTTATAGTCCTCCAGGATGCAAAAGTTTCTGGCAGTGCCTCTTACTCCACCCTGCTTGGAGCCAGATGTCTCTCACGTAAGACCTCTCTTAACCTGAACAACAGCAACATGTTGCTAACAGTCAGAGTTCAGGGAGGCGATGTCACCTGTTGCAGGTGACATGGCTTCTGAGGGGTGGTGACACAGTTGGACTGTAAACAAGAATCTGTTCTGAGAACGTGTATGGAGTGCTGAGGTGCTAGAGGTGCAGCGGTGACAGCAGTCACAGTGCTGGCGGCACAGTGGTCTCCCCTGACATTTGCTGGATACTTATTCTGCACCAGGAACTATTCTGCCAGTTTTAGAGGTTTAAATTCTTTTGATGCGTTGACATGTCATGAGGTCATTACCAACGTTACCCCCATTTTGCGGGTGTGGAAATGCAGGCACGGAGAGTTTGAGAATTGCCCGAGGTAACCTAGCCTGTTAGTGGCAGGTGCAGATAGAACCCCGGTCGACAGAATATTAATGGGGCCCCCACATAGGGTGGAGGTTTCTGTGGGTTTCCTCGTCCTCAGCAGTAGCCTTGTTCCCATACATTGGCCAGTCTAGGCCTGCGTGCTCAAGGTCACATGGCTAGTTGGGTCCAGTTGGGGTTTGAGAATGGCAGGGTGGCACCCAACCACTGCCTCAAGAAATGGGTGCCTCACAGGGGTGGGTGCCCAGGCCAGCCCACGCCAGGCACCCCCTCCCTCTCCATCACAGGAGCACTGGGTGGAAAAGGAGTTGGGGTCGGGGGGCCAAGAGTGTGGTTACAAGGTTTATGGCTCTTGGGATCATTTTTCAGTGACATGGGAATGGGCTGTGCTGTTCTTTCTCCCCAAGGCTGGCTTTGGGGGTCACAGCGCAGGCTGAGAGGCCCTCTGGCTGCCCACCGGGGACTGACCATCCCCAGTTGCTGGGGTCTCTTTGTTCTGCCCTGGGCCCCACCATCGTGGAGAGCAGGTGACGGACCGCCCAATGAAGGGAGCCTTGTCCCTCGAGGGAGAAGAGCTCGGAGGTGGCTGTAGTGCAACAGCCTCTCCTGGAACCTGGCTTGGGAAGTGAAGTTTGGAGATTAGAGACCTGTAACGCCTTGACACTGCTCTTGAACACCTCCCAGTCCAGTGGGACAGAGGAGTAAACAGTCCCTGGCAACGGGTGTGGGGAGTGATGAAGACAGCGCCGCTGAGGCCAGGGTTGTGAGCGTCCCGGGTGGGGAGGCTTCCTGGGTCCATCTGAAGCTGCTCGGGTGTAGGGAGATGCAAGGGCTGGTTTCCAGGTTGGACAAACATCCTTCTGCCTCACAGTAGGGGGTGGAGGGGAATGAGAGCAGGGAGACCCTTTGGGGGCTGTGGCAGGGGCAGAGGGAGAGGAGGTTGTAGGGGTGGAGACAAAGAGGTTGATCCTGGATCTGTTTCCTGACAGGCTGGCGACCAGCCTCTCCAGCCAGTCCTGGAGGGCTGCGGACAGTGACCTCAGACCTCCTCTTCTTGTGCCCATGGTGGCACAGCAAGGCCAGTGAAAAAGCAGGTGCAGTCTCCCAGCTTCCTGGGCCAAGCCAGGCTTCGGCTCTGGTGGATGAAAGGAGCACTGGGTTAGGAGTCAGGTGCCAGGCTGCATCCCCACCCTGCCGCCTATGAGCTGCGTGACCTTGGCCAGTTGGCCAGTGAGCTTACCTTCTGTGGCCCTCAGTTATAATGTTTCCCTCCTGGGACTGCTCTCAGGATTATTAATGGGACGTTTCTCTGAAAGTCCTGGCACAGAGGAGATTTCCAAAAAGTAGTGGCTGTTCCCGTTCTTCTTGTGAATTTCTTCCTGGCCAATGGTGACTTTGAATGTGGGAGCTCCCAGACCCACCCTCTTTGGGCAGATAGTCTGAATGCATCTGACTTTTGTTTCTCTGTTTCCTGGATAAGGTGGTCGTGAAAACTAAGACTGAGTATGAACCTGACCGCAAGAAAGGGAAAGCACGTCCTCCCCAAATTGCTGAGTTCACCGTCAGCATCACGGAGGGTGTCACCGAGAGGTTTAAGGTGAGTGGTCCTGTGGTGGGGGAGATGCTGCTTTTGCCCCCAGAAGGGGTCTGCTGAGCTGCAGAGATGCCCTGCAGAGAGGCCAGGGTATGATGCCGTTTGTCTGGGCTGATCCCAGCTGTGCACACCCAGTAGCTTCTGGCTACCTGCCAAGATGTTGTCCTTGTGCTTTTTGAACATTTCTTTCTTCTTTTCCTCTTCCAAAATGATCACAGGGAAAACCCACCCACGAACTGTCTTTTAGACAAAGGTTATAAACATATGAAAAATCACTTACCAAACATTAAAATATTTACTTAACAGTTCCAGGAAGGAAGCAGACAATAACAAAAAGATAACGCACAGCACTGATCACACGCCAGACGGGGGTCCCAGCCCTTTACCTAGTGAGCTCATCTGAGCAACCCTCCTGGCACACCAGTACTATCCGTATAACCCATTTTACTGATGGAGAGGTTGAGGCACAGCGTGGTCGCAGCTCTACACAGCAGAGCCAGGATCCGACCTGCAGGGGATCTGGCTTTGGGCCTGTGTGTATCCTCCCTCCTTCCCCGTATCCCGATGGGATGAAGGCGTGTTGCTCAGAGCGGGAGGCTTCCAGCCTGTCTGGGTGGGAGGAGCGTTCTTGCCAGCCTGGCTGCCTTCAGAGGCCGCGTTGGTTGAAGAACAAGCTGGGATGTTTATCAGGAAACTCATTCTTTGGGAAACATGAGAGAGAGGGTAAAACAGTAGCCTCATCCAGATTCAAGGCGGTGAATTGAGAGACATCGGTGGGCCCCAGGCCTTGCAGAGCGGCCCTGTCTGGCTCTCTGGTCACCCTCCACTTGGCAGCGTGAGCAGTTTGCTTGTGCTGGGGGCACAGGAACTCCCACCCCCAACCCCTGCAGTTTCCAGAGCACCTGTGGGTATGGCATCATATTTGATCTCTGTGACAACCTCGTGGATCACAGAAGGCGGGACTGGGGGCCATCCCTGGTTAACAGATGAAGCTGGAGCCACAGAGTGACTGGCGAAGCCAGGGTGTAATCTGACTTTCAGTCCCTCCTTCTTCCTGTTGCCACACACTGCCTGTCAGGGCCCGCCTGGTCCAGCGGGTCCCGTGAGTGTTGCTGTGGGGCGATTGCTTGTGTCAGCTCAGCGAATCCTCCCAGCAACCCTCTGCCTGCTACCTACTAATAGTAGGTACTGTTTGTATTACTGGTGTTACAGATGGGGAAGTCGAGTTACAGAGCAGTCTGTGTCTGTCCCTGCTGGTATGTAAGGATGTCGTGTGTGCTGAGAGGCTCTTTTGGTGGCTCCTGGCTCAGCCGTTCATATGTGTTTGAGGTTCATGGCCAGGGCCAAGACATATTGACCCGAGGTCAAACGTGTCTTCTGTGCTGGCCAGTGGGATTAGCGTGTGCCTTATCTGCTGCCACTCACCTGTCCTGCCCCATCTGCACCCTGGGTTTGGCAGCTACCCCTGGTTGAGGCAGGAGTGGCCTTGATTTCAAGGTCACCGTGCCCTCTGTCCTGATGGCTAAATGCTGTCTGATGTCTGAGTGTGTCTGGGTTTCTCAGGCCCGCCTTGCCCTTTGCTGTCCCAGCCCCGGCATTTTAGATGCCCACAGAGCAGGGCGCAGTGCGACCCTTGAACAGCTATTGCTTCATCTGTTGAGTGTCTGTGGTGAGCCAGGCTCTGTCCCCGACCTCTGGTGTTCTTCATTTGTACTTTTCCCACATGACCACCTGAAACAGGTCCCCAGATCTCTTGCCTAAGGAATGGGTGACGCAAATTTGCCACCAGGGCCCTTGGCAGCCTTGGCTGGGACTCTGTGGTTACCCGGCCCCTGTTGCCCAGAACCTGAAGGCTCAGAAGACCATGGGCGATTGTGCTTGTCCCAGTAGACTGGCTGCTGGCCTCAGAGGCCCTGCCTCGTCTCCCTGCCTCCACCTCCTGTGGCTGTCTCAGAAGGCGATGTATGCAGTAGGTGCTCAGTACATGACTGTACTGGACTAAGTCCGCTGGGTGTGTTCCTCTGCTTAGTTTTCCTGGCCTTCTTTATGATTCACAACCGCCCTGAAGGGGGTAGCACTGGCCCCTTCACACATAAGGCTGTTGAGCCCCGGGTGGCCCCAGGGCGGCTGGGTGCTCCCTCTGGAACTCCGAGGCTTCAAAGCCAAGCCTTCCCACCATCCCTCCCCACTCCCATGGGATGCCTGCTGCTTCCCAGACCCCATCCCTTCCATCTCCTCCCAGGACAGGTGCAGATCACACCTCTGCCAGGAAGCCTCCTGGGTCCCTCTCAGTTGCAACAAACCTCAGCGTCCTGTTTCCAGTGCCCTTTGTAGCCAGGCTGCGACAGCATGTAACAGTGACGGAGTGCTGCATGAGCTGGACTCTGCTTCACACTCCTATGCTCATATTACCTCATTTAATCTTCATAAACACCTCAGGAGGTAGGCACCCTCATAGCTCCATTTTACATAGAGGGGAAACTGAGGCAGACAGCCTTGGCCGCCTGCTCTCGGCTGTGGCACCAGAGCTCCTTGGTTTCTTGGAGAAGTGGGTTTGCGTGGGAGCCCCCACCCCAGGCGCCATCGCTGTTGAGCCATTCCGCTTCTACAAATCCTTTTCCTTTGTTGATTCAAAACCCTTGCTCTGCTGCCTTGAGCCACACAGAACGTGCGGCGCCCTCCTTCCCCAGCCCCAAGGCCTTCAGAGACCTGGCAGGCTCAGGTATCCCGGAAGCCTCCCCAGTGTACAGCTTCTTTTTCTCATGCTTCTTCCTGAGTCCTGGTTTCCAGGCTCCCTTCCCCTAGGTGTCCTCTTTTGAGGGTCTGGGTTGGGCTGTCTTCTCTTTGGGTGCGAAACCTGTGACCAGATGTCCTGGCAAGGTCCATTGGTGTGGCCCTTCCAAGCACAGGCCCCTCAGCCTGAACTGGTGACCTGAGGAGGGGAACAAGGCCATAGAGACCCCCTGAGCCAAGAATGTCAGCCAAAAATGAAGGCTTTGGGACTCTTTGTGCAGACAGAACTTACTCATCAGCTGCTCCGTGCCAGCCACGGTAAGAGCTCCTTGATATCATCTCCCTGGCGCTTCTTGCACGCGCAGTAACAGCTTGATAAGTAAATGGATGACTAATCGTGCTGCTGGCCTCCCATGAATGGGGGACTTGGCAGGATTTCCTGGGTCTGCCTGTGGGTCCTTGCTTGTTGAGTAAGTTCAGTGGCAGCTGGTCGGATTGAGCCCTCTCTCGGGGCCATGCTTGCATGTAAGCCTCTAACAGGTGATGCCTGCCACTTATCACCAAGTCAGACAGGTGACCTGCTCAAGGCCACACAGTCAGTCAGTGGCAGAGGCGCAGCAGGAGCTGGGCAGGAGGCTCTAGAAGCCTGTTGCTGTGGCATACTTCCGCCCACTACCTTGTCCACTAGGAAGCCTGCAGGCTGGACTTTTGCAACTGAACAACTTGCATTCTAAGGGCGTCTCTTCTCTGTGCCTGCTCCGAGCCCCTTCTCAACTGGGAAGGAGATTTACCTAACTCCCTGCCCACTTGCTGTGGGGTGGATGTGAGAGGCAACCTCTGAAGTGCTGTTTCCCCAGGTGTATCTGGAGCTACCTGTCAGCATCAGCTGAAGTTTGATTTTAACACAGGGACCCTGAAGCCCAGGGTGATGCGTTTTAACAAATGCTTTCCAGGTGATCCTAATGTATCCCAAGTTTTTGAACCTTCTCGGTGGTGGTGCCTTCTGGCACAGAAGCCAGGAAGGGTGAGGAGGGCTGGTGCCTTTTGCAAATGCTAAGGGTGCCTACCTTTCTGGAATGTTCTCCCAGCTTTTTATTGTCCAGGTAGATTTCTGGCATCCCTGAACGTGTGCACACGACGAGTCGTGCTGCTGTTGTGTGAAGCTGCAGCTGGTTGAGGGCTGGGGGTCTCTCTTTCTGAAACGGGAGCACATGGGGAGCAGGCTATGCTGGAAACACGGACATGATGGAGGGTCCAGAATAGAGATCCGCCTTCCCTGGCTTGTGTGCCCCCCTGCCAGGGCCCAGTCGAAGCTGTGGTTGGGTCAGAGCATCTTCCTCGTCCCCCTAGTGACTTCTGTGCAGCTCCCTGGCCCAGCCATCATCTTAGCTCTTTCATCTCTGTGCGTGAATCGCAGGAATGGAGTCCCACCTTCCTGACGTTGAAGCGATAGGTAAATCGTTTGTTCCCTCCTGTCTCTAATTTGTGTAGCTCAGGAGACCTCATCTTTATAGGCCTTTGGATGGCATCATTGAAACGGAGTGTCTTTTTGGATGCAGCTTTCTGATTGTCACTTGGGGATTAATCTCTTGGCTGTGAGGTTGCTAGGCTGGTTGCTAGGTAACTGCTGACTGGGAGAAGGTTCTGAGAGACTCTGCCACACAGAATGGCAGGAGGACTCCCCCAGCGGCGGCCAGCAGCTTGGGCTTCCAAAGAGGTTCTTGTCAACAAGGAAAGCAGTCGCTTAATTAATTGGAGGCATATTTACGCTGAGAATAAACACTGGCTAAGATGTTTCTCAAATTAACCAAACCTAAACATTTTTGAAATTGTGCTTCCCCACTGATGCCTGCAGAACGGCGGGTCGGGGCTGCTGGAGCCGCTGCTTGCAGTTCTCCTGCCGATCTGGAGACAGTCATTAGGGACCGTCATTAGGCAGGTGACAGGAAGGCTCCCTCAGGGCCCACGCCAGCCCTTTGTGCTTCTTGGTTCCGGTGATGACTGGCTGCTGACACTGGAGAGGTCTCCACACCCTGTTTGCCTGTGATGTGAGTTCAGGGTTGGGTGGTCCAGCCTTGCCCCTCACCGGCTACCATGTCACCCTGGGGCTGTGAGAGATTCCAAGGTTGCCTTTGCACAGGAACACCTTTCACCGCCAGGGCAGAGCTGGGGAGCGTCTTGGCAGGAGAGACCTCGTTCGTCTGCGTGGTCCTCGTGGTTGGCAGTCCAGACTCTGGCGGGGGTGTCCCTCTGCGTCCTGTCGCAGAGGACTCTGGGGGTGGTTTGTGTCTTTTCTTTACATCCCTAATGACCTTGAGCTTCCTGTGTGCCCATCTGTTTCCACACTCTCCAGTAAGCCCCTGGTGTGTTTCAAGATGCATTTCTTAAATATTTATGAACAGTGATGCCATTTCCTTGGCATTCAGCAGTGGGAGTCGGGTTTCTTCCCGTGGGAGTGGTATTGGAGACCCTGAAAGTGTGTGTGGACGCCCCCTCACCTTTAGTTATGCGAGCATATTGTGGGGTCCTGGGGCTGTGGTTGCGGAGCCCACCTTCCCCAGGCCAGCTGTAGTGTGGGGGCTTTGGCTGGATCGGATACCACGTGGGTTGAGTCATCTGTGTGTGTGTGTGTTCACTTTTGTGTGGGTTACCTAAAATATTTAGTGCTGTAAACGCTTGAAGATGTCGGGATTCATCTTCTTTTTCCAAGTTTTTTCCTTTTTTTTTTTAACTGCATTACTCAGCAGAAATGCTCATTTCCTTCTCCCTCCCCGTGAGGGTAGGAGGATGGGGAGAGTGACAGCAGCCTCCCAGCGCCATCGACCTGGCGCCATCGACCCAGTGCATGCCTGGGCTTGGGGCGCCATGAGCACTGTCTCGTTCACTGTTAGTGACAGTCTCTGATGGTTGACCGTGCTGTCCTGATTTTGTAGGTGATGAATTAAGGCCAGAAATGTTAAGGAACAGGCCCAAGGTCACCCAGCTAATGAGGGTGACACACCAAAGCCCACTGTGTGCCGTCCTCCATGCCAGTGGGGCCTGTAGGGCGACTCCCCTGCAGACCCTGAGCTGGGCAGTGGCCCCAGACCTGAGAGGGCGGACAGGAGCACAGCCAGTGCTGATGCCGCTCAGGCTTCACTGTCCAGACGGTGAGCGTTCCGAGAACGAGGCCACGGGCCACTGCCTTTCACTTCTGTGACCATGTAACGCCCAGCCCAGGTGGGGCCCTTCTGTGAGTGACAGCACACACAGTGAGTGGTCAGGATGCTGGGTGACGGCCATCCCCCAGGATCCCTGAGCCTTGAGGACACATGTTCCCTCCTTATCAACTTGTTATAAACGTACCCTGAGGCCCAGATCCTGTTTGTATTTCTCTGTGACCAGCTGTTCGTTCCAGAAAACACGCCTCAGGTCTCCCTTGCCTTCCGCTAGGGCTCACGGTCTCTTGTCAGCACCCCCACAATAGTTTGCGACACCTTCAGCCTCCTCTCTCTCTCCTCTGGCCCATTCTTTGTTTTTTTATTTTTATTTTATTTTTATGTTTTGAGACGGAGTCCTGCTCTGTCACCCAGACTGGAGTGCAGTGGCACAATCTTGGCCCTGCCTGGCCCATTATTTAAGGAATGATCTTTAAATAATTGTGGTAAAATATACAAAATATAAAACTTCACTTTAAGGTAAGTGCCATATTACATTCAGTGCCATTTAACATATTCACTGTGTTGTCCAACTATCATCACTAGCTAGTTCCAGCACAGTTTTACCACCCCAAAAGGAGACCCGATTCCCATTAAGCAGTTACTCCCACGCCCCTTCCCCCAGCCCCTGGTAGCCACAAATCTGTTTTGTGTCCCTGTGATTTACCTATTCTAGACATGTCATAGAAATAGAATCTTGTAAGTTGTGAACATCTATCTGGCCTCTTTCACTTAGCTTGCTATTTCAAAGCTCAGCTACATTGTAGCATTTGCAAGTGCTTCATTCCTTTTCACGGCTGAGTAATATTCCATTGTACCAATAGACCATATTTTGTTTATCCATTCATGGCTGATAGACATTTGGGTTGTTGCCATATTTGGGCTGTTGTGAGTAATGCTGCTATGAACATTCATTTACAAGTTTTTGTTTGAATACCTGTTGAATTTTTGGGGATATATGCCTAGGAGTGGAATTGTGGGGCCATGTGGTAATTTGATATTTAACATATTGTGGAGTTACCAAACTTTTCCACAGAGCTGTACCATTTTACATTCCCATTAGCAATGCACAGTGGTTTCAGTTTCTCCACATCCTCACCAGCACTTGTTTTATTTTATTTTATTATAACCATCCTAGTGGACATGAAGTAGTATCTCATTGTGGTTTTGATTTGTATTTCCCTAGTGGCTAATGATGTTCTGCATCTTTTCATGTACTTGTTGGCCATTTGTATCTCTTCTTCAGAGAGATGTGTACTCAAATCCTTTTCCATTTTTTAATCAGGTTGTGTTTTTATTGTTGTTGTTGTTGTTGTTGTCGTTGAGACAGGGTCTCACTCTGTCACCCAGGCTGGAGTGTAGTGGTGGGATCTCAGCTCACTGCATCCTCGACCTCCTGGGCTCAAGTAATCCTCCCACCTCAGCCCCTGGAGTAGCTGGAACTATAGGCATTCACCACCACACCTGGCCAATTTTTGTATTTTTTGTACAGATGGGGTTTTACCATGTTGCCCAGGCTGCTGTCAAACTCCTGGACTCAAGGAATCCTCTCGCCTTGGCCTCCCAAAGTGCTAAGATTACAGATTGTGAGCCATCACACCCAGCCATGTTTTTGTTGTTGAGTTGTAAGAGTTCCTTATATATTTTGGATACTAAGCCCTTATAAGATATATGATTTGTTAATATTGTCTACCATTCTGTAGGTTCTTTTTTCACTTTCTTGCTCATTTCTCTGATGCACAAAATTTTAAATTTTTGGTGAAGTATCATTTATTTTTTCTTCTATTGCTTGTATTTTTGGTGTCATGTCTATCTAAGATAGCGGTCCCCAACCTTTTTGCACCAGGGACTGCTTTTGTGGAAGACAATTTTTCTACTGACCAGGGAGCAGGGGATGGTTTGGGGATAAAGTGAGATCATCAGGCTTTAGATTCTAATAAGGATCATTAGGCATTAGATCCTCATAAGGAGAACACAACCTAGGTCCCTTGCATGCACAGTTCACAGTAGGGTTCATGCTCCTATGAGAATCTAATGCTGCCACTGATCTGATAGGAGGCAGAGCTCAGGCAATAATGCTTGCTCACCTGCCACTCACCTCCTGCTGTGCAGCCCAGTTCCTAACAGAACATGGACTGGTACTGGTCTGTAGCCCGGGGGTTCGGGACCCCTGATCTAAGACACCATTGCCAAATCACATGAAGATTTTTACCCTTGTGTTTTCTTCTAAGAGTTTTATGGCTTAGCTTTTATATTTAGATATTTGACCCATTTGAGTTAATTTTTGTATATGGTGTGAGGTAAGGGTCAATACCATTCTTTTGCATGTGGTCCTAACACCGTTGTTGAAGAGACTGTTCTTTCCTTATTGAATGAATAGTCTTGGCCCCCTTATTGATAATCAGTTGACCATGGACTCATAGTTTTGTTTCTGGACTCTCCATTGTATTACATGGATTTGTGTATCTCGTCTTATGCCAATACCACTCTGTTTTGATTACTGTAGCTTTGTAGTAAGTTTTCAAATTGAGAACTACTCCAGTTTGTTCTTTGTTTTCAAGACTGGTTTTGAAAACAGTTTTGACTCTTTAGGGTCCCTTGTAATTTCCATTTTCTACAAACAAACAAAAAAGCCTTTGGATTGTTGACAGATGGTTTTGAATCTGTAGATTAGTTTGGAAAGTGTTCCCATCCTAACAATATTAAGTTTTCCAATCTATGAACACAGGGTGTCTTTCCCTTTAATTTCTTTCAAAAATTTCTTACAGTTTTCAGTGTACAAATTATGTAGGCGGTAAACTACAGAGGTGTTAGTAGTACTTGTGAATTTGTCGCCAATGCAAATCACAGGTGTTTTTATATCACAGTGCAGTTGTGGGACAATGTGATCTTGGGACAGTGTTTATTGCTCATAGTTCCTTTGAAGCCATAGTATCAGATCTTGTTCAGTGTGTTGATAAATGCATATATATTATATGAAAAATTTATACTTTTGTAATATTTCTATACCAGTATTTCAGTATAATCAGTTTTCTTTGCAAGTGTATGTATTGTGTTTTTTGCATTTAAAACATCATTCTAAGGATTTGTGGTTTCACACAGCTGCCAAAGAGGTCAACAACACAAACCTGGTGGAGCCCTGCACCCACTGCTCCAGTGCACTGTCCCTTAACGCCCACAGCAGTGGGCGCTGGGCCACCTAGGGGCAACTGTGGGACGCACAGCAATGAGTACAAATCCCTGCCCAGCAGCTATAATCCCATTGCTCCTGCTTTAGAGCTTTTACTGCCAGCTGCACAGAAGTGATGTAAATTTCGGAATAATGTAGACACTGCTGTAATACACACATGCATGCACGTCAGTGATAGGCATCTGTCCTTCAGATGACTGCTTGTGCTGTGAGGAATGCTAGTCTGTCACAAAGCAGCAGTTGCTTCCTGGGGTCCTGAAATACCTGGGACCTGTCTGCTTCCAGTGTCTTGATGTGGCAGACAGGCACCTTTGTCGCTGGGCTCGTGTTCCCTCTCCTGCAGGATGTGTGATGCTGCAGCCACACTGGTCATAGACACTGGGTTTTTTGATGCTTCAGGCCTGTGGCACAAACCCTTTCTCCCTGCTGGACTCTGATTTCCCTCCTCCCTGGTAAGCTCCTCCTCCTTTGGGACATGGACCCCTCCTCCCAGAAGCCTTCCCTAGCAAAGTTAGCTGGGCTGGCTCTTTAGCAGTTCTCAGCCTATATTGGGAAGAGTTAACACCGGGGTGATGCTGTGGGACCCTATAGCCCTGCAGGGCTGCTCAGCCACATCAAAGCACCTGAGAATGTGCCCTGGCTGCCAGGGGATTCTGTAA
>NW_012114522.1:5502522-5578967 GCF_000951035.1 Colobus angolensis palliatus | reverse complement strand
CAGGCTGGTCTCGAACTCCTGGGCTCAAGTGATCCTCTCGCTTCGGCCTCCCAAAGTGCTGGGATTACAGCATGAGCCACAGCACCCAGCCTGCTATTCTTATTGTTTTCCTTTGATTTTTTTTTTTTTTCTTCGAGATGGGGTTTTGCTCTGTGGCTCAGGCTGGAGTGCAGTCCACGATCTCAGCTCACTGTATCCTCCGCCTCCCAGGTTCCAATGATTCTCCTGCCTCAGCCCCCTGAGTAGCTGGGATTACAGACACCCATGACCATGCCTGATTAATTTTTTTATTTTTAGTAGAGTTGGGGTTTCACCATGTTGGCCAGGCTGGTCTCGAACTCCTGACCTCAGGTGATCTGCCCACTTCAGCCTCCCAAAGGGCTGGAATTACAGGCGTGAGCCATGGCACCCGGCCTTTCTCCTTTGATTTTGAAACAAAATTAAACTTGAACATGTTTGTGGGTTCCTGCAGGCACTGTGGACCCAGGTCCGGGCCCCGTGCTTTCTGTGCCTGACGGAGACATGCGCCCTGGAAGAAAGTCTCGGCTTCTAAGGAAATGTGCTTCTTCCAACCTAGAGACTGCCTGGCCCACCTGGAGAAGGCAGGCATGGGAGTCAGACACTGTTTATCAACCCACAGGGCGTGGACAGAAGAGCCGCCCTGGATCTGCTTCCTTCCCAGGCGAGATCACTTGCTTAATAAAAGCAAGACAGCCAGCACCTCCTGCAAACTAAATCCATGTTCTGTTCGATGTGTAGACATTATTCTGGGTCGGCTCCAGGTGTCCAAGAGTTGCTCAGTATGTGCTCATTAGGAGATGGAGTATCTGCCGGTTGTATTCATTCATTCATTCATTCATTCACTCATTCACTCACTCACTCATGCACTGAACGTGCAGGAGGCATCTTCTCTGTGCCAGATGTGTGAATCATAGCCCTGCCCTCAGGGGTTCCATCTATGGGGAGATGAACTTGAAAGGAGAAGTAAGTGTAACAAATTACCACTCATGCCATGGCTGAAGACGATGCACGGGCATTCTCCCCAGGCCTGAAAGTCGGAAGTCCTAAGTCAGTTTCATTGGGCTAAAATCAAGGGGTGTGCAGGGCCCTGCTCTGTCCGGAGGCTCTCAGGGAGGCACTGTTTCTCTGCCTCTTCTGTCTTCTGGAACTGCGTGGGGCTCATGGTCCCATCCTCTGCCTTCATATCCTGTAGCACAATGTCTTCAAGCTTCTCTCTGCTCTTTTCTCTGTCTTCAAGTCGCTGTCTCCTCGGCAGGGGCACCTCCCTCTGCTCCCCTGCTAGGAGGACACCTGTGATTACCTTTAGAACTCACCTAATCATCTGGGATAATCTCCTCTTCTCAAGGTCCTTGACTTGATTGGATCAGCAAAGTCCCTTACCATGTACGGTTTCGGGAGTAGGACCTGGGTGTCTTTAGGGCCATTATTCAGCCAACGACAGCCAGTTTGCCTGGGCCCAGTCATGTACATCTGAACCTCAGTTTCCGCATTTATAAAACACGGTCAGTAATACTGCCTTGCAGGTGTCGTATAAGGAGTACGCAGACTTTAAACGATGACCAGACTACCGAAGGCGGCGGACGTCTCCAGAGCTCCTCCTAATGGTAGTGTTTTGTTGTGAGAGTATAAAGTCTGGTGGGGGTGTGTAGCTAGAGAGCCCCCAGGAATTCTTCCCAGATGTGGAATCCTTTGTTTATCCCCTTGCTTCCCGCTTAGGCTGCATGCGGGAGGCATCTGGAGTTTTAAACTTGCTATGCCACTGTCACTACTTGGGGTGGAGTCCAGACGCTGGGGACATTAGAGCCTCCCATGATTCTCATCGGCAGCCACAGTTGAGTCCATTTGTATCCAGGCTGGAGCCACTGCGAATGGCCGCCACCTCTCTTTTTGCATAGCCAACACCGGCCTCTTAGGATCACCTGGGTCCTGTTGGCCGACTTGAAGGTGCTGCCTTTTCAGTGACAAGGCCTTTGTTATGTCTAAAGAAAGGCATTGAATTGGACAGTCTCCAGCTTCTGCCCAGCATGGAGATTGCAACATTGTGTGGGAGTGGGGCTCCCATTGGGTAACAATGGCTCACCCAGCTCACCACGCCCACTGTTTGCTAGCCATGGGGTCTCCTGCACACCCCACCATAGACTTAGGTGCTGGGCCGGCATCCCCCTTTCACAGGAAAGCAGGCGTTGGGGTGGATGCCCTTTGCAGGGTCACTGTGTGCGGCCAAGCAGGCCAGGAACCCAGGGCTATCTCACGGTTAGTCCCTGGCAGTGAACGGCTAGTTTGTCCATTTTTAAGTATTTTCCAATTGGTTGAAAGATGGAGTTGCTGGTGGTCGTGGATCTCCAAGATGCTTACGATCATGGCATGTTGTTGCAGAGAAAGCCTAAAAGATACTGCATGGTCCTGGAGGAAATGCGATGTCTGGTTCAGTAACGTCATCCATTGTTCCAGAATCCTTCTAAGTATCTCATGGGGAGGGGGCAGGGACTTAGGAAAGTCTCCAAACTGTGACACACTTTTATTTCACTTTAATTAGGAAAAAATAGGTGCTGGGCTCCTTGGTGCCTGCATGCACGACTGGTGTCCCGATAGAGGCTGGGATGTTCCAGAGCCTTCCTGGGGCAGGGGGCCTGGCCAGGGCTTTGAAGGGCACGGAGGAGAGAGGGCAGGGCAGCCTGGCATGGCGCAGAAGGAACGGGGTAATGGCAGAGAGAACAAGTGTGGGGGAGGGGAGCCGGTCCTGAGCCCTCTGAAGTCAGTCTGCTATTAGGGGCCCCGTAACAAAGTACCACAAACTGGGGGGACTCAGAGCAACAGAAATTGACTCCCCACTACTGGAGGCCAGAAGTCTGAAATCGAGGCATCGGCAGGGCTGTGCTCCCTTGGAAACCTGCAGGGGAGACTCTGTCCTTGCCCCTCCTGGTTCCTGGAGGTTGCCACCGTCCCAGGCTTTGCTGTGTAGACACAGTGCTCTCTCACCTTCCGTCCTCAGGCGGCCCGCTCCCCGCGTGCGTGTCTGTCTGCATCCACATTTCCCCTCTTTAGAAGGACACACCAGTTTGGTTGGATTAGGGCCCACCCTGATGGCCTCATTCCCAAAGACCCTATTTTCAAATCAGGTCCCTTCACAGATCCTGGGGGCTGGACTTCAGCATCTCTTTTTGAGGGGCCCAGCGTGCTGTCAACTCCTGGTCTCTTGTCCTTCTCCTGAGATGCACCAGGGTGTGAGGCGTGGTGCCCCCACTTGGCCGATGAGAGATGGGGCCCAGAGAGGCCAGATGACCTGTTCAAGATCACACAGCCAGCAGCTTACAGGATTCAACTCCGAAAGTGCTGGGATTACTACCCTGAGTGAGGCAGCCCTGCAGTGTAGACTTGGAGACAGGCAGGGTGGCCCCGGGTGAGCATGCGACAGGGCAGCTGGTTAGAGAGTTGAGAGCCTGCTCTGCTGCCTGCCAGGTGCCACCCCGGGGCCAGCGAGGAAATGAGAGTGAGGATAGGATAACAGCAGTGACAGCAGACAGCTTCGCCATGCTCCCGCCGCCCGGGCGCTGTCCTCAGCATCCTGGGACCATCCCTGGGAGGCGCTCCTTTCACTGCCATTCACAGGCTGGAGCCAGGTGCTGGACTCCCGGCCAGTGAGCTAGAGCCGCAGGGTCTGTGCTCCGGCCCCTGTCCAGAGCCTGTCCCGACCCCAGGCATCATCAGGGCTTGCGGCTGTCATCCCCAGGCGGCCCTCCCCGGCTGGGCTCCTGCCACTGCCTCTGGCTGCCAAATGCGTCGGACGGCTGCACCTTCTTTCTCTGGCCAGCATTGCCTGCTTCACCACAGCTCCGCGCTCTGCTGCCCTGGCCTTGCGCCGGCCTGTGCACCGCAGCTGTGATCCGGACTAAACGGCGCCTTTCCCTGTGGGCGCTGCGGCCCTGGGGGCAGCCTGGCTCCATCCTGTCTGCATCCTTTGTCAGGCATAGGCTCCATATGCACTGTAGGCTGTCCCAGTGGACTGAAGTTTCTCTGGCCCTTAGAGAGGGTGATGGCCCTGAGAAGGCAACCCACGGTCGGTCGGGGTTGGGGGAGTGGAGGCGGGAGTCGTGACTGAGGAACTGGTAGGACTTGGGGACCAGGAGGATGGGCCTCCCCAGAGGGGATGTGAATCTGCCTGCCAGGGGCCTGAGGGGTCCCTCCCTGGGTGAAGGGACACAGAGGGGACAGGTCTCATTGGAGCTGTAGTGGGTGTGAGCTGGGGAGACGGGAGGGCGGGCGGTGGGGTGTAGCAGGTAGCCAGGCGGAGCTCGAGAGCAGCCTGGGCTGGGGTCTCAGGGTCTTGGTGCAGCCCTTGTCCTGCTCCGGGCACTGTGCTGAGCGCGCCTGGGACCGATGAATCTGGCAGCACAATGGACAGGAATCTGACAGCAGAGAGGCCACGTCCCTCGGCTCTGAGCCACCCCATTCAGCTGGTCCTGCGGCCAGGGCTCCCTGCAGTCAAGATGCAGGCTCAGGGACAATTGTGAGGCCTGGAGTGAAGACCCCTGGGAAGTGGAGGCAGGGGATGAGCTGCAGTGACTAGTGTGGCTCTCCAGGCATCTGCAGCTTCGCAGAGACGGAGAGGTGGTGGAGGTGTCCTCCCATGTCATAGGCAAGGAGTCTGTGGCTCAGAGAGGTTCAGGGGCTTCCAAGGTGGGGTGGTAAGCTGCAAGGGCGCAGCTGCAGGCGGAATCTGCACCGTGGGCCCTGGTGCTGGGGCCTGGGCTGCTTGCAGGGGGTGCATAGGGGCTCCCAAAGAGAAGGTGGGTTGCCCAGAGTGACCGCAGCATTCACAGCAGGGCTGGCCACCCGTCTTCTAGGTGATCATGCTGCACGGCTGATAGGGCACTTTCTCACGCACATCTCCTGCTTCCCCAGGACCAGTGCCTGGGATGCCCTTGGTCTCCTTTCACAGACGGGAACCGGGGGCCCCATGGTGTCAGGGGACTCCAAGCCTAGAGTTCCTGAGGCGGGCAGGGCTCAGGAGGACACTCTGCTGGAGGGTCTACCCAGCAGAGCTTTGGGACTGCAGCCGTAGGAAGCAGCAGAGCTCCCCGTTCTTCAACCTTGTTGGCTGTAGG
Organism: Colobus angolensis palliatus; assembly: GCF_000951035.1. Lineage (NCBI taxonomy): Eukaryota > Metazoa > Chordata > Mammalia > Primates > Cercopithecidae > Colobus > Colobus angolensis. Next base: position 5,573,841 of record NW_012114522.1, on the reverse strand, counting down.
GTCTGTATGTGGCCAGGGGAGAGTCCCAGCCCCTTGCAGCCCCCAGGCTGCTGGGAGGGGTGGTGGGGAGTGAGCAGCTCTGTGCATGTTCAGACTAAGATTACGGAGGCCCTGCCATGTGCTGGTGCCCGGCATCCTCCCACCTGGCCAGGGAGCCTCATCGCTCTCTCTGCCTCTCTGGGCAGGAGGAGAGGCCATCTGCACACTGTTTTAGCTTTTTACTGATTTATTTTGAGGTGGAGTCTCGCTCTGTCACCTAGGCTAGAGTCCATTGGTGCGATCTCAGCTCACTGCAGCCTCTGCCTCCCAGGTTCAAGCGATTCTCCTGCCTCAGCTTCCTGAGTAGCTGGGATTACAGGTGCCTACCAACATGCCCGGCTAATTTTTGTTTTTAGTAGAGATGGGGTTTCACCATGTTGGCCAGGCTGGTGTCAAGTTCCTGACCTCAGATGATCCACCCACCTCGCCATCCCAAAGTGCTGGGATTACAGGCGTGAGTCACCACACCCGGCCTGTTTTGGCTTTAAGACATACTCTCATCTCTGCCAGGCTCCCTGGCAGCCAGGTGAGTGCCTTCAAGGTCCAGGTCCAGTGTCATCTAGTGACCCATGCCCCATGCCCTCCAGCTGGGGCAGGCTGTCCCCCTCCAAGCTAGCTGCCATGAGTTCATCTGTAAACACCAGCTGAACACCTACTGTGTGCTGGGGCTGTCTAGTGCTCAGCACACCATGGTGAAGAAAACCGAATCCCTGTCCTTGAGGACACTAACTAACCACATGGGAAACCGCCAAGGGCAAAGGCTGATGGGGCTGCAGAGGTTCTGTCTTTCCTGGCCCCACGCAAAAGCAGGCTGGTGTCCATGTGAAACTGCGTCCCAGCACTGAGCCCGGGGCTCAGGACACGTTTGCTGAGCGAATGATTGGCTGGTAGCTGATGCACCACGGCTGTGACGGGGCAGTGGGCAGCTAACCCCCCTTCTCAGACATGTGTGTTAGTGGCCCGAGAGCTGCCTGGGCAACAGTGGGGCTTTGTCATATCTGTACCCTGAGCTCTCTGCAGGACCTTGGGTACTAAAAATAACTAATTTAAAATGAAGGTCACTTATTAATATGGTGAAAAATTAAAATGTTACAAAAAATTGCCCAGTGAAAAGTGATGCTCCTAACCTCTTGTCCTCAGCTGCCCTCCCCAGGTTCTTCCAGAGGCAGTCTCTGCACCTGCTGTGTATTGGGGGGCCTGCGTGTGCGGGGGTGTGTGTGTCTGTCCTGCTGCCTTCCGACCACCCCTGACGGTCCCGCCTCTGCCCACAGGTCTCTGTGCTGGTCCTCTTCGCCCTGGCCTTCCTCACCTGCGTCGTCTTCCTGGTCGTCTACAAGGTGTACAAGTATGATCGCGCCTGCCCCGATGGGTTCGTCCTCAAGGTAAAGCTCCGTTTTCCCCCAGAGGCCTTGGGATACCTTTGCACCCCTTGTTCTCTCCCTTGAACTCAAGGCTGCTCCTGCCATCTCCCCCAGCTGGCCCAGGGACAGGCCTTAGAGCAGCCGAGGGCCAGTGTCAGGAGTGTCCCTGCGGAAGGCTCAGCTGGAGAGCGGGGCAGGGAGGCAGGGGACGCATGAGACCCACAGGAAGGAAACTCCTGGACTCGGCCCCTGGGAGCTGACCTCAGCAGTCCAGGGAAGGGCCCTCCTCAAAAGTGGGCCCAGCCAGGGGCTGCCATGGGAAATGCCCAGGGTGATACCTACTGGGTCCCAGCGGATTGCTCTGGGGGAGGGAGGGAGAGGGGCCATGTCCGCCACATGAAAGAGAAAGGACGTACTGGCGGAAGCCAAGTCCCAGAGAGAGGAAGGCCTTGCCCAAGGCCATGCAGGGACTGGGGAGCAGGGCTGGGGGGCACACCTACCCTCTTGACCCGTGTCCCTCTTCTGTCTGTCCCACTGCGGGAGCCACACTGGTGCTGGGCTCTCTACAGGCATGGAAATGCTCGCTTTGCATGTATAATGGTCATTCCAAAAAGCCCACAAGTGGCATGCAAGGCAACAGGGTTAAATAAAAGAAAGGGAGAGGAGATAAGGGTGGAAAGAGAAGACGGAGGCACGAGGAGGCCTGGCCATGCATCACTTAGTGACAGGAATACGTCCTGAGAAACGTATTGTGAGGCGATTCCATCATTGTGCCAACCTCACAGAGTGTACTGTACACACCCACACAGCCCAGCCTGCTACATACCTGGGCTGTAGGGTATGGCCGACTTCTCCTAGACTACAAACCTGGACAGCATGTTGCTGTACTGAACAATGGAGGCAGTTGTCACACGATGGTATTTGTGTATCTAAACATAGAAGAAATCCAGTAAAAACATGGTATAAAAGATAATGCATGGTCCACCTGAATAGGGCAGTTCCGTCATGAATGCAGCGTGCAGGACTGGAAGCTGGTCTGGCTGGGTGAGTGAGGGAGTGGGTGGTGAGCGAAGGTGAAGGCCCAGGGGTGACTGTGCACTCCTGTAGATGGAGTGAGCGCTGGACACTTGAGCTACACTCGATTCATAACATATTCTTTCTTCAGTAATAAATTAACCTGAGCTCACTGTAACCTTTTTACTTCATAAACCTTTTTTTTTTTTATGTGATGGAGTCTCGCTCTGTCGCCCAGGCTGGAGTGCAATGGTGTGGTCTCGGCTCACTGCAACATCTGCCTCCTGGGTTCAAGTGATTCTCCTGCCTCAGTCTCCTGAGTAGCTGGGATTACAGGCGCCCGCCACCACCCGGCTGATTTTTGTATTTTTACTAGAGATGGGGTTTCACCATGTTGGCCAGGCTGGTCTCGAACTGTTGACCTGAGGTGATCCGCCCACCTCGGCCTCCCAAAGTGCTGGGATTATAGGCGTGAGCCACGATGCCCGGCCTGTAAACTTTTAAGTTTTTGACTCTTTTGTAATGACACTTAGCTTAAAGCTCAAACACATTGCACAACTGTATATTATTTTCCTTCATGTGCTTTTTCTATTAAAAAATTTTCAATTTTTTTTTTTTATTTTCAACACATTTTTGTTAAAAACTAAGGACACAGACACACACATTAGCTAGGCCTGCACAAGGTCAGGATCAACAGTATCACCGCCTTCCGCCTCCACACCTTGTCCCACTGGAAGGTCTTCAGGAGCAGTGACAGGCACAGGGCTGTCATCTCCTAGGATAACAATGCCAGGCCAGGTGTGGTGGCTCACGCCTGTAATCTCAGCACTTTGGGAGGCCGAGGTGGGAGGATCACCTGAGGTCAGGGGTTCAAGACCAGCCTGGCCAACATGGTAAAACCCCCTCTGCTAAAAATACAAAAATTAGCCAGGCGTGGTGGCGGGTGCCTGTAATCCCAGCTACTTTGGAGGCTGAGGCAGGAGAATTGCTTGAACCCAGGAAGCTGAGGTTGCAGTGAGCTGAGATCACGCCACTGCACTCCAGCCTGGGCAACAGAGGGAGACTCCGTCTAAAAGCAAAACAAAACATAACATTGCCTTCTTCCAGAATCCCTCTTGGAGGAGCTCCCTGAGGCTCTTTTAAACTTTTTTTTTTAATAACTAGGCATACACTCTAAAATACTGATTAAAAAGTATAGTATGGTAACATAAACGAGTAACATAGGCATTTATTATCACTGTCAAGTATTATGTTTCTGTATGTAATTGTATGTGCAAGACATTTATACAGCTGACAGTGCAGGGGGTGTGTTTATACCAGCACCTCCGCGAACGTGAGGCATGTGTTGTGTTCTGTCCAGACAGTGGCTGCGAGGTCACCAGACCACAGGAGTTTTCAGCTCTGCAGTTGTCTTATGGGGCCACCGTGGCACATGGTCCATCGTTGACCCAAATGCTGTTAGGCCGCGCGTGGCTGTGAAACGCGCTTGCTGTGGGCTCCCATTATCCATACACTCCGTAGCTGGCTCTGAACTTCCCAGAGTCAGTGTGAGATGCTCATTTCCCGGGCTTGGCACTGCTGAGATTAAAATAAAGCAGGAGAAGCCAACTGTTTCTGGCACTGAGCACGTGCACAAGGAAGCCTGGCTTGTCAGCTGTCACTGGGTAACTTAGGTTTGGGTTTCGTTTAGGTTTTGTTTTTTGCCGATATGAGGACGCAGAGTCCTTACGCAATTAGCAGGAAAGGCTGGAATTCACATTGTCCAGCCTAAGTCCCTTTTTCTTCTTCCACGTCATGCTGTCCTTCAGGCTCCCGACATTCAGCTCTTCCTTCCTTGGACAGGCATGTACGTGGCACCCACCCCGTGCCAGCAGCTCTTGCTATTGTTCTAGGCGCTGGAACACAGGCGAGAGCCAGTCAGGTGCAGCTGCCTGCCTTTGTGAGGCTCTTACATTCTCAAAAGAATGGTGAAGAAGTCAATCATACACTGAATGCAAAGGCTATAGACAGACAGGAAAGAGGGCCCCGGGGTTGGGCATGGGCATGCGGGTGGTAGTTTCTAGAAGGACGGTCCACATTGGAGGAGCAGGTCTGCAGGAGGTAAGCCAGGGAGCATGCGGGTCTTGGGGGAGTGTGCCCAACCGAGGAAAGCCCTCACCCTTTCACTCATGTTTTATTCAGCAAACCCCTGTCCATGCCCTAGGCTGGGGCTGGAAGAGTTTGAGTCTGTTTTGGAGGCTAAGAGGACACCAGGGCTTTACCACAAACAGAAGCAGAGGGTGTGGGCTTCAGGGAAGGAGGGCAGTGCTGGCCCTGACCCAGCGGGAAGGGGTGTGTGATGTTAGAGGAGCACAGAGGGAACAGTGGGCGGTGGGGGCGTGCTGGTGAGGGGCCAGCTGCAGGTGCAGGGAGGCAGTGGAGGACGAACCAGCTTACGGCCAGACCGGGTGCACCCTGAGTGCCAGACACAGGTCCCTGGAGGAGGGGAAGTGATAGGGTGATCTCTTGGGTAATCTGGGGAGGCTGGAGGTTGGAAGGGAGAGACGGGGCAGTGAGATGACAAAGGAGGCTGCTGCAGTGGCTGAGGGAATAGAAGACCGGGGCACTGGGGATGGAGGGGAGACTACAGACTGGAGGACTGATTTAATCTGGGAGGCAGGGGGTAAAAGGAGAGGGCCTTGTGCAGAGCTAGTTACTCAGGGAGGCCGATGTCATGGAGAGGGAGCATGGGCTGGCCCAGGAGCTGGCCCTGAGCAGGAGAGAGGACAGCAGAGGACAGCTTCCTGGGGGCCAGAAGTCCCCACCAAAACCGGCTACTTACAAATAACTGAGGCCAGCGGCTCACCGGCTGCCCTGGACTTCCTTCCTGGCTTATCCTCTCTGGGCCTGGAGCAGGTTCCCCACGGGAAGGAGGGGGCGGCTAAAACTGTCTTTCCTATCCTGCAAGCCCAAGTCCCACTGGATACCTGGCCTGGGTGGGAGAGGACCCAGGAGATGAAGCCCCGGTCCTGTGCCCGGCTGCAGATGAGACTGGCGGCCACACTGGCAGGGGCCCCGCACCTGTTGTTTAAAAGGCCCTCCAGGTGATTCCCATTCACGGCCAGCCTTGGGAATGGAGGGTCCCCTGATAAGTTGTTCTGGAGTGATGTCCTGTGGGACTCTGGCATTCTCCATTAGCATCGAAGGAGGGGGTGTCCTTTCCGGAGAAGGCACCTGGGAGGGCCAGGGAGCTGCTGGTCTGTATCCAGCTGCCCTTGGCCGAAGCTGGAGAAAGGAGACGTGTGAGCTGATGAAGTCCCCCTGCTCTCTTTCTTCCATTATTTGTGCATGTGCTTGTCAACACTGGGCAGCTTGTGTGGGGCTTGTATACCAGTTACTCATGGAATGCACCCAGAAGCCCTGTGAGGTGGATGATTATATCCCCATTTTACCAGTGGCCGAGGGTGCATACACAGGCTCTTCGTGGAGCCCAGGGTCCACGAGCCCTTCAGTTCACTCGGTACAGTCAGCACGTGCGGTATTTACTAAGTGCCTCCTACTGTGTGCACGCTGGACTCCACACTGTGAGGGCAGGGACCTCAGAGCCCCCAGACAGTGGGGAGGGGACAGGCTGTTTCTGGGCAGCCACCCCCAGTGGCCCCAAGCTGAGGCATATCATGAGGAGGGTCAAAAAGGCAGACGTGGCCTGAGAGGACACTAGGTTTCTACTTCTGCCTTTTTCCCTAGGTTTCTACTTCTGCCTTTTTTTTTTTTTTTTAAACCGTGAAATTACTACACAAGTATTACAAAAAAGTTTTAAACATAATGGGGGAATTGCCTCAAATCCCACATTTTTATACTGACTCTTCCCTTTATATTGGCCATTTCTTTACTTTTTTTTTTTTTTTTCATGTAGAGACAGGTTACACGTTCTTGCTATGTTGCCCATGCTGGTCTCGAACTCTTGGGTTTGCTCAAGTGATCCAGCCTCAGCCTCCCAAGGTGCTGGGATTGTAGGCATGAGTCATCGCACCCGGCCCTTAGTGGCTGTTCCTTTCCAGTGCTGACCGAGTGCCGGGTGCTGGTAAGAGCACACTTACTTAGCTACCTCAGTCCTCCCATGCCTCAGAAGACAGGTCTGTCATCAGCTTCGCTTCACAGGTGAGGGAATGAGGCCCAGAGGAGGTGGGGAGCCTCCCCACCTCCTCCACATGCAGGCCCAGCTGGGCCACGCGCCCCTCGATGCACACCCCACAGGTGAGGGCAGCTCTGTATGAGATGGGAAGGTGGGTGGCGGGAGTGTCGCAGGGAGCCTTCCCCGGCCCATCTGCGCTCACAACAAGGCCTCTGTGTTCTGCTTCCACTGGGAAGCCCTTCACCCCCTGGGGTGCTTGCCACCCCAGGCACCGAGGTGCCTCCCCAGCCTTGCCTTCAGGTAGCCACGTTGTGTGGGAGGCATGTGGGGACTCCATCTGTCCTTCTCCCTGGGCGGGGCACCTGGAGGGCAGGGCCGTTTCTGAGCCATCTCGTATGCCAGCCCTGAGCGGGGCCCCCACTCCACAGGTGTTGGCCACATCAGGTCTTGCAGTGCTCTGCTGGGTGCCAAGGTGGGAGGGAAGAGGGGAACCCGTGGTCCATTTCCCTGAGGGATGATGAGCGGCAGATGGAGAGGACGGCGTGAAGGGGCGTCGCGGTGGGCTGGAGGGGAGTTTGGCCGGTCTGATGGGCTGTTTGTTCTGTAGCGTGTCAGATGCTTCCCAACATTCCGGTGGCGGCTGAGATCAAGACGCCGGTGATAAAAGGCTGGGCTGGACTTAGGCGGTGTCTTCGGGCTTTATCTTTTCTGTCCACTCTGTGACCCGAGGCACATCCCGGCTTCTTAACATGAACCACCGTGCACTGACTTGCGTCCTCAGCAACACGGTGGTGTGACTCATTAGCCCCATTTTATAGGTGAGGGACCTGAGATTCTCAGCGAAAGCACTTCCGCATGAACTCAGCTGGTGCGGTGGGCCTGGCCCCAAAGCTTCCCTTCTCCTGTAGTGCTGCCCTCCTGCCAGTGGCAGCCCCTGAACACTGGACGAGGGGCAGTGTTGGTGAGAAGCACATTCCATTTGTCATTTCTCTTCTGAAAATAGCTCTTTGCTCACAAGGGCCTTGCAGGTGTAAAGTATTCTCATCTTTAGACTTCAGGGTTCAATGAGCTGGTAACAAAGAGAATGGATTCCCCACGGGGCAGGGTGGCATCAGGAGCTGATCCCTGTACACCTGTCCTAAGCCAGTGGAGGTGAGTCACTTGCCTCCGAGGACAGGCAGCAGCCACAGCTGCCAAAACAGGGAAAACCCCCGGCGCCACCTGAACCACAGGGCCTGGCCTGCAGGGAATGGGGGTGTGGATTTGCTGCCAGAATCCACTTCCTGATAAACCTCTGTAAGACCCAAGTGCTGTCTAGCGCACCCCCAACCTCTGTAAGACCCAAGTGCTGTCTAGTTCACCCCCAACCCACGGCCCCTCCCCACCCCCTCACCATCTTCCCAGCCCCTAGTCATGACCACGTAGTGGCTCTGCGTGCCAGCACTGGGGCACAGAACATCACATCTGATCTGTCAGCCACGCCCGGAGGTAGGTACCACCCTCCCTCGGCAGAGGACAACACAGGCCTGCACTTCCTGATGCTACAGCAGCCCACGACGCACCAGGGAATCTCCTTGGGGAACCTCCTCGCCCGAGCGCAGGTCTTCCTCTACCTCTGAAGCTAAAGGCAGGTTAACCAGGCTCCCCAACAGAGGGGCCAGCTCCTGAGGCTGTCCTGCTGTGTCTAGGCCCATCTCCCCCACCCCTGGCAGGGTGGTCCTGGTGCCTAGCACAGAACAGCCATGAGATAAACCTGATGGCCGGCCCACCTGCTAACCTCACCCTGACATTCCTTTTCCTAAACACAGCAGGCATCCAGCATAAGAATTTCCAAATGGAGACAGGAGCTCACTCCCTTAGAGAAAGAACAAGACACGCCAGGTCACACTCAGGCCTCCAGATCTGCTCATGTGAGAACATCTGAGATGCCCCTTTTTTCCTCTCTCAGCGAAACGTGTTTCGCCCCGTGTCTGCTCCTGACACTACATAGCAGCCAGGCAGTGTCACATGAGCCTGCACGTCAGAGGGGCCTCCGGATTCAGAGCGTTGGGCCCAAAGTGGCCCCACGTTGGGTAGAAGATGTTGTGTAGACTGTGGCCTTAGCCTTGGTTCCATTTGCAGCCCTGACTTACGGGGCAGGTGTAGGCGTCCCTGAACTCAGGTCCCCCTCTATAAAATGAGCTCTGTAATTGCTGTCTTTGAGGGCACCAAAGGGTGAAACCTCCGTGAAAGCGCCAGTGAGTGAGATGGTCAAGGCAAGCTGGGATCCATCTCTCAGGCCAGTGTGCCCCACGGCAGGGACTGGATGCATGTTGGCCAGATTTAAGACTGCCAGTGGAAAAGACGGTTCTGACCAGCGCCCCCTGGGTAGAGCTTATTGTAAGGCCTTCCTTTTCTCACTCTTCTGTCTTTGGGTTGGGTGGGAAGTCTTGGATCAGTACCTTGGGTGACACGGGTATGGGGTCGTGGAGGTGAGGTTGTAGTCACCTGTCTGGGTCTCGCTTCCCCCATCTATAGAGTGGGACTAGTGGAACTCACCTCACAGAGAGAGAATGCCTGAAAAGCATCCTGCACACGGCCAGTATGAGAATGTCAGGAGGGAAATGCGAACCTGGGCAGTTCCCTTTTCCTGCTTGCCAGGGGTGGGGGAGATGGGCCTAGACACAGCAGGACAGCCTCAGGAGCTGGCCCCTCTGTTGGGGAGCCCGGTTAACCTGCCTTTAGCTTCAGAGGTAGAGAAAGACCTGTGCTCGGGCGAGGAGGTTCCCCAAGGAGATTCCCTGGTGCGTCGTGGGCAAGCCAGGCACAGATGTCTCCTGCCCGTCCTCACTCACTGGTGCTGCAGCCACTGCTGGGAATCCTAGCGTTGGCCTGAGGTGCCTGGAGATGTTGAGTCATCAAAGAGATTTCAGATGTTCACCACCCTGTATTTACTTGGGGCGGGGAAAGGAATCCAGCACTTTCGGTGGCAGAGGTGGAAACTTCAGGGTTTTCTTGTTAAGTACCAGGAGTTGGTGAGTGCTGTGGACTTCGCCACGTACCAGCAAAGTGGCCTTGACCACTTTGGACGCTGGACTCAGTAGGGCTGAACCTTAGGCTTATTGGGGAGATGTTTAAAAATACCAATTACTACAGTACAAGTTTGCCGAGTCACACTTTTGTGGGGAGTTCTGAGAATCTGGAGTTTTTAAACTCTTCCCAGGTCACGGTGATGGTGGCTAAGGCTGGAGACCCCTGACTCAACTGCAGTCTCACTTTTCCTATTTGATAAAGTGACCCTTCTTAGCTATTAGCGTAATGCTTTGGTTGCTTAGACGCACAAATAGTTGCAGCTTTGACAAAGTGGAAGGTTTATTACGCTCTCACACTAAACTCCAAGCTTGAAGGCAGTGTGGGACCCACGAAGTCATCCCGGAGCTCCGATTCCCTGTCTCTTGCTGCCCTGCCAGCCCCCAGGGCTTTGTCCTCTGCATGGTCACAGCTGGCCCAGAAGGGGGCAGAATGGCGGAGGGCAGGTAGCTTCCCTTTGAGGGCCCAGTGCAGAACCAGGTTGGTTACATCCACTTGAATCCCATTGGTCAGAAATCAGTCAATGGCTTCATCTGGCTACAAGGCAGGTTGGGAAATGTAGTCTTTTGGTGGGTGCCACATGCCCTGCTCAACTCCCTGGGGGAAATGGGTAGACAGCAACCTCTGCAAGCCTTCCTTGGGGGGATGGTGTGGGATCCCCAAGCTGTATGAGCACACTGACTGCCATGCCCACTTAGTGCCCCACCAACACCAGCTCTCACTGTGGGGCAGTAGGTCAGGTCTGCTCCTGTACGGCCAGGCCACCAGCCTTGGCTGCAGGACCTTAACGTTTTTTGGCCCTAGAGCTGATGACAGTGATGAACGGTCTCCCCCCAGAATGCCCACACAACAGAATGCCACATACAACCCTAAGAGTCCTTGGCCCCTGCAGGGTCTGTAGCCTGTAGGGGATAGCTTCTGGCACCCCCGCCCCTCCTGAGCTCCTCAGCAGCCTCTACCTGCTACTTGGGTCACCAGGCCCCCCTCCCAGCTCCTTCCAGTACCGCTCTTCTGACTCCTGCCCCAAGGCCTCTCTCTGCTCTGGTTTCCTTTGCCTTGAGTGCTGCCCCACCCTCGTCTCACCTAGCTCAAGGGAAGCCCTTCTCACTTCCCTTCCGTCCTCATTTGAATTGGTTGTTTCTGGACATTTCGGAAGTGTCATTGTTTTCCAATTGATTAAAAATGACAACTAGTGCAAGATCTTCAGTGAGGTAAGGCCTGTTGTCCCATTACACTGGCGCCCTTGGAGCCCAAGTGTCCATCTACCATGACACTCACCAGCCAGTCTATGAAGAATAATCAAGGCCAGGCTTCCCCTGTGCTGTGCACTCCGAGGGCGAGATCTGTGCCTGTTTTTGCTCATCACTGCATCTGTTCCTCCAAGCTCAGGGAAGGTGCTCAGTAACTGCTGGCCGCCAACTGGAGACACACTGGCAGCCCCTCTTGCACCGATGCGTGCTCTCAGTGGCCTCTTGTCTTTCAGAACACCCAGTGCATCCCAGAAGGCTTGGAGAGCTACTACGCGGAGCAAGACTCCAGTGCCCGGGAGAAATTTTACACAGTCATAAACCACTACAACCTGGCCAAGCAGAGCATCACGCGCTCTGTATCGCCCTGGATGTCAGTTCTGTCCGAAGAGAAGCTGTCTGAGCAGGAGACTGAAGCGGCTGAGAAGTCAGCTTAGCGGGATGGGCAAGTTCCTTACAATGTGTTACTTGCAAGTAACAAAGGGACTTTGAGGGACATTTCATTAAATATAATTACTGATACTTTAGAGGTTACTCATTTATGGTGCAATTGCTTCTGTTTGCTAATGCTGCTTTGCAAATAAAACTTGCTGCCGACCACCCACGGGCATAAAATCAAGTGCATTTCAGCATTGCCTAAAGAGCTCTGACACCACTTTTCATGTTAAGATCTTCATTTAGCTCCTTTACTGGGATTTATTGGATGCTGTCAAAAAATAAATTTACACTGAATATGCCAAGGGTTTGGACCTCAGATAAATGCATTTTGTGGAATTGATTTCTTGAAACCACCCTACTGTCTGCAAACCTTCCTCCATAGCCATATCTAGAGTGATCTCTCGCTGTGCTAAGAGCAAGCCTACTTCGCATTTCTTCCACTGCCATCAGCAGGTAACTGTGCTGACTGCTGCCAAGATGCACTGTAGTGAGTGGCATAGAGGATGAGGCAAGAGACCCACCTGCTCCTCCCTGTGCTGATTCCTGAGTCGGGGTGGGACGGCCCTGCAATGTGGCAGGCTCGGTGTGGATTTACTACTCTCTCCCCTCTGACTCTGGCATCTTGATAGGGAGGGAGGGGCACCACCCACCTGGGTAGCGACAGCTGGGGTTCGCTCCAGTGTGTGTAGAAGTCGGCAGAGCATGTGAGGGAGGGGGCTGGGAAGAGATGGCCCTGGGCCCGGGAGGTGCAGAACTCTCTCCCTGCAGGTGGTCTGTCTGCTCTGTGATGAGCTGATAGGAAAGAACCCGCACCGGCCCTCCGTTCACTTCTATTATGAATAAATTGGCACCAATAGCCCCGTTAGTTTTTAAAGAAATGAGCTGAGTGGGAAAAGTGGAAATGTAATTTCTATTAAACTAGGGCTACTTTAATTTTTATTCTATGAAACTGATACCCCTTGATGTGGGAAACAGGCAGGAAAGGCTGTGGGGTGGGGGGCTGGTGTGGCACCGTGCAAACAAAATGACAAATTTCAACTCACGATCTTTGTAAGAAAATTGTTCCAGTTTGAATCTTGATATGAAAGTTTATGTTTACAAAATTGCCAGTTAGATGAACTAAGCGTGTAAAACAATTCAATAGAAAAAAGACATTCACAGATGTTTCTTCTATGTTTTGAATGTGTTGTTTCTGGTGTACATGTCAAAAGTGTCAGTTTTTTGGTAGATCAGAAATAAATGACAAATAGTGTGAGATGTGTTGTGAACAGGCATGGTGACCGTGGTCAGCTCCACTATTGTTTCCTGAAATAGCTTCTAAGACAGAAAATATATTTTATCATCAAGGGTGTCTGGAGACACAGACCGTGACCTTGGCACAGCGGTGTGCATCACAGAGGCATGTGTTGAGAAGGGCGTTGTTAAGCTGTGGAAAATGACTCAAGAGCAATAAATCAGTGCCAAAGCTTCCCTGCACATCTGAATAGAGACAAGTGAAGCCCATGTGCGCACAGTGCAGAGGCCGAGCCTGTATTTCCCAGTAGACGTGGACTTTATTGACTGTGAATTCATTTACATGTAACTTCTGACATTTCACTCTGTGCAAATAAAGAACACGAGGATACCGGTGCTGCCCAGTGGACTGTCTGTACACACACGCATTTCACCAGGCGCAGTACCAACTGTCTCATGCCCATGTGGGCGCTGGGATGCTTTCTGTACAGATGTGGTCCAGATGTCTCACGCCTTCAGTTGCCAATAGGTGTTCCTGTTTACACTTCCCGGAAGGTCAGATGCAGAGGCACGAAAGAAGCAGGCCCGTTCTTCCTGTGGCCCACTTCCTCCTTTGAACAAAGGCTCCTTGGACCCAGTGGCAGGAAACTGGCCCTCCCACACCCCCTGCCTGCTCTGGGGGCAGCAGCACGCCAGGGAGCCCCTCACTGAGGGCCCCAGTCTCCCCTGCATTTCTTCCCTGATAGGAGATGGCTGGGCTGCCACTGAATTTCTCAACTTAGACTCACTGACGACACATGAAGGGGCTGTAATTGTATTTATTAGATTAACAAGGCAGATGTTAATTTTCTTTTCTATAATCCAGTAAGTCTGTGTATTGGTTGACTCAGACAGATAAGAAGCCACAAGGAAACAAATAAGTAATCATTTGTTGAGAGACGTTATTAACTATGTTCTTCCCTGAAGCTCCCGGATGGGAAAGGTCAGTGACTTCCTTTGAACCCTGAGACAATTAGGGGCTCTCGAGGCCGGCTGTGCCCCTGCTACTGGAGCAGCCCCGCTGCCAAGGCAGCCTCAAGTTCAGGAGCAGCTAATCACCAGCTCCCGCATCCAGTCTGTCTTGCCTGATGATAGCTACACAGGCTGCTTCCCATTGGTGTGCACTGTTTTCTTTTTCAGCTGCTAAATGGGCTGAACACCATCGGCCCGGGGTATCCCTTTTTGGGGAATATGTCTGTCTGTCCGAACCCCTTTCCCTTCCAATGGCACTGTGATAAAATCCGGTCATACCATGCTCCAGCACCGGAGGTACATGGAGCACGGAGCCTGAGAGCGCCCATGCGGACTCTCGTGCTGGGCCCCCGCGGCCCAGGCTAGCTGTCGTACCAGTCGAGGAAGAGCAAGGAGAAGGAGCACATCACGAGGAAGAAGAGGATCCACACACGGAAGCCAGCGTTGTTTTTAATGGCCTGGGCAGGGACGGGAGCACAGGGGTTTTTATCACACAGGAGTGTGGTTTGAGCAGCTCTGAAATGCCCCCCTCTTCCCACGTGCTCTCCTGATCCTGGCTGTAACTATGGGTGTCGCTCCATCTGTGCTTACCTTGAATAGATGGCTTAATTACTAAGCAAAACCAAAAAGTGGGTTTGAGATCCACCAGAAGACAAATGGGTTCCAGTTCCCTCTGTGTGGCCATCATTTGTGTCCTGCACAGTTCTCCCTCAGCATACTCTCGGAATCACTCCCTTCTGTCCCAGGGTTAAAGGCCCCGAGCACAGTGTGACCGCAAGTTTTGTATTTCCCAGTAACACGATGTTCGTGGTGACCCAACCCTGAGGACTGAGCTCGAGAAACAGTCCCCTCAACAGGATGGCTGTAGTGTCCTCCATAAGGGCCAGGCTCTGACCCCTCAGTGGGGGCCAACAAGCTCGTCCACCTGTGTGCATCTCTGTACATGGGGAGCTGGCCTGACCCTGCTAGGAGTACCCCCACCCACCCTGGATTGGTCCTTTGGAGGCTGGGGAGCCGCTGCCTCTCAGCAGCCAAGGTGGGCGACGGGTGGTGGGTCTCATGAACACACGCAGCTCTGTTGGAATGGACCATGGCCTCGCGGTCACACAAGTTTGTGATCTGCCCCGTGAGCTCTGCCCAGCAAGACTCCTGGGCAGCTATGCCTGTAAGACTGACACCCACTACTCGGACTCAGTGCTGCACCACGTCGGACCTGGGGAACCCAAACAGTGCCTACCTCTCTGATGTCTTCGTTGCCTTCCTTGATATTTTCAGTTGCCCCCACAACTAACTGGTGAATGCTATCAATCTCAGCTTCCTGTGGAAGAAAAGATAAATACAAGTTGAGTATCCTTTAGCCAAAAACCTGAAATCCAAAATGCTCCCCTGAGCATTTCCCTTGAGCGTCATGTTGGCACTCAGAGAGTTTCCAACTCAGAGAATTTCCAACAAGCGTTTCCTTTGAGTGTCGTGTCAGCACTCAGAAAGTTTCAGATTTTGGAGCACTTATGATTTCACGTTTTGGATTTTAAGTTTAGGGATGCTTGACCTATACAGCAACTTCCTCCTCCCCGAAGCGTATATCATAAGAACAGCAGCCGTCACCAAGGGCAAACGGCTTTACTTGCACAGCCACAAATCCTCACAGCACCCCAAGAAGTAGGTATTACCCCTATTTTCTGAAAGGGAAACTCACGGCTCAGAGAAGTTTACTAACTTGACCAAAGTCATGTCACATAGCAACCAAGTGGCAGGACTGAGATGAGACTTTTTTTTTTTTTTTGAGACAGGGCTTAAACGATCCTCCCACTTCAGCCTCCCAAGTAGCTGGGCGTATAGGCATGCGCCACCACACCTAGCTAAATTTTAAAACTTTCTTGTAGAGATGGGGGTCTCCCTATGTTGCCCAGGCTGGTCTTGAACTCTTGAGCTCATGCCATGCTCCCGCCTTGGTCTCCCAAAGTGCTGGGATTACAGGCGTGAGCCACTGCGCAGGGCTGAGACCCCATCTTGTTGCAGTGCTCCTTTCACTGCACCTACCATCCCTCCTGCACCACTTGCTGATGACAGGGACAAAAACCTGAGAGCTACTGTTTGTGGAGCAGCCACCATATGCCAGAGGCTTCCCTTCTAGTCTCTCATTTCTTTCTGAAGTCCACAGAAGTAAGCTTTACCACGTATGTGTTTCGAAATACATATGCTAGCTTCAAAAACAGTGCTTTGTGTTTTACTATTGTATCTTTAAAAAAACAGGCTAAATTTTAAAATCAAAATAGGATGCAGATGCTTACAGAAAACGTTTACTCCAAACAAAGCCTTGGAAAGCTTGAGGAGCGTGGGATCCTGGTCTAACACAGGGGGCGTCTGGCCCCGCAGGAACAGCAACGGTGCTAGACGTCCTTATGAGCAGGAGTGCCTGCTTCTCTCCTCCTTTTGGTGGTGGTGAAGCTGCATCCTAACATGGTCGGGGCAGAATGAATGCTAGTGTGGGTTTTTAGAGAAACCTGACACATTTTAGGGAGGAAGGCAGCCTGTGGCCTCTGATTCCCAGCAATGAATATTACCGAGATGGCTTTACCCTGTCATCACCCCTTTTTAGAGAATCTCGAAGTGTGAGCTAAGTGACCACTGCCAAGGTTCCAATGAGAGAATCAATATGAACTACAATGCAACACTGATGGAAAAAACAAGAAACACACATTGTTCCTCAGGCCTTAGAAACTCCCGGTGGGCCGGGCCTGGTGGCTCACGCCTGTAATCCCAGCACTTTGGGAGGCTGAGGCGGGTGGAGCACCTGAAGTCAGGAGTTTGGGATCAGCCTGGCCAAGATGGTGAAACCCCGTCTCTACTAAAAATACCAAAATGAGCCAGGCGTGGTGGCATGCCTGTAATCCTAGCTACTCGGGAGGCTGACTGAGGCAGGAGAATCGCTTGAACCGGGAGGAGGAGGTTGCAGTGAGCCAAGATCACAACACTGCACTCCAGCCTGGGTGACACAGCGAGACTCCGTCTCCAAAAAAAATAAATAAATAAAAAAAGAAAGAAACTCCCGGCGAGCCAAGGCAAGGCTCTGCCTGTGCTCTGCACACCCCTTCCAGGCCCCCTGCAGCCGCTGGGAGGTTTGAAGCAGGGTACTGTCATTAAAAAGAGCAACTTCTACGAAACGGAACCTTCAAACTGCTGTAAGACACCGTGTACCTCATTCACAGTGATTTCACTTGGGCTGTGTGGTTTATGGAAAGTCATTTTGAGAGAAGTATTTTAAGTCAAGTAGTTTAGTTTAACATACTGGAGAAAAATTTGTCTTTCAAAAGTTCCCACAGTCTTTGGGTGCTAAAAAGAAAAGGGCAAATTTATTAGGTCCCTAAAAGTTTTGCCAGTTATTGGCTGGAAGAATTTCAGAAAGTGTACTTGAAAAGAACAATCCTATTTCCCATGCAGACACCATCCCTGAGGTGGCATGGACCTCGCGTTGTGAGGCCTGGGTCTGAGCTCTTGTAACTCTACTGACGGAAAAGCAACTGCCCGTCAGCATCGTGCTGTAGTTCTCTCTCAAATGGAGAACAACCCTGCAGGGGTCACTCCAATCTATAGATGGGAAACTGTAGCCTGGCCGGGCTACCTAGCTCACCCAGCACATCCAGAACCCTGACTGCCAGGCCTGGACTCTCCCCCCACGTGCCACTGCATGCGCCACCACATGGCGCGGTCAGTGGGGCCAGTGGATCCCCTGTGGGGAGCTCCTCCTCCATCACACGTGTGCAGAGGCAGCTCTGGGTAGTGAGAGCTTTTCCCTGAGGAGCTCTGCGCATGCACACCTGCTAGCAACACATGGCTCTGCTCCTGGCTGCACAGAGTAGCAGCCTTCGGGAAAAATGTCTTGCGCTCTCAAGTACATTCCCCTTTAAGTTAAAACATACAGCTACTTTGTTTTTGTTTTTGTTTTTACCTGTTGCAAAACCTTTTCCGTGAATATCTCTTGGAGTCTGGAAATCTCAACCACTCTCCCTTCGATTTGCCTTCATAAAAAGAAGAATAGATTACATATTAACTATTAGTACTTGGTAATCTAACAGGACTGTTACCCATTTCTAAAGAAATCCTGTCTTCTACATGAAGGTGGGAGAGATGGGGGCATACCATGTCGGCTGGGGGAAGAGATTGGAGAGGAAGGCAAACTCTCCTTACTGGGTCACCTTCCCTGTCTCCCGGTGTAGCCTAGCACGCTGGGCTTTTTGGAAGTCCACTCCACCATGCCAACTGAGCCTCAGTCCCAAGAGGTGGGTGTGGGCAGTGCCCTTTGCATTCTGTGTCACTGATCAAGGACCGGGGAGGGTCTGGTTATGCCCCAGTTACAGAAAGCAGTCTCCAGTAAGTTCTCTGCCTAGCCCTGTCACCATGGTAACACATGGTGGGGATTCAGAAGGTCAGAATATGCTGATGATCCTGCTTTGTTACTGCTCAGCGGGTTAAAGAAAAAAGTGTATTTACCCTCAAACCAACTCCCTGTTAAAAGAAAAAAGCTCCTCTGATTCATTTAGAAAATGCCGTATCTTGGTTTGGCAACGCAGTGTTCTGTCGGATCTGAAACACTCGGGCTAGCCATCTTCCTGGTGTCAGGGGCAACCTGGGCTACCCTGGGGGACAGGTGGGGGCCCATCTATTTACAAACGGAAGCTGGCCCAGGCTGAAGTTAACTGCTGTTCCAGCACAAAGCAGCGACAGGAAGTGGCAGGAGGCGAAAAGTGGTGGGAGCTGAGCTCCTGGCCAGGTGGAAGCAGAGACGAATCCCAACAGTGTCACAGTGGCAGGAGGGCAGGGGAGGAGATGTGGGAAGAAAAGCCAGTGAGTATCTGGGCATGGGGGAGTAGCGGGGGCGGACAGTGGAAGCTAGGCTGTTGGAGGAGGACTAGGAGGTCCATCTGAGGGCAGAAGGCGAAGAGCCCCTTGGAGGCTGACACCTACACTGAGAAAATCCTCAGGCTGTGTGAGTGCAGCATCAGGACTGATTTGATTTGGGGGACATGTCCACAATACAACAGGCTCTGCAAAGTCCTGGGTCTTACTTTCAGCATGCTGCAGGCCTTCCCACAGAAACAAGAGTTCAGTGGGTGCACGTGTGGGTGACCAAGGCCTTGCCTTCTGCATTCCTGACCCACTGGTGGGTACGGGAGCAGGCAGACCCCAGTGGAGCCATTTGCAAAAGAGGGCTTCCCTTGGTCAGCTGTCCTTCATGAGGGCCCCATTTCATTTCAGAGTCACTGCATGGAAATAGCCCAAATGGTGGTGGAAAGTACACGCAGGTAATCTGCAGTCACTCCTGCATCTTTTGGGGTAGAAGGCACCTGGGTCCCCGCAGCAGTGGCAGCAGGCGGGAGGTAACCCACAGGCCCACAGGCTGAGGGAGTTGTGGATTCAGGCCACATGCCCACCCCAGCCCTGTCAAAATGGCTGAGGGGGGCTACACCAGCCCAGGGGCCCCATGTGGATGCCTGGGCACCAAGGTAAATAACGTTCCTAGTTCCCGGAAAGTTGTAAAGCAGGCTGTCAGCTCACAGAGGAGCTACAAACATACCTCACTTCATCAAACAAGCTGTTCATTTCACCAATGAGTCGCTGATTTTCCTGTTCAAACTGCGAGGAAACAAACACACTCAGGATGACATCATACTGAACTTAAGCAAGAGTCTAACAAGAAAGCGGACCTGTGCTCCAGGAACCACTGCCGAAGCCCCCATTTCCAGCTGCAGCAACATGGCAGCCGGTGCTGGATGACCGAGAGCATTTGTATGAACAACGTTCCTGCTTTCAGGAGAAAATTTTAAAAAACAGCTGTGCTGCCTGGTAATCGACTTTTCCATCTCAACCACTGCACTCCAGGGGTGCAAGCTGACTGCTATGGCTGTCCTGGGCTCCCACAGCCGGCTTCCTGCCTCCGGTACCATTATTAAAAAAATTCTTTTGTTGTTTTCTCTCATGAAGTATACTGAAGGACTACACATATTTTTTAATATGGAGAAGGATCTGGTGTGGGGAGGGTCTGGAGAGGAAGGGGGGGTCGGCAGCTTGGCCGAGCTGCCCCTGGGCCCCTCTGACCTCAGACCCATGCCCCGGCCACTCCACTGCTCAACAGGGACAGAGGCCCAGAGCCAGACCAGCATGTTTCCCAGTGCTCAGGTTGGGTGAGGCCAGGTGCCCTGACACCAGGGATACATGGGAGCTTCTTGGAGCTGAGTGAGCTTGGCACAGATAGTTGCGCTCTCAGCCATTCTTGCCAGCTTGATATGGGCCAAAGAAAAGGATGGAAGCTCCTGAAACTCAGCACAGAGAATGGACAGGAACAAGGAATAGCTCCTTGCCCTCACCGCAGGCCCCCACAGCCCTGTCCTTGTGGGTCCATTCAACTCGCGGAATGTGCAGGGAGTCAGGGGCATCCTGCATTTCTCCGTAATGCGTCCCGCAGGCCCCACTTCTCCAGGAGACCTACCCGGGCCCCTAAGCTCAAACTTATTTCTCATATTCCTATCCCTGGCCTACCATTTTCTGAAAATATCTTCGGATAGGAGTCCCTTTCTGCCTTGTAATAAACTGTGCACATCGCAAACTTCCTGTGTCACTCTGAGCTTCCTGAGGGTGGGAACTGTGTGGAATGTAACTTTGCAAAGGCATTCCAGTTATTCTTTCTTTCATATCAATTAAAGCTGCCATCAAATCCACAAATGTTTTCCGAGGCATTCTGTAACGGGTGGGAGGAATAAATACAAGCAAGCCTCCAGAGGCTCTGAATTGACTGAAGATCTGGCTTATCACTTGCTTAGTAAACCAAAAATACAAGGGAGACAGTGGTTATGGGAGGCAGCTGACCACCATGGGCTATGCTGGCACTTCCTGCGCTGGGATGCACAGACTCATGCAACAGCCCGACCTTGTTCCCGTTGTCCTAGGGCGGAAATGAGTTGCAGGGCCTCCCCAGCAGTCTCCTTCCCACCCAGAACCCCTCCCCTCCAAGTACCCCAGCTGTGCTCTATGCAGGTGCGCTTCACACATGCGCCCCTTCCTAAGTCCATCAGTTTTGCCCCCACACATGCACTTGCTGTATTCAGCCCTTCCCCTACTGTCCACATTCTACCCTCATCATTTCTCACTTGCCTCCAGCCTGTTATCCAATCCTTGGTCAAAGTGATCTCAAGTGCTGGTCATGCCAGAATGCCTCATGCTGGCCTTGCCCGTTGCCCCTACAGATCAGGTCTAAGGCACACTGTTATCCATGACCTGGCCACGTGACATCTCCTACCTCAGCTCTGCTCTGCACAGGCTAGCTTCCTGCCTGGCTGCAGAACTCCACGAGGTCCTTCAAAACCCCAGGCACCTTCCTAGCGATCTGATACCTCAGGGCAGACTGAATCACCTTCTTTTACTTCCTCACTCTTGTTACCAAGTTCCCCTGTACTTGGCTCTTCAAGGACATTTCTCACACTTGTTCAGGGACCTGTCTTCTCTCTGTGGAGGGCAGCTGTCCTCCCTTGGACCCTGAGCCCAGCCCAGGGCCTCACACGTGACAGGACATCAGTTCTCGGCCCCGGCTACTCATCAAAACACAAGGAGGCATCTGCTGCACTCCAGACCTGCCAGGCCAGAAAACAGGGGGAGTGGGGCAAAGCTCTGGGAAGGGCGGAAAGCTCCCTGCAGGACCACCTCATCCACAGCAGGCTGCCTTGCTGGCTGCTGACACAGAATTGCTTATGGCCCCTTTAATTAGGCAAGACAACGGCTATTTAAGAGAATAAAACTTTCACTTTTGGGTTTGAAAGTATCAGCTCTGTTAACTTCAACAGTTACTTAAAAGGACAGTATTTGAGGAAAACATGTAATTACTAAAACATGTAGGCACCAATTCACTTTGGCTAATTCAGGTACTACTCAGTTTTTCTTGGGCGGGGGGCGGGGGGGGGCATTTTCTTGAATTTTTCTAAGGACAAAATACAGTCCTGCCCTTTTAAATCCACAGTCCCCTTTATGCTTTGCAACTGTTCCTAAACAAAATTAGTGGTTGGAGGTGATTTATTCCTGGCCTGTTCCTTGGGAACAAAGCTCTTCTTGTTTCCTCCCCAACATGAGGGCGTGTGGCATAAGGCACTTATGTGCGGCACCTCCTCTTAGGCCTCTTCCTAATTGTTACTTCTGATAGCTCCATGTCCGCCCTCCACTGCAGTCAGGAGTGGGATCAGATGCTGGTCCTAATTTCCTTCCACCCCACCTGAAAAATACCTAGTCCCTAGAGGAAGAGAACCAGGTGCCTCAAGGATCAAAGGTGCTAAGGGCTGAGGAGAGAGGTTTGCCAATGGCCAGTTTTAATGGAAAGCCGCCTCTGTGTTTAAAACACAAAAGGCCTATTTCCCAGACAACTACAAGGTCACTATTACTTAAGGAGGCTGGCAGGGCCCAGGACAATTAGGTCATAGCAAGGCTGCTGACAACACTGACTTGTACCAGGTTTCAGGATGGCTTCCAACACTGTCTAAATGGCAAACCTGTGTGCCTCCCTTCATCTGTTGCCGGGTGGCAGGCGTAGTGGTGCATGTACCAGGTGGATATGGCAGCCAGTTCTGGGGGCCTTGTAGGAACCCTGGGGCAATGCTGGGCCAGTCACTGGCTTCTGGTGGGCCTGTCAGTTTCTTTGGGGACAGATGTGGTGATTCTTATCCTTTTCTGCCTGACCCTGAGGCTGCAAAGCCACAGCTGGACTTCTAGCCTCTCACCTTCTAAGCAGTAAGCTGTTTTGGAGGTAACAATCTCTGTGTGTCTCTGTCTTTGTCACTAAAATGGGGATAGTAACAGTACTTTAGTGGGGTTGTCAGAAGGAATACATGAGTGAATACATGTGAGTTGTCTACCAAAGTGCATGGCACATAGTAAGTTCTCGGTGAATGCTGTCTATCATGATTTAATCTCTTGGGTGTCAGTTTCTGGATATGCAAAGTGAGTGGTCAGCTGCTGTGGGGACCACTTCTACCCTCTATTTGCAAACCCTAGAGGCCCGCTGTGGCTTTCAGCCATCTCACTCTCCCAGGCACTGGGAAATGCACCCACAGCATCTTCTTCCAGAGCTCGCTGAGCCTCAACAGCTAGTATCTGTCTCTTTGTGGTCACACTTTGCAAGGTGCAGTGCTGAATGAAAGACCTGGTCTCCAAGGTCGGCACGAGGGGTATCTAGATGCTTTGTGAAGACAAACCTGAACACAATCAAGGAAATTCTCATTTCCTATGGAATTGCAAAGGAAGGTGAGAGGCCGAGATGGTGGGTGCGGTGGGCAGGTTGGGCCCTCCATGCATGGTGGCTGCCAGCTGCTGCTCTGGGCTCCCTACATTGGTCCATCTGCTCTACGCTGTTAAGGTCTCTTACCAAAACACGATGCTTTCCCTCAGCTAGACGAGCACTCTCCCCCACCCTGCAACCATGGCAGCACAGCATCATGTTGAACAGCCTAGGACTTGGGAGCTATGTGACCTAGGGCTGGTGACTTAAGCTCTCTGTAAAATTGGGCCAGCAGTACTCTCTTCCATATGGGTTGCATAAATGAACATATGCTGAAGGGCTCAAAGCAGTACTTGGCACATGGTATATGTCACATGCGTGTGAGGCAATATCATTTATTCGACTGTTTTATCCCATTTAGAAGTCAGTCAGACTTTTCAATCAAGCCCTGCTAAAAGGTTTCTAATCTGGTTTAATGGATACAAATGCACATTGTGAATATATTGTTACAGAAATCCTTTTCTAAGCTAATCCTCTTTAATTTTCAAAAGAAAATCACTTCTACAAAGGCCTTTGAGTATAAAATGAGGCCAAGAGAAGTATCTGTGTCACAAAGAGCCAAGAAAAGCTAACTGAGGAGCACAGGGGGACCATCCCAGAAAGCCCTCTGGCCCTCATAACTCAGGAGTCCCCTGCCCAGGCCCTTTCTGGACTCTTCCAGACGTGCTTTCTCTGTACCAAACCCCTTCACACTCCTGGCTGTGTGACCCTCACCTCGATCCCCTAGGATCCCCATAATGCGACAGTAGACAGACCCTGCCACATCCTTCTGGTGGAAGCCAGCATTTGCTGTGCCCTGTAAACCTGGAGCCTCCCCAGGGTCTGTCCAGCTCTCACTATGTGGCATTCAGATTCCACTACTCCTTGTTCTAGATCCATGAGCTGAAACTGGCAAGCCCTGCCAGCCAGCCACTAGGGGTTTCTACGGGCCTACCTCAGGGGACAGGGCCTTGGAAGATGCCTTTCATGTGGATTTAAGACACAGAAGCCACATTCATGTTTTAAAAAATTATCCCAAGGAGTACATCAATAAATGCAGGTGGTTTTACCTGAGGCAAGTAAAGTGAATGTGTTTTTAGAAAGGGAGGCATTTTCTTGATGTAACTTTGGAAAACAATTTGGTTTCACTCAGCCTGACCACAAACATCTGCGAACTCAAAGGCATTAATATATCTGTATCATGAGTTATACAGGGAAATTTATCATGCAAATCATATAATACCCTGCAACCATTTTGGAATATGTAATAACTGTTCCTTTGGGTGAAACAATGAATTATATTGCTATATTGGGCTTAATTTATTATTTTACCCTGAGGAAAAATTCCGAAACAGTGATTATGAATTATGACCACGATTTGCTACAACATTTTCCAATTTAAAACCAACAGTGTTATATTTCTTTCTCTTTATTTTCAGAGTCAGGCCTTTTAAACAAGATTGGAGTGAGTCAGACTATAAGATATGGTACTTACCTATTATTCCCAATTAAGAAAGAAGTTAACTGGACATTAATTAGCCTGTCATAAAAGTACTGAACATTACAGCCTTCTGCCCGATCCTCTTGCAGTAACACAATAAAAACTAAGAAGTCTGCTGATTCTGATTGCTTTAGTCATTGATACTACCATGCTGGAATCACCAGTGTTACTGGGAGTGTCTTTAGACAATGACTCAGGACAGTGGAATGAAACAGAAGCATGCTGCATCAGCCTCATTGTGGGAAGAGGAGCCGTACTCTGATACATCAGTTGCTAAATCACGTGCCGCACACGTGCAGGGCATGCCACCATGCACAGACATGGCAGTATCTCTCTGGTGGGAGGGAGCCACCATTTGGTCTGCCCTGCCCTCTGCTGGGTGCTCTTACAGGCGCTACTGCATCCAGCGCTTGAGACAATTCTGTGGTGTATTGATTCTGAAGAGATCACTGATGGCAGTGATTTCTAGCCTCAGCTTACAAAGATAGTAAGTGGTATAAATTCATGGTCAACTCTGTCTAGTCCCAAAGCCCATGTTCTTTCATCATCCCTCCGCGGGATGGGAGCGTCAGGTGATTATGGATCTCCTCACTGCCAGCCTTCCTCTTGTCCACCTTTCACACCTACAGGCTGCTAAGTCACGCAGCTGCAAAGGTTAACATACTTAGCTCACCACTGCCTCCCAGAGAAAGGCAAAAATCCTTGGACAGACAACCCACACCACTGTTATTCTAGCTATTTCCTTTATGAAGAGTGGTGGAGTGCATTAACAAAAATAAAAAAGAGAAAAAAAAAGGAAAAAAAAAAGCCCAACACAGAAGGTAAACTCTTCTTAAACACAAATGTATTCTTTCTTAATGAAGAGACAGAGCTGTACACATTTTTTCTCTAGCAAAGAAATGGGGCAATGGTATAATATTTGGGGAAATGACTCATTTCCACTAATAAAAGGATTTCATATAAACTGATGAAAACCTAAGAGATTTTTAAGAAACTTCTGCCATTACTTGGCTGTAAGATGGGAATATGATCCAGTCCCTCTTTATGTTCCTTTGTGGGCTTCTCCGCCCCAGCCTCCCTCCAGTGGAGTGTACCCCAGGGTGGTGTCCACAACCCCTTCTCCTTTCTCACTGTTCATCTTGTTTCTAGAGAGCCTCGCCCAAGCCCATGCTTCAGACATCAGCTGTAAGATGTCTCCCACGTGCGTTTCTCTAGCCCGAGCCCTGGAGCCCATAGACACCTCTCATGAATGTCCCACAGGTGCCTCAAACTCACACCCGTCTACATGAAATTCATCATCTCCTGCTCAGCCCCAGCCTGCCCACCTTCTGTGCACCCTCCCACGGCAGCAAGTTCAAGGTTCCTTCCTCATCTCACACTTCAGTGCAGGCCATTTCCCACGCCACAGCTCTCAACACTACCTTCACTGCCGCTCCTGGCTCAAGGCCCTCGTCATCTCTCAACCTGACTGACTGCAATGACTGCTTGGAATTCCTGCGGCTGTCTTCCTCTAACCACCCTCTATACAATGTGCACCTCGAGGGCCTAGCTCCCCCATTTGCTGGATTTGGTGAGCACTTAATTCAAGTCATAAGGTAAATTCTGGAACAGGAAAGAAGCTGGAGAGGAAGGCAAGAACCTTGCAGGGCAATTTAAGGTGTTTGAGTCATTTCCTTAGTTCAGAATTATTTTTGTCTATAAAGGATAAAGACAGCTCTGCTTAGTATTCCAAAGAAAATATCACAGGCTCTGAAGGAGAACCCCCAAAGCAAGTCTCAGGGAAGTCAGGACTAACAGTACCATCACTGGAATCAGTTTCAAGCTTCCAAGGCCATGATTTTAAAGGGGAAACCACTCATCTGGGTGGATAAATCTGTGTGAAACTGAATTGTACATGAAAGGCATATGAAAATGCTCTGAGCTCCAGCTGCCATCCTGCATGCCCTGACCCTGCCATGAAAGCATACATGCCACAGTCCTTCCCTGCTGATGGCACACGGGCAGCTGTGCCCAATCTCTTCCACCCTGTGCAGGGAGAGGCTGTTCTGCCTCTTTGTATAACCTGCCACTCTGAAGGGTAAAGGAAGGGGAAACAGAATTTTTCAAGCACTGTGTTGCACGCACCTCATGGGCCAGCTCACTCAGACTTTAGCCCCACCTGTGAGGTGGCCATTATTTGCCCATTTCACAGATGAGGGAACAGAGGTCCCGAGCAGTGAGAGGGCCCCGGGCTGCAATGATGAGAGGCCAGGTGTGGACTCCAGTCAGACGATGCACTGTTAGCACTAGACTGTGCTGCCTTTTGGATTTTAGCTTTTTTTTTTGTCTTCACTTGTTCATGTCATTTTTAGGAAAGAGATTTGGTTTCAGTCTTTTATTTCAGACATGGAGAAGAATTTTTAGGAAAGAGATTTGGTTTCAGTCTTTTATTTCAGGCATGGAGAAGAAACAGGGGGTCCAGAGAGCAAGAGGATGCTAAGCCAGTCCTCTGCCCTTGGCAGCCAATGCTCATGAGAGCAGACATGTGGACCTGGACATCCCTGGAGGTCCCCAGCCTGCACAACTATGCTTACAATGACACTTCGGTGGGCCGGCATGGCTGTTCTGACTCCTGCCTGGCTGGCCTATGTCAGTGTGCCACGCTGTTCCTATGCAACAACACTCACCTAGACCACCAGAACCAACTGGAGAAAAAGTGCAGGGCTGGAGCCAGAGCTTGGTTCTGCTGTTTTACTGGTTCTGTGACATTGGGTAGGGCTTTAGTTTTTGTGCATCATTTTCTTCAACTGCGTAATAGTGATAATTCCTACTTGAGTGGATTGTCGTGAAGATTCAACAGGACAACATACGCAAAAGGCT
This sequence comes from Colobus angolensis palliatus, assembly GCF_000951035.1. NCBI lineage: Eukaryota > Metazoa > Chordata > Mammalia > Primates > Cercopithecidae > Colobus > Colobus angolensis. Next base: position 5,546,660 of record NW_012114522.1, on the reverse strand, counting down.
TGGGATAGAGAAGCCATTCATAAGTATCCATAATACTAGTAATAACTGAACACTAGAACATTCTAATAGTTATTACTGATGATTCTGTCTTACTGTTGAAAACAACCTATAGCTTTTATGTTATACTCATCAAAGTCACTCATGTATTCAACAAAGAATTCCCAAACACTGTTCTGGGCTCTAGGAATATGGTGAGGAAAACAAGACAAGATTCTGCTCTCACAGAGCTTGTGCTCCAGTGGGGATATGGGGGGAAATCAAGTAGGGTCATGGGACACAGTATCTGGGAGCTGCTGCAGGTGGGATCACTGGGCCTCTCTGAGGGAAAAAAACACCTGAGACCTGTAAGACACGTCAGGAGTAGACAGAGAGAACTTGAAATTTCAGGTGGCATAAGTAGCAACACAAATGCCTCAGTCTGAGAGGCTCCAGGCTGGGGAAAAGACTGGATCCCATGCTTCCTCAACAGAGCTGTTTTCACGCTCCACTTCTTACCTTCTTGAGGGCTGGAAATCCAGCTCTTCCCTGATTAACTAGGGGATTCTGGGCAAGACCCTTTGCTGCCTTTTGCCAATGTTAAAATGAGATGCTAATGTTCCACCACCTCTTGGTGCAATTATTAAGAGTATCATGGATAAAATGAGAATCAAAAAGTTCTGTCCACTGCAAACTGCTGCACACTTAAAATGCTGTCACTTGCCAGGCAGAGTCACTGGAGGCATGCTGTGTGGTAGCCACATTCCCCACGTCTTAGGCATAGGACAGTGTCACATCCTAGCAGCTCTAGATGACATCTGTTCCCACACACAGGTAGCATATTCCATTTGGCTTCTGTCACACCAGTGTCCAGATGAGCTGCACACAGACACTGCTGGACATGAGCTGGCAGGGGCTTGGCAGACCTATCAGTTTCCTTTTGAAACCCACCTAGAGATGATAAGCTAAGCAGCTGGAAACTCTAGGGCAGGTAACTAAAAGGAGGTGCTATCAGTAGTTAAGGTGTTACTCTTTTCACTTTTCAGTCATTATCTTACTTTTTTTCACATTACCATAGCACTAGCAATTCAAACAACTAAAAAACATCATAGTGGCATTTATAAAAGACCTATTTAGTCTAGGTGACTATTTTACTGTTGTTGAAAAGACATCTATTATTAGTAAAATTCTTCCAAGGCAAAATTTATTCTCTAATTATGCTACTGCAAATTTAAAGCATATGAAAGGCACACTAAGAATTAGGAACTCAAATGGGAAAGTGTATATAAGATACACATTTATAATTTTTAAAACTCAGTATAAAAATCAGGGCAAGGGCATTGAGGATGAGTTTCTCAATGAAACAGTCTTATGAAAACCAGTTAAAAATAAATGATTAGGCAGAGAATAGCATTACCATTTGTATTTCTTCCGGGGATAACTCATCTTCACCTTTGCCATCTCCCCAGGTTCCCAATTCAGGTTGTGTTTCAGCCAAAATCTTTTCTGTTAAAAAAAAATTGAAAATAGAAGACCAAATATTCATTTTAGAATAGGCTGGCTTAGGATGTAATCATAACACAAACATGAGATGGAACAGAATCTTACAGTTTTGTCCTTATACTTCATGATCTCTGGGCTAATATTCAGGAACTGCAGACATGATTCTTTCACAACATTTAGGCTGTAAATTGTCTTTGTGCAGGCACATGCATGTGTGTGTGTGGTGGGGAGGGGACCTACGCACGGTTTCAATATTGCACCAATGTCAGCAATGGCTGCAAACTAAATGGACATTCTTCAGAATGAGTCTTAAAGTATGTTTTACTTCAAGACACATAATACACACCTCTCTACTTGTAAAGACTGTAAGACATATTTTTAATGTAAAAAATACATATGCATATACATGTATATATACACACACACATACATATATACAGGAAGTGATATACCGTTCCCCAATCCTATTCCTCTCCCAGAAGTTACTGCTTTGATGTAGCATCATAGATTTTATCTAAACATATTCACATACAAAGATAGGAGTCCCTGCCTACCTATGAAATTCAAGTAATACACAGTTTTGTGTGTATGGTTGCTTGCTTTTCACACAGATATCAATGGTAACATACTGTTCTAAAACTTGCTTTGTATGCTTTATTGATACATCTTGGAGATCATCCAAGTAGATCTACCTTGTTCTTTTAAGTTGCTGCATGATATTCCATCGTGAGGATACACTAGTCTTTAGCCATAACTACACTGACAGACCTCAGTGGTTTCAGACTGTTCACTGGTGTAATGAATGGTACTGTGTCCCAGTCTGTGCTTTGTGCACATGCTGGAGTGACTCTCTAGGACAGACACCTGGGCATGGAACTGCTGAATGGGAGCGTAGGGACATGTTAATCTGGAGAACTTTTTCATCATGATCAACAAAACATGATGCATCCTCCATGAAGCATGTCAATACCACAGCCCCTAGAAAGGACTGCTGCTGCCCAGGATGACAGTAAGAGGCCTGTGCAGTTCATCAATGGGGTGGGGTTGGGAGCAGAGGGGAGAGGGATGGCAGGGATGGATCCTCGGGGGAGACCTTAATGAAATCACTTTGTGTCTGTGTGTCTCAGTGGTGTCTCTGGGCTTATCAGTGAGCTTCCAAGTACTCAAAGGCAAATACTGCTTCTTTTTCCTTTTTTCCTCAATCTCAGTAAATTTCCTGTAGTCGACCTCAGCCCCATGAGATGGCGACAAGTCTAGATCTTTGAACGGGGAAGAGAACTTAATGATAGCAACAGTGTAGAGAAAGCTGACTAGGCAGGCCATGCCTGAAAGTTATGGTTATTTATTAGAAATGTATCTTTACAAAAAAGGTCTCCATGTCATCCACAGCCTAGTGCATGCAGGCTTTTAGAAAAATGGCTGTTTTTACCAGAAGTGTCATTATAGAAAAACATGTTTGTAAAAGGTTGGCTAAAAGTATCTTTAGAAATGATCTGGTATTTTCCTGAGATGACATTCTTTGGGTAGGAACATTTGTACTTTCATCTACTCCCCACCCCCACCTTATGAGCTGTCTCCTACTTGTCCTCATTATGGTATCCATTTCAAGCTTTTACTGTTGTTGATTTCTTTTTTAAGGATAAAAACACCAAAATTAGAAACAGAAACCCTGTTCATATCTGAACCAAGCACAAATTAACTCTGAGCTAGAATGGGAAAGTTCTCTTAGCAGAACTCACACTCTACAGCATGCTCATTTGTGGTCATCAGAAGCCTTCTTGACAGGCTGCCCTAAGGATCAGCTTGAAGCCCAGCACCCACCAAGCCAGTCCTCTGCACAGGCCACCCGTGCACCCTGGTGCCACAGAGGCAAGTCCAGACTCCCTAGTCTGGCACTGAAGGCCCCACCCACCCTTCCAAGCTTACTCCCGCCTCTCCTCCCACTGATGGGCTTCACTGATCCCCAGGGGTCTTCTTTACTGACTACATTCCACCCAAGCTCCAGGCTTTCTGGCCTCTGAGCATTTGCTCATGCTGCTGCCTCTGTCTAGAACTTTCTAAGCTTTCATTTTTTTTTTTTTTTTTTCAGGTCCAGACTCACTTCTTTTTTTTTTTTTTTGAGATGGAATTCCGCTCTTGTTGCCCAGGCTGGAGTGCAATGGCACGATCTTGGCTCACTGCAACTTCCGCCTCCTGGGTTCAAGTGATTCTCCTGCCTCAGCCTCCCGAGTAGCTGGGATTACAGGCATGTGCCATCACACCCAGCTAATTTTGTATTTTTAGTAGAGATGGGGTTTCTCCATGTTGGTCAGGCTGGTCTTGAATTCCAGCCTCAGGTAATCCACCCACCTTGGCCTCCCAAAGTGCTGGGATTACATGCGTGAACCACCACGCCTGGCCCAGACTCACTTCTTAGTGCCGCCTCCTCTTGAAGTCTCCCTGGCCCTCTGTCCTCTCTTGAGGTACTACTTACTTTCTCCCAGGGGCTAGAGTATTATCTTTCCCATCAACTGTGAGCTCCTTGAGGGCAGGAATCACATCCCTGAAACTTTCTGAGCTCCATTGTGACACCCAAAGGAAATACTCATTGGAGCTTTCCAGATTTTAGTTTTCAGATTAGAGATGCTCAACTGGTAAGTATAATGCAAATATGCAAACATTTGAAAAAACTCCAAATCCAAAACACTTCTGGTCCCAAGCATCTCAGATAAGAGATACTCAACCTGTAATTTTTGTGACATGTCCAGGACTGTGCCTAGCATCTGGAAGACAAGAGTTAATAAGAACTGCCATGAGACTATGGAGAAGGATGCCACAGGGGACTCCCAGGTCTCTCCTGGCTCCAGCACGCCATCACCCTGTGATTCACGCAAATAACCCTGTTCTACTCTGTCTCTCGGATATAGCAAACTATGCAGGCATCCGTATGTGGGGGTGCCAGCCAGACACACAGATCGCAGACATCCATGACCACATTGTATATGTGCCCCCACATTTTCGGACTTCATGGAGACCCCGTATTTCTTCTGCATCTCCTGTGCATCAGGAACTGTTCTAAGCCATGGGCCGTCTAGTATCTGTGGTGACAGGCAGCACATCAATACAGATTTGCATTTTGTCCTGTTGGTTTGACTGGCTGTGAAAGGCCACTGAGGTTGCACACTCTACCCGAGCGCAGGCCTGTAAGCTCAGAGCTGACATGCAGGACACGGCTGCCAGGGAGGCAATGCTGCCTCTCCTGAGGCTGGCACACAGGGCTCCTGAGGCAGACAGATCCCGGCCTCACCCCTCTATAGCAGGCCCTTTCTCCTGCACCCCGCCAGCTCCCAGGTGACTGGGTAAAAGCACCTCCTGCCTCCGTGGCAGTCACGAAGATCAACTGTGACAGACAGAAAGGCTGCCACCTCCTGCTTCCTTTGCTTTATGCAAATACAAACACCAAAACATGTCTGAGACTGTGCTACTTCGTTCCTGTGGTATACTCTTGCCAACATGTCACAAGGAAGAAATGCAAGGCAAGATATTCATCTCAATTCGTACCTGGATGTTCTTCAGTGGCAGGGTTTTCTTCAGAGTCTTTTGAAGGGCTCTGTGAAACTTTCTCAGAAGATGTGGATTCTCTTGTCTTTGTATTTGGTTCTGGTTCCAGCTTAGATCTAAAAATACATAATTAGCAGTCAGGTATTTTATTTCCATAACAGGATTCCTTTTTGCCAACAGAAGGAGTCACATGTGACCCTGCAATTTTGTCCTGTGTCCCTGTACTGGGGAGCAGTCACTGCCTCTGGGCCCAGTGGCTATCTGGATACACCTCCACTGGGGCACTTAACACTGCCATTGTTGCCTGCAGGGTAGAGATTGTGCACGCCCTCTGCATTTGCAGCCATGGCACAGTGACCAGCATGCAGGGGCAGGTTACAGTCGGTATGTGCTGAATATGCTCCATAGACTGACACCACACTCAACAAACCCAGAAAGTTGGATTGATGCTCACCCAGTAGTAGACACTAATGAAAAAGATTGCTGAATATATTATTAATTATAATATATAATACATATTATACATATATTCATATGTATATATACCCCCCACACATATATACCCCAACATATGTATACCCACATATATACACACACCACACACATATATATATATACACCCACACACATATATATACCCTCCCACATATATACCCACACACATATATACCACCACACACATACCCACACATGTATACACACAATATATATACCACATATATATACCCCCACACACATATATACCCCCTACATACACACATATCCTCTATATACTTACATGCATGTATATCCCCCCACATATACACACATACCACATACACATATTCATATATAATCACCCATATACACACACATATATACATACACCATGTATACACACCCACATACATATACTATATATACCCCCCACTCACATACATACCCCCTACACACACATACACACCATATATGTACACATATGCATATATACCCCCCACATACACCCTTCCACACATACACCTACACACACATATGCATATGCACACATACACACTGATATATACTCCCACATGTACACACACATACACCCCCACATACACATACACAAACACATGCATATATACCCCTACCCATATATATATATACACACACACATACCCCCACAACATATATACTTATACACACACATATATACCTATACCCACACGTGTACATGTTCTAAGTCACACCTTAATATAAGTGAACTCTGAAAGCACAAGTCCTTAAATACCCACTCGAAGGCACAGACTTGCTTCAGGACTGAATCCTCTGCACTTGGCATTCCCCTGCTTCTTCCCCACAGGCTCCTCCCAGGGCATCATCTTCCTTCCCACCTACAGGGCTTGGCTCAGTTTCACCTACTCAGAGAGGCCACCTCTGACTCTTCTATCAAGGAAAGGCCGCCTCCCACTCCTCTGCATCTGTTTTCTCCATAGCAGTTATCACAGTCTATAATCCCCCTGTTTATCTATCTGTTGGTTGTCAGCCTTGCTCCTAGATCCCAGATTCTGGATTAGTGCCTGGTATTCAGTCTCATAAATATATGTTGAATGAATGAATGCATTATAAATACAAGTAAATGATTAATAAGAGAAAAAATTCTGGTTATGAAACAACGGGCTTTGTAATAGCTTTGCTAGAATCTACATAAACACTATAAAATTATAGTCAGTGCTAAAAAGATCTAGGATAAATTCCATATTGTTAGGCAGAGAGACTATAATTAAAGGAACAATGTAAATGCATATTAGGGTGATATTACTAATGCCAACTAACATTTGTTAATGGCTTATATAGTGGACATTTTTTCTAAGCAATATATATGGATAAATTTATTTAATTTCGAATATCCCCATTAGGTAGGTACTAGTATTAACAACCTTTTAACAAAGGAGGAAACTGAGGCGTAGAGAAGTTAGGAAACTTGCCCAGGTTACAGTAAGCAAATGGCTGGGCTGGGACATGACCTCAGGGAACCTAGCTCTGAAGCCCATGCTTACAACAACTGCTCCATGTGGGTTATATTCTACCCATCCTGGGCTGTGGGAAAGGACTTCTGTGGTCAAATCAGTCTGAGAAAGCCGAGTCAAAGCTGGACAGGTGTTTCGCTATGTAAGTTTTCAGAGCCTTTAATATGTTCAAATACATTCTGAATTTCCAAAAAGGACGGTTTTTGCAAATAACCTGATTGCAGAGACTCTCTTCATAGAGTTTTTTGAGAGTAGTTTTCAAAAAAGATGATTTAGGAAATGCTCCTCTACAAAATTTAACAGAAAAATTTTTCAAAAGTAACTGTGTTATCAATCTTTTCAATTGTTCAGGTTACTACAACTGAGTCATAAAACGTAGTGCCTTGAAACAGTGAGATTTATTACTGATCAGTGTTTCTGGGGTCAGGAATTTGGGAACACCTTGGCTGGGTGGTTCTGGCTCTGCATGTCTCAGGAGGATGCAGTTAGAAGGCAACTAGGGCTGTAGTCATCTGAAGGGTTGACCAGGGCTGGAGGGTTCACTTCCAAGGAGGTCACACACATGGCTAGCAAGTTGGTGCTTGCTGGGAGCCTCATTTCTTCTTCATGGAGCCGCATGAGTGTGTTACTGGTGCATGGCAGCTGGCTGCCTGCAGGGCTGGCAGTCTCAAAGACTTTGGTGGAAGCTTCAATGCCTTTCATGACCTTGCCTTAGAAGTCAGAAATCATGATCCTAGCCATATTCTACTGCCCAACGCATCTGCGATGGCCCACTAGGGTTCAAGGGGAAGAAACTCAGACCCCAATTTGCTTTCTCAATGGAGCAGTAATAACATCACTTTTTAAGAAGAGCATGTGGTATGGGATATATTTGGGGGCAGTTTTCTTTGGAAAATACAATCTGCTATTCTAAGTATCAAAATATGCACAAAGATAAAGTTATAAGGCTATTCACCACAGCATTGCTTATAACAACAATAACAAAATGACTTAAATGTTCATCATAATGTACCTCATTTACAGTTGGAAGATACAATGAAAGAGAAGATTCTACTTGCAATAGCCAAAACAAAACAAAAGATAGAAAACTAACAATATCAACAAAAACTTTAGAATAAACTTAAGCCCTAAGCCCATATGTAAAAAACCAAAAAAGATTTCTGAAAGACACAAAGGAAAGAAAGGACACATCATTCTTGATAGAAAAAGAAATATAAAGATGTTAGTTCTCCCTAAGTTAATTTATAAGTGTAATGTGATCTCAATTAAAAAAAAAAAATCACCAGGTCCCACCCTAAAGCTGGACAAATCAACTATGAAATTCATCTGGAAATAAGCAAGAATGGTCAGAAAAAGTGTAAACAAATATTGAACTCTAGTTAACGATATGCATACAAAAGTATTTAAGGGGGAGGGCACTGTTAGAAGTTTACTCTGAAATCTATTTTAAAAAGAGGCTAAATGAATATAGAATGATAGGCAGGTAAAAGAAGCATGTATAGTAAAACGCAAATGCTCAAATCTAAGGTACAGGTATAGGGGTGTTCACTGCAAAATTCAATTCTGCCATATGTTTGAAAAGATTTATAATGAAAACATCATGGAGATTAGGAAGGGGAGGGAATAATAGCCAAGAAAACCCTAAAAAACCAAGTGTGGTATTAGGGCATGAAAAGATTGACAGACCAATGAATAGGATATAAAATTCAAAACTGGACTCAATTGCATATGTGTATTTAATATATGATATGGTTTAATAAGTTGCACTGGATAACTGGTAGTTATATGAAAGAAAAAATGTTTTCCCTTTCCCTACACTGTACACCAAGGTAAATTCCAAATGCATCAGAGATATACACATAAAAAAATGAACCACACATGTGAAAAAAAAATGGGTGAACCAGGTGTGGTGGCTCACCCCTGTAATGTCAGCACTTTGGGAGGCCAAGGAGGGCAGATCACTTGAGGTCTGAGGCCAGCCTGGCCAATATGGTGAAAGCCTGTCTCTACTAAAAATACAAAAATTAGCCGGGCGTGGTGGCACACACCTGTAGTCCCAGCTACTCGGCAGGCTGAGGTGGGAGAATTGCTTATACCTGGGAGGTGGAGGTTTGCAAAGAGCCGAGATCACCCACTGCACTCCAGCCTGGGCGACAGAGGGAGAGTCCATCTCAAAACAAAACAAAACAAAACAAAGCACCATGAGTGGTGGGGGATGTTGATGGTGGCGAAGGCTATTGGTGGCGAAGGCTATTAGTGTAGTGGCGGGTGGGGGAACAGTGAAGGGGGTATATGGGAACTCTTGGTACTTTTTGCTCAATTTTGCTATGAACCTAAAAACTGCTCTTAAAATAAAAAGTTTATTTAACAAACAAACAAACAAACAAACAAACCCACCATAGGTAAAGTAAAAAGAGAAAAAGACCAACAGCTCTATAGTAAACTAGGCAAGAAAGTTCACACAAATGTAAATGGCTTTTAAACACATGAAAAATGCTCAATCTTCCTCATAAGATGATGCATATCAACAACTACACTGTGTCCTTTTTTCTTGCCTACTGGGACTGGTGAAAACACCCAAATGTGAAGACATACTGGGTGGGTCAGGCTGTGAAGTAGGGCACTTCTGTATATTGATGGTGAGCGTGCCAAACAGTAAGACTCCTATGGAGAGGACCTTGGTAATATCCTGCAAATTAACATGTATTTAATCTCTAATCCAGCAATCCCACTTACAGGACTCTATCCCAAAGATATAATGATAATATGAAAAGGTTATTGATTATAGCAACTTTGTAATTCAATTTTAATATGGCGAAGGCCTAGGAAAAATCCACATGTCCATCAACATGGAACTGGTGGAAGACACTCTGCAGTACTATGGAGCTGTAAAACAGAATGTATACCTTTATATAGTGCTCTAGAGCAATCAAACAAGATGAGAAAAAGCATGTACAGAAGGTATCTTCCTTAATCTGATAAACATGTACAAAATCTACAGTGAGCATCATACTTTATGATAAAAGCCTAAGTGTTTTCCCTAGGATGAGGAACAAGGTAAGGACCTGGCAGATGTGAACAACAGAGGAAGAGAAAACAATTATAAAATCATTTTATGAGGCCAGTATTACCCAGATTCAGAAACCTATGAAGATATTGCAAGAAAATTAGATACATATCTTCATGAACATAAAAGCATCTTTAATACAAGCAAACTGATTTCAGCAATATATAAAGACAATAATGTATCATGACCAAATGGGGTTTAACCCAGGAATACAAAGTTGGCTTAACATTTGAAAATCGATCAATGTAATACATCCCCTTAACAAAAAAAGAAAAAAGCCTACATGATCATTGTATTAGATGTAGAAAAAGCATTTGAAAAAGTCAAGATACCCTGGTGATAAAAACTTTCAGCAAACTAGGAAAATAAGGTATGCAATAAAGGGATGACTCAGCAGGTATGTGGTGTTCAAATTCTGCACATTCCAAGGAAAAAACTGGCCCTGGCTTGGCTCCTGGGAGATAACCTCTAAGCTCCTAGAATATCTTGTCTGATGACAGTATCTTTGTATAGCTGGGGACATTCCAGATAGTTTATGCTAACAGTGTGATTTATGACTGGGGCCTGGGCCACTGTATCAGTGCACGGCAGACACACTTGATGGCAACTGAAGAAATGAGGGCTGCCATGTGGAGGTTGCTTGGTGGGAGGACGGCTAAGTGAAGGTGCTATATAAACTACATTCTTTTTACAAGCAGTAGTGGTTCTCCTGTGCAGCCCACTGCCACTGGACTGCTCTATAAATAAGTTCCCCCAAACAAACTCTGTTCTGTTTGTTGGCTTGGGGTCTCTTCTTCAGCCTCTCTGAACCAAGTGCCATCCCCGCTGAAGTTAACAGGGGTCTGACATGACAATCAATTTGACCTCTGGAGGGGCTGGCGACTGAGTTAACTATGGACTGCTATGCTAGCACTTCACATCTACATCACTGACCCCCAGTGAAAACCCTGAACACCAGGGCTCAGGTGAGCTTCCCTGATTGACAATACATGGTGACACAGGTATTGGGAGTCACATATTGGGAGAATTAAGTGCGTCTACACTATTCCACTGGGAGAGGACAACTAGAAGCTTGTACCTGGTCTCTCCTAACTTTGTCCTATGCTCCCTTTAGCTTTGGTGATTTTAATCTGTATTCTTTCACTATAATATACTGTAACTGTGAGTATAACAGCGTTTCTGAGTTCTGTGAATTCTTGTAGGAAATCCCTCAATAAGCAAGGAAATTTCCTTAACCTGATAAAGAACAGCTACATAATACCTACTTCCGTGATATACACATAAAAAAATGAACCACAAATGTGAAAAAAAACAAAAAAACAAAAAAAACATGGGTGCACTGGGTGCAGTGGCTCATGCCTGTAATCCCAACACTTCATACTTAATGGTGAAGTATTAAATCCTTGTCCCTTAATCAAGAGCAAGGAAAAGATGTCCATCCTGAACACTTCCATTCAATATGGTACCAGAGGTCCAGGCCCTAGCCAGTGCAATAAAACAAGGAAGGAACAAGAAATAAAAGGCATAAAGATTAAAAAGCAAAACTACTGTTATTCACATATGGTATGATTATGTATGTAGAAAATGGATAGAATTTACAAAAAAAGGCCGAGTGCGGTGGCTCACGCCTGTAATCCCAGCACTTTAGGAGGCTGAGGCAGGTGGATCACCTGAGGTGAGGTCAGGAGATCAAGAACAACCTGGCCAATGAGGTAAAATCTTGTCTCTACTAAAATACAAAAATTATCTGGACATGGTGGCGGGTGCCTGTAATCCCAGCTACTCAGGAGGCTGAGGCAGGAGAATTGCTTGAACCCAGGAGGCAGAGGTTGCAGTGAGCCAAGATGGAGCCACTGCACTCCAGCCTGGGCAACAAGAATGAAACTCTGTAACAACAACAACAACAACAACAACAACAACAACAACAACAACAAGAATTTACAAACAGATTTCCTAGAACTACATGTGAATTACTCACAGTTGTAGACAGATCAATATACAAAAATTAATTGTATTTCTATATACTAGCAATGAGAAACTGGAAAATAACATTAACAAAATGGTATCATTTACAATAGAATAAAAAAATCCAGGAATAAATCTAACAAAAAATGAGCAAGATGTCTACATTGAAAGTAACAAAATATTGCTGAGAAAAAGAAATTTAAAAATAAAGTCAAAGACAGAAATAAATGCAAAGATATACTATGTTTGTGGATAGATGTTCAGATGCCCATTCTTCCCAGACTGATCTATAGTTTCAACATAATCCCTATAAACATCCTGGCAGATTTTCTGAAGAAATTGAAAAGGTGATTCTAAAGTTGATATGAAAATACACAAAAATCTAAAATAGCAAAAAAAGTACTGAAAAATTAGAAATCGGAAGGATTTACAACTAGCTGATTCCAAGACTTATGATAAAACCACAGTAATCAAGACAGTGTGGGAGTAGAATAAGGACTATCAGACCAATGATACTGAATAGAGTCCAGAAGCAGACATATACATGTTTCGGTCAACTGACTTTTGATGGTGATGCCAGGTCAATTCAGTGAGAAAAAGAAAGTGTTTTAAACAAACATTGATAAAATAAATAGGTATTTATATACAATAAAATAAACCTCAACCCCAGATATTTATATAGAATAAAATAAACCTCAACCCCATCTCATTCTATCAAAAAGTTGGTCTGAGACAGATGATATAGACCTAAATAAACATACCACCCAGAATCATAAAGCTTCTAGAAGAAAACATAAAAGAATATCTTTGTGACACTATAGTAGACAAACTAAAAATCAATAAAATTCAACTTCCTCAAAATTAAACATTTCTGCTCAGCAAAAGACACCATTAAGAAAACAAATAAACCATAGAATAGGAACAAATATTTGCAGCATGTATCTAAGGACGTGTATGCAGAATATACAAAGAACTATACAAATCAACAGCCAAACAATCCTCCAATACAGAAATGAGTAAAAAACTTCAACAGATACTTCACAGGAAGAAAATGAATGGTCAATCAACACATGAAAAGGCGATTAACAATATTAGTCAGTGAGGAAATGCAAACTAAACCCACAATAAAATACCACTCCACATCCAGTAGAATGGCTAGAAAAAATGGCCAACGCCAATCCTGCCACGTGCAGGAACTGTAACTTTCACACACTGCTGGACAGTGTGTCAAATGGTGCTATCACTTTGGAAAACTTAAGACAGTTTCTTACTAAGAAAGTGACAACCCACTTTTAGGTTGTTTACCCAAAAGAAATGAAAAGATAGGTCCACACAAAGGCCTATAAAAGAATGTTTACAGCAGCCTTATCCATTATAGCCAAAAAAATGGGAACACTTAAATGTCCACCAACAGGATGGATAAGCCAGTGGGGGTACTTTGATGCAATGCAACACCGTTCAGCAATGAAGAACACAGCAAGGGTAAGTCTCAAAAAAATGTGGTAAGCAAAGGAAACAAAGCCAGGTAAAAACATAACTTAAAAGAGAACCTTATTTAAAGATAAACTGAGGATTTGCTCCATGTTTGACACTAGGTATATACGTATGCTTATTAAATTTAGCATCTGTGACTTAATATTTTACCTCAAATATTAGTTTGTGGGATGTAGGAAATGAGCAATCTGACATATGAGCAAATTTTTAAACTAGCTTGACAAGATACTCATCTGCCAGAATTTTCAGATTTTTTTCCAGTTACTAAACAACAAATAACAAAATTTCTTAGCCTGTTTTCCCACCTATAAAATGGGGCTCTGACTATCTTTCTTGTTAGAGTTACTGGTTTATATGTAAGTGCTTACTCAGCACAGTCTACATCACATAAGAGCTCAAAAATTAGCTATTACTACAATGATTACACTACTGCTGCTGCTATTATTACTGTGAAGTAACAGAAGGCAGAATGGTTTAATAAGACAATTTTTTTGTGAAGTCTTAAAGCAATATACATTTTTTTTCCTCTGACAAGATGCAGACCAATGGAGGAACAGAAGAAAACTGCTGAAACAACCCATAAATAATGCAAATAATTCAAAGAAAAGAGTACACTGGTATAATCTGTACAAGGGACTCGGCAGGGTCTTCAGTGCTGGCCCAACTAGCTACTGATCTTCTGGCTGTCACTATGGAGGGGGAAGGAGCCTTGACAGAGCAGGAGGGGAGTGGTCTGGGGTGGTGACCAAAGGCTACTCGAGTGGTGGGGGGCTTTCTCCTTGGTCACATTGCACAGCAGACTGACCTGATGCCCTCCAAGGCTGTCCTGGCTGTCAGATTACTCCAGCAATTCCACAAATCCCATGACAGTCTAGAGATGAGAGTCCTTAAACCACTGGTTGACTGGCTGCCTTGAAAAAGACACATTTACAATGGGATTTGGAGAAAACAAAGGGCTTAAATTCTAGAATGCCACTATTTTTAATGTGGTCTTGGATGGGTTTTATTTTATCCTTTTTTTTTTTTTTTTTGACAGAGTCTCACTCCATCACCCAGGCTGGAGTGCAGTGGCACGTTCTGAACTCACCACAACCTCTACCTTCCAGGCTCAAACGATTCTTGTGCCTCAGCCTCCCGAGTAGCTGGAATTACAGGTGTGCACCACTATACCCAGCTAATTTTTGTATTTTTAGTGGAGACGGCGTTTCACCATGTTGACCAGGCTGGTCTCAACCTCCTGATCTTAAGTGATCCACCTGCCTCGGCCTCCCAAAGTACTGGGATTATAGGCATGAGTCACCACACCCAGCCAATTTTATTCTCTTTGTCTAAGTTTTCTTAATATGCAAAATGGAGAAAATACCACCTTTCTCAAAGAGTTATTTCGAAGATTAAATGGGATCACTCATGAGAAAGTGCCTGGCATGAAGCCTGGCCCACAGTAGGTGCTCCTCTGCTTTACCACCTAACCTCTAGGCCTTGGTTTTCTTAACTGTAAAATGGCTTTCAGTATCTTTCATTCCAACCCAACACCCCAGGGTTCATTCTGGCTTTATCCCTTTCATTCTTCTGAGTGAGAAACCTGGCTTCCAATATCCTTCCAACAATATCTACTACTAAAGTTGTTGCAAATGCTAAAAAAGTAGTAAACCACACTAAAAAAGTAGTAGACCAAAAAAAAGTACCTTATGAAAAATATTATTACATTACTTCCATTTCTCCCTTGGACCCCATTTTTTTTTTTTTAAGATAAGATCGCACTCTGTTGCCCAGGCTAGAGTGTAGTGTTGTGATCATAGCTCACTGCGGCCTTGAACTCTTGGGCTTAGGTGATCCTCCCACCTCTGCCTCCTGAGAAGCTGGGACTATAGGTGCATGTCACCACACCCAGCTAATTTTTAAATTTTTTGTAGAGACGGGGTCTTACTATGTTGCCCAGGTTGATCTTAAACTCCTGGCCTCAAGCAATCCTCCCACCTTGGCCTCCCAAAATGCTGGGATTATAGGTGTGAGCCACTGTGTGCAGCCCCCCACTCTATTTTGACCGGTTATCTCAATAATATCCTTTATAACAAGAGCATCACACATTGCTCCTAACTAGTACTTCTCTTCAGTCTCCTTTGTTTGGAACAGCTCTTCGGTCTCCTTGAGTTTCACGACCTCAACACACAACCATGTGTCACTTATTCTGTAAGGATCTCTGAATTTGAGTTTGATGTTTCCTTGCAGTTGGATTCAAGTCTTGCTTCTTTGGCAGAAATCACAAAAGTGATGCTTTCTTCTCGCTGCATCCTATTAGGTTGTGTGTTTTACTTTGCCCACTTGATGAAGGTGGTGACTGCCAGGTTCCCCGCTGTCAAAAGCTGTCAAGTTATTCTCTTGCTGTCAAGTTATTCTCTTCCGCTTTATAGTAAGTACTAGGGGGAGGAATGCTTTGACACTATGTATCAATTTCAATCTTTCAATTTATTCATTTACTTACTCCGATTTAGACGGATTCATAATGTCCTATCTCATTGAACGGGTTATAAGGTGCTACTGTCATTTATTTTTACGCTTACGTTATCTCTAATTTGGCCAGTAGACGCTGCTTCAAATTGATGGCTGTGTCCTTTAGACATGTCCTAACATTCTGAGCCCTTCCTTGTTCCAGGTTTATTTTATATGTTCCCTGCTCCAGTTTAAGAATCAGTCATTTCTCTAAGAGGCCTGGCTCCCTGAAGGTGAAATTGGTATTTAGAAGACAAGATCTGAGTGCTAACTATGCTTATTGCTATTACAGTGTCACTGTTTCCAGGCCTTCTCAGTGGCCAGAGCAAGAAAATACATGCATGCATTTTCATACATGTGTATAAATGTGTATATATACACACATTTACAACCACAGGTACTTCTGTATTGATCTTTGGAAATTGCAAACTGTGAATTCATGCCAGTATCTTTCATTTCCACCCAAGACCACAGACAGGGCTTTTCCCCTTTCACTTCTCCTCTAGTGAGAAACCTAGCTTTCAATATCCTCCTTTATTTATTTAGAGACAGTGTCTCACTCTGTTGCTCAGGTTGGAGTGCAGTGGCTCAATATCAGCTCATTGCCACTTGCGCCTCCTGAGTCAAGCGATTCTGGTGCCTCAGTCTCCCAAGTGGCTGGGACTACAGGTCATGCTAATTTTTCTTTTAGTAGAGACGGGGTTTTACCATATTGCCCAGGCTGGTCCCAAACCCTGGCCTCAAGCGATTCAACTGCCTTGGCCTCCCAAAATGCCGGGATTACAGGCATTTTGAGCCACCACACCCAGCCGCCTCCTTTATTTATTATTTCATCTGTTCTCCTAAATGTAACCACCCACCTCTAATACCCCACTCCATTCCTCTCCAGCACAGATCAGTCCCTCTCCTGACTTAGGCTATAACTGCCCATGCTAAGCCACCTTCTCCTCCCTGCTTGGGTCAGGCACCCTGCCCTGGAAAACTACTCCTCCTCACCACTGCAGACGCCCACCTTACCCTTGCCTCACTGCATGGCTTCAGGACTGACTTCTTCAAGAAGTCAAAGGGCTTCACTGACTTTTAAATAAAGGACTCCTTTAATGTCTGTCATCCTTTGTGTCCAGAGGATGCTAATGTACGAGTTTCCAATTTAAAATGAATCAAAGACTTCAGTGCAGCAGACTCAAAGTTGAGTGCCTTTCTTTTTTTAAGTGATAAAAACATATTCTAATTATATACAGAATGTCTACTAAAGTCCTCAGGGAAATTACACATTAACTAGTTGAAGCCAATTTGGGGGAAAGAAAGGAATTTTTAAAAAGCCATCAGAAAGATCGGTTTATGCCCATGATTTATTTAAACTGATTTCTCTAACTGAAGGCTGAACATTGCAGAACTGCAATCAAACAATTTCTACCTGGCCAGCATCTGTTTCCAGGTCCCTTCTTTAAAATTTAAAAAGAACACAAAGAGATAGACGAAAGGAAGAGAGACAGATTTTTCAGTTTTGAGACAAGAAAATATGTGGGAGGTTTTCTCAAACCTTCAATACAGCCTGCTACAGTCATGAGACAAAAGTAATTGTTTCAGATTTCAGTGTGGCTCTTATACAGCCGTACCTTGTTTCAGTATGCCTTGCTTTATTGCACTCTGCAGATACTGCATTTTTCATTTGTTTTTACAAATGGAGGGTTTGTGGCAACACTGCATGGAGCAAATCTACTGACGCCATGTTTCCAACAACATGTACTCACTTTGTGTCTCTGTGTCACATTTTGGTAATTCTCAAAATACTTCAAACTTTTTCATTATTATTATATTTCTATGATCTGTGATCAGTAATCTCTGATGTGACTTTTGTAACTGTTTTTGGAGTGCCCAAAGCCCGTTCACATAAGATGGCATACTTCTTAAGTGTTGTGTGTGCTCTGAGTGCTTCCTGGCCCAGTTGTTCCCAACTCTCTCCCTCTCCTCGGGCCTTCCTATTCCTGGAGACATAATCCAGGCCAATGAATAAGCCAGCAACGGCCTCTAAGTGTTCAAGTGAAAGAAGAGTTATATGTCACTCACTTGAAGTCAAAAGCTAGAAATTATGAATCTTAGGAAGAAGGCGGGTCAAAAGCCGAGATAGGCTGAAAGTTAGACCTCTTGTGCCAGTCCGTCAGTCAAGCTGTGAATGCAAAGGAAAAGTTACTAAAGGAAATTAAAGCGCTACTCCAGTGAATATCCAAATGATAAGAAAGCAAAACAGCCTTATTGCTGATGGGAGAAAGTGTGAGTGGTCTGGAGAGATCAAATCAGTCACAACATTCTCTTAAGGCAAAGTCTAATTCAGCGCAAGGCCCTAACTAACTCTCTTTGATTCTGTGAAGGCTAAGAAAGGTGAGGAAGCTGCATAAGAAAAGTTGGAAGCTAGCAGAGGTTGGTTCGTGACATTTAAAAAAAGTCAATTCCATATGTAAAAGTGCAAGGTAAAATAGCAAGTGCTGACACAGAAGCTGCAATAAGTTATCCAGAAGATCTAACTAAGATAATTGATCAAAGTGGCTATACTAAACAACAGATTTTCAATTTACATAAAACAGCCTTCTACTGGAGGTAGATCCCATTTAGGACTTCCATAGCTACAGAGGAGAAGTCAATGGCTGGCTTCAATGCTTCAAAGAATAGGCTGACTTGCTTGTTAAGGGCTAATGCAGCAGATGATTTTAAGCTGAAGCCAATGCTCATTTACCATTCCAAAAATCTTGGGCATGGTGGCACATGCCTGTAGTTCTAGCTACTCGAGAGGCTAAGGTGGGAGGACTGCTTGAGCCCAGGAGTTCAAGGCTGCAGTAAGCCATGACTGCCACTGCACTCCAGCCTGGGTGGCAGAGTGAGACCCCAACTCAAACAAAAAAACCTCACATTTCACAAGGCTACAGCTGCTACAGAGAGTGATTCCTCTGGCAGATCTGGGTAAAGTAAATTGAAAACCTTCTGAAAAGGATTCACCATCTCACACGCCATTAAGAACATTCGTGATTCATGGGGGGAGGTCAAAATACCAACTTTAACAGGAGTTTGGAAGAAGTGGGTTCCAACACTCATGAATACTTTTGAGGGGTTCAGGACTTCAACAGAGGAAGTCACTACAGATGTGGTGGAAATAGCCAGAGAACTAAGATTGGAAGTAGAGCCTGAAGATGGGGCTGAACTGCTACAATCTCACGATCACACTTGAATGGATGAGGATCTGCTTATTATGGATGAACCAAGAAAGTGGTTTCTTGAGATGGAATCTGCTCTTGGTGAAGAGACTGTGAACATTGTTGAAATAACAAGGAAGGGCTTAGAATATTGCATAAACTTGGTTGACAAAGCGGCAACAGGGTTTGAGAGGACTGACTCCAATGTTGAAAGAAGTTCTGCTATGGGTAAACAGCACTGCACACAATAGAGAAATCTTTCGTGAAAGGAAGAATCAGTTGATGCAGCAAACTTCATTGTTGTCTTATTTTAAAAACTGCTACAACCACCCCAACCTTCAGCAATCCCCACCCTAAATCAGTCAGTAGACATCAACACTGAGGCAAGGCCTTCTACCAGCAAAAAGATTACAACTCACCTAAGGCTCAGACAAACATTAGCATTTTCAGCAATAAAGTATGTTCTGATTAAGGTATGCACATGACTTTTTTAGACATAATGCTATTGCACATTTTATAGTATAAACAAAGCTTTTATATGCACTGGGAAACCAAAATGTTTTTGTGACTTGTTTTATTGTGATATTCACTTTGTTGCTGTCTGGAACCACACCTGTGATATCTCCAAGGTATGCCTGTACTTCTTTTATGCCTCCAACAAAGGCTCTGGGTAGAAAGAAGATCCTTTGATATATAATATCATGGTACTATAATTTTAAAACTAGCTTTCAGACAAACGTATCCACTCAGGCACAGGTACCGTGAACCCCAAAAGCAGGAGATGTTTCACACTACCTCAGTGAAGCCACCTTCACCACTACTTAGTCACTCACTCAGTTTACTGGACATACACTACATATTAGGTGACTTTCTAACCCAGCGCTACTCCAAGTGTGGTCCATGGAACAGAACCAGACCATGGACTGTCTGTTACTGGTCTGCTACAAGGTAAGTACAAAAGTGAAGAGTAAGCATCTAGAAACATTTATAGCAATCTGACATTGCCATTTCATCAGTGGTCTCATTTCGCTGGACAGAGCATAGACAAGCTCAGGAGTTGTCAGACTACTGTGGTGAGTTACTGTGGCTGTGGTCCAGGCATCCTGGACCTTGAATGCCATGCTGTTTAGCCTTTGTAAGACGTGGAAGCAAGGGAGTGATAAAATCACACGTACATTTTAGTCAGACGCCTTGTGCCTAAAGGTGAGGAAAGGACAAGACAGAGGGCGTTGAATCAACTACGCTGTGAAGGGTCACATCATTATTTCCCTCAAGGTCTTTCGCGCAAAGTAATTGGCACAGGGCAGCTAATGATGTGGCAGGAGACAAGGCTATACTTTGCTGTCTAAATGAGAACAATTCCCATCTGACTGATTTTAATGTGTATTTTAGTCAAGGCCTCTGCTGAGAAACAGGAACTAAGGTAGCAGCAAAAATCTCTTCTTCCTTTACGTGGGTACCTGTTAAGTCCACTTGGGATAGTGAAGGAGAAATCTGCAATCCTCTCCCAGGTGAGTGTGAGACCCAGTGACCACCACAGCATCTTGATGACAAATCACACATCATCAGAGGCCTACCTCCTCCTCCATAACATCTTGGAGCTAACTGGTTTCACTGTGCCCCAGACCTTCAGCTCAAACTCTTCCCCAGGTCTGGACTGCTTTCTATCTAATTCACACACCCAGATATTTTTCTTTTGACAGCCAACACAAATCCCATTGCTTGAGAAATCTGCTCTAATTACCCTGAGATTCAAATCTTGATTCAGCTGTGATGCTGGACAGCTAACCAAAACTTGCTGAGCCCCAATATCCTAATTCAGAAAATGAAATACTAATATTTATTGATATGGTGGCTTTCTGAGGATTAATGAAATAAAATAATATACTGCCTGGCACATGGTAAATGCTTAATGGTAGATAATATTAATAGTACAAATTAACATTTATTAACTCACTGTAAGTGTTTTATCTGTATCTTCATTTTGTTCTCACAACAACACTACAAGTGAGGTACTATTAGTTTTCCCATTTTATAGGTAAGGAAACAAAAGCACAGAAAAGTTAAGCAATCTGCTCAAAGGCACATAGTTTGAAAGTGGCAGAGTCAGGATTCAAACACAGGCTGTCTGGCTGCAGAGTCTGGCTCCTAGGCACCATACTATGCCACCTGATCATACCATTTCCCCCTCTGAGCTTACTACTGACTTTGCTAATTACGACATATCCTGATTAAGCTAATTTTTCATGTTTAATAGCAACCCAGTCTGCCTCTAAGCTCCCTAAGTGCAAAGACTTAATCTATGGCTTCGCTCAATCTACTCTCTCAGTGCATTATATAATAGTAGCTATTGCTGACAGATAACTTGACTGATCTGCTTACTATCTTCCATAAATGCTTCTATTTGTTGGCATTAACAATTTCATATCTGTTTCACAAATGTGCAGAAAAGGGTTCACATAGTAGGTCTGAGACTGCTATCCTTAGAAAGGCCTGCTTGCAAGGTTAACCCTTGCCTGGTGTCTGAGAAGTTGGACTTTGGCAGAATTCATGCCATCCTAATTGATAAAAACAGGTCACCGTGCCTGAACTGTTTTGCAAAAAAAATGCAGTTTTAATGCAGTTCAGTGCTGTACATCTGCTTTCCTCCTGGGAGTCTAGAGTTTTGGTACATGCCAGGTGTGAGGTGTCTATGTGACCAACCCCTAGCAGAATTCCTGGGCAGTGAGTCACTAATGAGCTTCCCTGGTAGACAACACTTCACATGCTGTCATAGGTCACATGCTGTGCGACTCCACTGGCAGAGGACTCTTAGAAGCTCATGACTGGTTTCCTCTGGACTTTTGTCTCACGTGCCTTTTCCTTTGCTGTTTTGCTTCGTATCCTTTCAGTGTGACAAATCATAGACAGGAACAGGACTGTATGTTGAGTCCTATGAGACCTCCAAGTGACTCCTAGGACCAGAGAGTAGTGCTAGGGACCCCTGACACAGTAAGAATTTAAAAAAATGTAGGCCGAGCATGGTGGCTCATGCCTGTAATCCAGAACTTTGGGAAGCCAAGGCAGGAGGATTGCTTGAGTCCCGGAGTTTGACACCAGCCTGGGCAACACAGTGACATCCCACCTCTATAAAATAAAATTTAAAAATAGGTAGACATGGTGGCATGTCTACCATAAAATAGGTAGACATGGTGGCACATGCCTGTAATCCCAGCTACTTGGATGGCTAAGGTGGGAGGATTGTTTGAGCCCAGGAGGTCATGCCACTGCACTCCAGCCTGGGAGATAGGGTGAGACCCTGACTCACAAATAAATAAATAAATAAATGTGTCTCCAAACATCATGTGACGCTATCTTCTGTAGGAACATCCTAAAACATTTCCAAACTTAGTCTAGAAATGGTCCAGGTTTGGACATTTGTTCACCGATATATTCAATCTCCAAGACTGGCCGAGCTGCAGTGGGAACAACCATGAGGACACAGCTCCTGCATTCCAGATGCTCACGTGAGCCCAGAGGGGAAGACAGGCAGGCACCACGGGAAATACAGTAGTCTGGCCCTGCTGCTTCCTGGCTGTGTGGCCTTGGATGAGTCGTTTACCCTGCTGGAGAGTCACTGTCCTTACCTGCTGACGGGCCTCCTCACAGTGCCTGCACAGAACAGGTAGTGGGGCCGGAGGAAGGTGACCACTCAGAGCACGTGGCATTGAGCAAGTTTGTCACAGGTGACCTGAGGACAGCCTCACAGTGGCCTGCCTGCTGTGCCCTAGCTTTTCTCTCAGGAATACACTTTCAGGGACAACAAGAAGGGGTATGGGGGTCAAAGAGATTGAGGTAAAATGGCGCAAAATGTGCCAGCCTCATCAAGTTATTAAGAGACAAAATGGCAAGAGCACAGATTTTGGACCAACAGCCTGCCTGGGCTCAAACCCCAGCTATGCAGCCTGTGGGACTGTGAGACCTTGGGTGAGTGGCCAAGCCTCCTGAGCCTCAATTTCCTCATTTGTAAAATGAGAGAGGAATCAGTACCTGCCTCATGAGGGTTTGTTGTGGGCTAATAAAGTGACTAGCATGGTGCCTGACACACAGTGAGTGCCCCATAGCGTTAGCTGTGGGATTTTGTGAAGAAGTTCAAACATGGTAAGTTGCATAGGGTAAGTGCTCTACAAACTTTAACTGCTATTATTAGTAGTAGTACTATTATTAAGAAACACCAATGAAAGCAATACTTACAATCTTTTCTTATCCACCACTCTTTTAACTCGGATGGCTCTCTGTTCTGAGTAAAGTTTACAGACTCCTGTTGCAGGGGAAAATACCAGAAGAAAGACTGCTTAAAACAGCTTCTCAGGCAAAGGCATCATTAAATATAATGAGACACTATAGTCTTCAGCTAGCAAAGCTAAATTCTGCATCACATCTATTGTGAAATGCCACATTTGACCTTTAAAAGAAAATGAAATACTTTTTAAGTAATCTTCAATGAAATCCAAAACAGCAGTCCTGTGTTCCTTCACTTGCTGGGAATGTATCTCCTTGTGAGCTGTAACAGAAAAGGACAATGTTCAGGTCTTTGCATTCAGTTATCCTAAAGAGCAATTCATCAGCTTCCTCACAACACTTTCTTTATTGAGAGTATTTTTTAAAACACAGCTATAAAACAAGTCTTGTGTCAAGACACTACATTTTTAAAAGAGTAAGATTTATTAGGCTTCACAAGACTGAAAGATTAAACCTATAGAAAAACTATAGTCAAATAATTTATGGTTTATCAGAACACTTAAGGATAGTATTTGATGCAGCCACTTCTTGAATGCTGACCCTATCTGTGTTAATAGCATCCAATGCTCAAGCTGACCTTCAGGGAACATGTTTAAATAATTGAAATCACACACTCCTCCCTGCCTGAACCTGTGCTGCTTTTCAGCCGGTAATGCCCCATCCTCTCCCCCAGGCCACTCACATTCTGAGGGTCCCTTAGACAATGAGTCAAACTTTCCGTCTCCAGGAAACCTTCTATGACTCCTAGCCACACAGATGCCTTTCTCCTGGGATCCACCACACAGAAATGTGCTAAAAGGCCTTACCAGACCTAAAGTCTGTGCCACTGGTTTTGGTAAGACAGTGACCACTGACTGAGAGACTGAGTGCCTACTGTGTGCAGGTGCTCTGCTAGCACTTTACATATGTACTGCTAGTAACTAAAATAGCAATTCCGAGTTTCCTCATTTTACACATGAAGAAATTAAGGTTCAGAGGCAATAAATAGCCCGAGGTTAGATGGTTTCATATGTAAATGTAGGTTTTGTTAATATTCCTGTGTATTTTTTAGGTCTCTCAATGAATATGTATGCCCTTAAGGGTAGAGGGCATGACTAACCCAAGATTCATGTGGGGGACTCAGGAGCTCTGTGAAATTGCATATTGAATTTTGTGTATGTACATTTTTCTGGCAAGAATGCCTATTGCTTCCATCAGAGTCTCCAAGTGGTCCATCAGCATTCTAACAAAAACCTCCCAAACAGAAGTCTGTGTTGTGAGCACAACAGCATCTGGCAGCTTTGAACTCTACTTACTATTTAACGTACTCTGTATCTGCCTAAGCAAATTAAAAAAGAATCAAGAAAGAGGCGTGACTTGGGAAGCCATCTCATTGTCTCAGTGAGAATTAAACATCAATGAAAGTGAGATAATAAGCACCCTAGTGCCAGACATGGTTCTAAGCAGGCTGTAGGAATTTAACTTAATTCTCATAACAACCCTAGAGATACATCCCCTAATTGTCTGCATTTCATTGACAAAAAAACAAGGCCCAGGGAGATTAAGTGACTTGCAGAGGGCTATATGGCTCGGACGGGTGGAGTTGGGGTGCAACCTAGGCAGTCCTGGATCCAGAGCTCCAGAGCCTTCCTCCTAACCTTGAAGGTTTGATAGGAAAGTTTACTTGAATATTACGAGTAGAGAGCTTAAGTACCCTGGGCTGCTGTCAACCCCCATCCCACTAAATACCACACAGAACAGAGGCACACATACGCACGCGCGTGCGCGCGCACACACACACACACAATTTGTCTTCACTGTCCCTGGCCCCTAGGTAAAGTTCTGCTTCTGTTTGGAGAGGTCCTTTCCATCTCCCTGCTCCCATTAGTTTAACTTGAAAGATGCAGCCTTTTCAGTACTTTTAACAGCTTTGGTTAAAACACTGATAAGAAAGAAAAGACTTTTATGTTTTAAAACCTAAATCGAAATAAGAAGAGAGAATTTTAACTGGCCACACCATCTGAATCTTGTTTAACTATCTGCTATATTCATGGTTGCCCGTTTGCATCTTTCAGAGCACTTTACCTTCTGTTCGTAGTTGTTGAATTGCTTCTGAACAGGTCCTCATGAATATCTGGGCATCCTGGTCTATCTGGTCTCGTTCTGTGTCTGTCATCCTCCCATATTCAGACATGGTATTGCTAAAAAAATACAGCAAAGGAAAGGGTAGCAGCAAATGATAACATAATATAGTCTGAGTGGGATGGGAAGAGAAGAAAAGGCCTCCCTCATCAAGTGACATTTAAGCTAAGACTTGAAGGGTGGGGAGGAACAGGCCAGGTGAAAAGGTGAGAGAACCATCTAGATAGACAGATAGATAGTAGAACTAACACATATGAAAGGTGTGTGGTAGAAAACCCTCTGGAATAGACCCAACTGACGTAAGCCAGATGGGGAGAGGGAGAGGGAGAAGGAGCGTGGAGTGAGGGCTGGAGCATAAGCTGGGCTATGAAGAATGTAGGCTCTGCTTTGAGAGCAACAGGGCAGCTACTGAGGGGTCTCATACCACACAGTGACCGAATCAGAGGGTGGAGGGTGTTCCCGAAACATTTCAGGCACACTCCCACCTCAGGACCTTTACATGTGTTGGTTGTATCCTCCTCTGGAATGTTCTTTCCCCAGATAGCTGCATCAATGGATCCCTTACTTCTTTTAGGTGTTTACTCCATGTTGCCCTCTGAATGAGGCCTTCCCTAACCCTTCTTTATAAACTGTCCCTCCCTGACATTTTCTATCCCACTTCCCTTCCTCTTTCCCCACAAAGATACTTATCCCACTCTAACATTCCATATATTTTGCGTAATTATTTGTTTTCTTGCCTGTCTCTCCCCCCTAAAAATGTAAGTTCCACAAAGGCAAGGACTTCTGTTTGTTCACTGCTGTATCCCCATCATCAAGAGCAATGCCTAGCATTTTTAGTAGGCTGATCAATTAATAAATCAGTAATCAAACACTTTTGAATGAATTGAACAAATGAATGAGTTGGAGAATGTGCTTGATACACAGCTACAATTGTGCTGTCTAGTAAGTTCCTCCTGAACCAATTTTTTCCCCCACCTCAAGACAGGTAGGCATCCCCGTCCCAAAGCCTTCTCTAGGAAACTTAAGGCACAAACAAACAGTGAATACATCCATCCTGAGGACAGGCCCTTCTAAAAAAGAAAGGGGTGAGATGAGCACACAATCCTCACTCCCAATCACCTGATAAGCATCCCCTCCTCCCTTGGAGTCACCCCTACCCCATGACCCCCACCCCACTTCCACATTTTCTGAGGGAGAGTCAAAAAGGAAACCCCACAGCCTCCAGCCTCCTAGGGAATAGATGATCCTCTCTCAAGGGAACTTGAAGAGTGACATGGAATTAGTTCCTTATTCCAATGCTCCTTAGGATCTTGTTCTATTAGTTACTTAGGCTTGGGATGGTAACCATGAGAGAATGGACTCCGTCCAAGGGAAGACCCAACCGTGAGACAAAAGCACCAAGCCAGCAAGCTCAATCCCCTCTCCCCAACCCCAGCCCACCCCCAATCCCAGATGAATGGCTTCCCTCTGGGGAGGAGCCAGACTAACAAGCAGAGGGGCCAAAGCCTCAGGTTCATCCCTACTAGGAACTTTCTCATCGGAAATAGAGGCTAACGGGGTCAGGGACAAATGAATCAGAAAGGTACCAACTTAGTGAATAGGTACCCTGCGGACAGAAGAGACCTAGAAATGACTAGTTCCAAGAACATTAGATTAACATCCTCCTACTCTATATTTTGATTTAACGGAAACTCAGTGAAATTGAAAAGGTCTAAAGGTTAATTTGATAAAACTGATTATTCAATTAAAAGGTAATGTTCCTTTAGGAAACATTATATATATACATTAACCTTCTAAATTGAAAATTGACAGTATAGTTATTCTATTAGTAAGAACAACAGAAACCAAGAAAGTTTTTTTTCCCAGATTGTTTTGTTGCCAGGATATTGTGGAAAAGGTCCATCAACCAGAAGTGGAGACATTATTTTTAATTAAAATCACTCAGAGATCTAGCCAGAGGCTGTCTAGGTTACATGCTGTTCTGCTCTAGTAAAATGTCATTATTAAAAAAATTAAATGGGTCAATAAAGTCTGAGTTCTACATTCTGGAAAAAATTACAGCTTCCTAATTGTGTCAAACTAACAAAGCCTCATAAGTCTGAAGGCAATATTTCTACACATACTCTTTCAATTCCATGATCATACTCCACATAAAATGTTCCTAGGAGCAGGTCAAGGCCTGCACATTGCATTGGGAGGGCAGAAGAGTAAAAAAGAAAGGCTTTAAACTGTCTACTACCTTTGGGAGGGAGAACTTGATGAGAGATAATAAGGGTGGCCTTTCTCCATCTGGACAGAACCTGGGCTACCGGGGGGATTGCTTATTTCCTAATCCTCATGTTTCTGTGGGAACTAACTTCCCCGAATGACACCTTGCCTCCTCCCAGAGCCTCCTCCCTCTGGCCCCCCTGGCAGAAAGCACGGGGTGTGCATTCCTCACCACAGCTTTCTCTCCTCTCTTTTGCCTACTTAGAGACAGCAAAGGTTCTGCTCTGTTCCTCTCTCTCCTATGTTGCAAAGGGGCCTGTCCCTGCTCTCTGTGCTCCAGGGGCTGCGACTGCTCAGTGGCACTAATGGCTGAGTGAGTATCTAATTCAGGAGCAAAGTATCAGCAAGGTCACCCGCCTGCAAACCTAAGCTTTGTCTGCCGACCTAGATTTTACCAATGATAAAGGGTCTCCACTGTTTTGATCTGACTCCTGCCTCCGTTTCTTTCTTTCTTTCTACCTCCTCCCAACTCTCTGGCAGAAAACAGAGGTGGGTTTTGTCTTGTTCAATAACCAACACCCGCCAACCCCCACAGGTCAAATGGGGTTCCAATTCAATTATCATTCACCAAGAGACTTCTATGTGTCAGGAACTCGCACACCCATCTAATTTAATCCTCACAGGAACATTATCCACATTTTATAAAAAAGAAAACTAGCACAAAGGTGAATTATAGTCATTCACATGATAAATACATGGCAGGATCGGGATTGGAACGTAGGTGTGACTGACCCCAAAGCCCATGCTCTTTCACAGGGACCAAAACAGGGGGTGGAGTAGAATTCAGTGTGCACGAGTTGGCAAAGAACAACTGGTTTCGGGAAAATGAGTAAAAGACTGAGTTTCTAGCTGAGCACCAGGTCATATGCCTACAGTCCCAACTACTCAGGAGGCTGAGGATCACTTGAGCTCAGGATTTTGAAGCTAACCTGGGCAACATTGCAAAACCACCTTTAAAAAAAAAGACTGAGTTTCTAGAATGAGGCGATGGACCTAACAAGACGAAGAATGCCTCGGGGACAATAGTTCAATCTCCTGAAGTTATCTGCCTGTAAGTGGCAGAGCTGGCACTGGCCCCCAGGGAACCTGATCCTCAGTCCTAGCATTTGCTGCCCTTGTAGCTGGGAAATGGGAAGGCTTAGGCCCTCTTTACTGTACTGAGACGAGAGTCCATGCTGCAGTAGTCTGGGAACACTGAAAAACAGTGTGCAGGAGCCTCCTTTGCTGTTTGAGTATAATAACTGCCTTAACATCACTATTACATTGAAAGCTTAAAAACAACTGCCAAGTTCCAGAAGAACACCTGGATGCCACTGTGTTGTTCTTTTCACACTGCATTTCAATCATGCTGTCTGCTTTGAACCCCTCCACTGCTTCCTGAGTGATTATCCCTCCCACTATTGGCTTTGCAAACTTTTTCTGAAACGGGCCAGAGAGTAAACATGTTAGACTTTGTGGGCCTTGTAGCCCATCACAGCTACTCAACTCTGCTGCTGTAGCATAAAAGCAGTCCTAGACAATATGTAAACAAATGAACGTGGCTATGTGCCAATAAAACTTTATTATGGACACTGAAATTTGAATTTCATATAATGTTCGCATGTCATAAAATATCGTTATTATTTTTCCCAACATTAAAATATGTAACTACATTTAAATGTACATTGAAAATGTAGGTTTGGCCTGTGGCTGTATTTGCTGACCTCTGGTACTGGAGGAAGACACTGAGTTTCACAGATTCACATGGTTCATAAGGAGTGGCGTGAATCAAACCAGCACTCAAAGCATTTACTTTGCTGGATGTCTTTTCAAGGAAAAGGGAAGTTAAAAAGGGATTTTTATAAAAGATATTTACAACTACCTCATCAACCTAAGTTGTCAGATACTAAAGAAAGAAGCTACAAATTGAGAGCTTTATACAAGTTTTGTAGTTTTACAAAATCCCTGCAGCTTCCATTTTCACAGGCTATCAAATTAGTATTTGATACACATACACACCTTTAGAAATAAAAATGACACTGTGATCTAGTGTTAACCAACTATTTTAACTGAGAACTTAAAAATAAGGTTTTCTTGGTACTATGCGTCAGAATAATTATATAATTTAGTATATTCCAAAATAATGCAAATGAAATGCATTTAAAAGCATAAAATTGCCTATGTATGTTAAGTGTAAGCAGACAAAGCATCAAGGATTATTTAAAATTCAACTGGGGCATAATTATTTTTCTCTGTTGGAGAATTTATAGGACGTATTTCCATTTTTGCGTACATTGACAAAGTTAAAAAAAGCAGGATTTATTTTATATTCTCTATGTTTGTGACAGGAAGGCTTCTGAAATACAACCACTCCTTGTTTCATAAAGTTGAAATTCTAAAAAGATGCTCCTAATGATGTTATCTTATCTGTCAAATCCAACTTTTTCATTAATTTACATAATACATTTGAAGATGAGTCCTACGGTAAAATGCCATCCTAAAGCCAGTGCAAATGGAGCTAGGGAAAGAGACACAGACAAGACACCTGTACTGCCACTGCCTGTGGAGAGCTGGAGTCTATTCCAGAAACTGTTTTAGAAGTGTTGGTTAGAAGGTTTTTTTTCTCTTTTTCTTTCCAAATGGCATTTTTGATGATTCGCATCATTCCTTCATCTGCTCGATAAATATTTAGTGCGCGAGAAACTCTTTTTCATCTCTGCATGTTTCACAATAGGGCAGACGCTGTACACAGGGTGTACGCACGTGCCAACCCCTTTGCATTTGAATTCCCTTCCTTCCTTCTTGTTTTACCTAGGTAACTCTACTCCTTCAGAGCTCTTCTCAAATGTCACTTCTTCAAGGATACTTTCTCTGACAAGGCTAAATTCCTCAAAAGCTACTTGTTCACATTAGTTTCAAAGAACTTCTTGATTTCTGCCTTAATTTCATTATTTACCCAAGAGTCATTCAGGAACAGGTTGTTCGACTTCCATGTAGTTGTATTCCTGTGGGGTCAGTGGTGACACCCTCTTAACATTTCTGACTGTGTTTATTTGAATCTTCTGTTTTCTTCTTTATTAGTCTAGATAACAGTCTATCTCATTAATTTTTTCCAAAAACTTGGATTTTTCCAAAAAAGTGGCTTCTGGATTAATTGATTTTGAAGGGTTTTTTTTTTTTTTTTTTGCGTCTCTATCTCCTTCAGTTCAGCTCTGATCTTGGTTATTTCTTGCCTTCTGCTAGCTTTGGGGTTTGTTTGCTCTTGGCTCTCTAGTTCTTTTAGTTTTGATGTTAGGTTGTTAACTTGAGATCTTTTTAGCTTTTGATGTGGGCATTTAGTGCTATAAATTTCCCTTTTAACACTGCGTTAGCTGCATTCCGGAGATTCTGGTATGTTGTATCTTTGTTCTGTTGGTGGGAGCATAAATTAGTTCAACCACTGTGGAAGACAGTGTGGCAATTCCTCAAAGACCTAGAGGCAGAAATACCATTTGACCCAGAAATCCCATTACTGGGTGTCTACCCAAAGGGATATAAATCATTCTATTATAAAGATACATGGACAAGTACTTATATGTTCATCACTGCATTATTCACAATAGCAAAGAATGTAATCAACCTAAATGCCCATTAGTGAATGACAGACTGGTTAAGAAAGTGTGGAACATATATGCCATAGAATATTATGCAGCCATAAAAATGAATGAGATCATGTCCTTTGCAGGGACATGGATGGAGCTGGAATCCATTATCCTCAGCAAACTA
Source organism: Colobus angolensis palliatus (assembly GCF_000951035.1). NCBI lineage: Eukaryota > Metazoa > Chordata > Mammalia > Primates > Cercopithecidae > Colobus > Colobus angolensis. The sequence goes on along the minus strand of NW_012114522.1, from coordinate 5,515,035 downwards.
ACCTAAGAACAGAAAACCAAATACCACATGTTCCCACTTATAAATGGAAGCTGAATTATGAGAATGCATGGACACGAGGCAGTGGGGAACAATACAAACTGGGGCCTGTTGGAGGGTGGGGGGTGGGAGAAGGGAGAGCATTAGGAAGAACAGCTAATGGATGCTGGCTTTAATACCTAGGTGATGGGATGATCTGTGCAGCAAACCACCATGGCACACATTTACCTATGTAACAAACCTGTACATCCTACACATGTACCCCAGAACTTAAAAGCTGGAAAAATAAAAAGCTACCTGTACTCTGTTTTTGTAGTACCTGTCATATCTGCAATGTTACCTGTTGGCATGAATACTTCAGCAGCTCCATGAAGGTAGGGACAAACATGTTTGTGTTCATTCACTATTTTATACTCCATGCCTGGCATAGTCTGTGGCACACGGTAGGCACTCAATAAATAACTGCAGAATGAATAAACTGATAAATTAATCAAATTGATCAAATCATGGCACTATAAACATGCAGAGATGAGTAGGACAGTTTTTCACCTCAAGAAATGCGGTAGAGGTGATTATGAACAAATAACTCTTCTACCAGGCACATGTGAGAACTACCATAAGAAAAGCACAGAAAAAGAGCTGTCAGTATTCAGAGGTGGGAGAGATGGCTTTCAGATAGGAAGGCAGGGCCAGGGCAGGCTCTACTGAGAAGGTGATGGTGAGAAACGGGTCTCTCAGGATGGAAGCATGTGAACATGTGACATGTGTGGATCAGAGCGAAGAGCAACCAGCCAAGCTAACAGTGTGAGTAGAGGCCTGGAGGCAGAACAAATGTTAATTCTGAATGCAGCTGCAGGGCACATGAAGGAAAGGGGTAGGATGGAAAAGTGGGTGAGGGTAATGAAAAGTCTTGCTTATCTAAGAAGTATGGATGGGCCACATCCTGCAGGCAGAAAAGGGATTTGAAGAGGGCAGCGTGTGATTCCACCTACGATGATAAGGACTACACCTGTGCCTTCCAGACAGACCAGGAGAGGAAGGGCCAAAGAGCAGGGAGTTGAGAACAAAGATCAGGCAAGTGACAAAGGCTGTACTGAAGCACTCTAGAGCAGATGGGAGGAGTGGGCAGCATGCATGGGAACGGTGCTGCTCACAGGTGCTGGGCGAGCAGGACAGTGGCAATGGGGACTGGGAGAAGCCTGTGCTAATGACATGCATTTTGGAACAACTGTAATCGCCTGACAGGTTCATTTTGCCCACTGCCCAGATAGAACTGATTTATCAAGACAGGGGAACTACAATAGAGAGAGAGTTAAATATACATAGAGCTGTCTAAAAGGGAGACTGGGGTTTTATGATTACTCAAATCAGCCTCCCTGAAGATTCAGAGGCTGGGTTTTTAACGATAGTTTGGTCGGCAGGGGGCTAGGGAACGGGGAATGCTGATTGGTTGGATTAAGGATGAAATCCTAGGGAGTTGAAGCTGTCCTCTTGCACAGAGTCAGTTTCTGGGTGGGGGCCATAAGACCAGATGAGTCAGTGTCCTGGTCTGCATGGAGCCAGCTGATCCATCAAAATGTGGGGTCTGAAAATATCTCAAACATCAATCTTAGGTTTCATAGCAGTAATGCTATCTATAGGAGCAATTGGGGAGGTTCGTGGTCTTCCGGCCTCTGGCTACATGACTCCTGAGCCATAATTTCTAATCTCGTGGGTAATTTGTTGGTTTACAAAGGTGGCCTTGTCCCCAAGCAAGAAGGGGGTTTGTTTCCAGGAGGGGCTGTTATCGTGTTTGTTTCAAACTTAGAACTATAAATTAACTTCCTCCCAAAGTCAGTTTGGCCTATGACTGGTAATGATCAAGGGCATCTGGGAGGTTAAAGGCAAGACAGAGTTGATTCGGTTAGATCTCGTTTGCCGTCATAATTTTCTCACTGTTACAACCCTTGCAAAGGTGGTTTCGTTACTGGCATACTGGTGAGAGAGGAAGCCACAGTAGGTAGTAAGAATGTGTAGTGGGGAAGGGCAAGGATTCCATGGCCTGCCCTGGCTCAGAGGCTCACCAGCTGTGATCTTCAGGTTATGTCATCACTACGCTTTCATTGCCTGCCTGCCACACAGGCTTAACAGCAGTACCTCCCTCATAGGGTTGATGTGAGGACCAAATGAGATAAAATATGACTAACTGGTGCTTATCAGAGTACCTAATACAGAATAAACATTCAGGATGGAAATATAAGGTGGGCATGGGTGAGGCATGGGTGGGGGATGGGTGGGAGGGCAGCTAGGTAGGTAGAACTTTTTTTCCTAAGCAAAGTAGAGACAAATAAAAGAAAAGGGCCTGAAATAGAGCCGTGGAGTTCTTATGGGATAGATGAAGGACAAAGAAGCAAAAATGAGTGGTGAGAGAAGCCAAAAAATACTGCAGTGGAAGTCAAGGAAATAGGAAATTTCAAGAAACTGATGATGGTCAACAGGATCAAAGACTGTGGCAAAGGAGAAGAGCTGAGAAAAAACCATCAAGGCACTTAACACCATTCTCATTAGAGAAGGACATGCTTCAAGTACAGTGGCTTGCCATTTCACATTTATCACCAGAATTGGACAGGATAGCCTGAAAGCACACTTTAAAACTTTTTATTCCTTTTTCTCTTTTCTCCCTAGTCTCAAGATGTAATCCTAAGGCTTACTGCAGAAACCCTTTTTTTCCTCCTTAGTCTTAGAATACAGCCTTGAAACATACTTTCTCTGAAACACCACACATGCACATTTACCTAACTGTATGTATCTAATTATATGCTTACCTGGAAGTTCCAGGGGCTAACTTGAGAAAGACTGAGCATGGAGATCTAACTGCAAAATTCCAGAGATTACCTCAAGGAGGGTAGTCTACAACATGGCCATTGCTCACATGTCGCCAGCCTGAGATGACAGGAACCAGAAAGACACACACAGACCTAGTACTCAGCACCGCTCCTGCCTTCCCACTGCTTGCTCTGGAAATAAAGTCACCTTCCTTTTGTCCTTGTTATTGGCTTTGCAAGCAGTGAGTAGCCGAGCCTGCGCTCGGTTACATTATCACGGTTAAAATCGAAAAGCCTATTTACACCAAATGTTGGCAAGGATAGGCAGCAATTATAACTCTCATGCATTGCTACAAATAATGAAAAACCACTTTGGGAGATTGCTTGGTAGTTTATTTTAATGCTAAGCATGCACCTACCATTTGTATGACCCACTAATTTCACCCTTAGGTATTTATTCAAAGGAAATAAATCAGTATGTCCACAAAGAGACTTGTGGAAGATGCTACTCACAAAGGCTTTATTCCTAATACTCTCAAAGTGGAAACAGTCCAGTATTCTCTATTAGATAAATGGATAAGCAAAGGTAACTTCACACAATGGAATATTACAAATAATAAAGCGACAAAAAGGAACAAACTACTGGTATACACAACATGCAAGAACCTCAAAAACATGTGGAGTAAAAGAAGGTAGACACACCAGAGTGTGCACCATACAAGTCTATTTATATTCCCCTGGAGGAAAAGCCACTGGATATGGTGATTAGGAAGTCACAGATGAGCATTAGGAGAAAAATTTCAGGAAAATGATGGTAACCAAGCCATATGGTTGGCGCGGAGTAAAAGGTGAGGAAGCAGAGGTCACGTCAACTGCAGTCTGTAGCCCAAGTCTACCCTGCAGGCATGGCTCCCTGTGGTCTGAGAACTAAGAATGGTTAAAGGTTTTTAAAGGTTGTAAAAAAACAAAACAAAAAAATACGCGACAGAAACCATACGTGGCCCACAGAGCCTAAACTATACTATCTGGCTCTTACAGAAAGTTGGCTGATCCCTGGTTAGACTTTCTCCCTGTGTTTGGCACTGACGTGAAATGAAGTGACAGTGCCTGTGGCTTAAGGAGCAAGCAAGGTCAAATGTATAAGCTAAAAGGAAGAACCAGATGACCAAAAATAGCTGGGAATCATGAATACAGCAGTACCTGAGAAGCGGCGTGAGTGATGAGACAAAGGATGCACTCGCACCACTTCATATATAAACTAAAGGGAAGAAAAGAGCCAGATGATGAAAACTGGCCAGGAATCATGAATACAGCAGTACCTGAGAGGCGGTGTGAGTGATGAGATAAAGGATGTGCTCGCACTGCTTCTCAGGCACCGCTGCACTCATGATTCCCAGCTATTTTTGGTCATCTGGCTCTTTTCTTCCCTTTAGTTTATACACATGTAGGACAGTATCCTTAAAAACAAAGAGAGGGGTTTCTCTATGACAGGTGGAAAGAAGGCGATGAGGTGAGGTGAGGAGGGAACTGAGAGATTCTATCAGAGGTTCCAAACTTCACAGAGGAGTAGGCTTTGATGCCATCTCAATGGGGCCTGTCCTGACTACTCTGTGTAAGAATCACGAGCTTTCCCAGCACTCCCGATCCCTGTTACCTTGGTTCCACTCTTCCTTTTCTTTCTGTAGGACCTATGACCTAACGTACTATATACGTAGTGCTTGTCTTTGCCAGCCCACGAGAATGCAAGCGCCATGAGGGCAGAACACTTGTATTTTATTCCCCGATGTGCCCTAAGCATCTAGAATTCAATAAACCTGTGACGAATGAGGAAGTTTAATCTGGAGTGAGGGGTCAAGCTGGAGCAGGGGATCTCAATGTCAGCACCTCCTCAGTTTGGGGCTGGGTAAGTCCCTGTTGTGGAGAGTTGTCCAGAGTTTTGCACATTCCTGGTCTCTACCCACTAAATGCTTGCAGCACTCCTCTTGGGACAAACAAAAATGTCTTCAGATGTTGCAAATGTCCCCTGGGGTGCAAAACCACCACACTTGAGAACCGCTGTGCTAGTCATGGACTTAGGACTAGCAGGAAATCATTCATTCCACAAGTATTTACTGAGTGCCAAATATGGGTGAGGAACTACGGAAACATGATGGAAACCTGACAAGGTCCTTCACCTCATGACATGTACAGCCTGGTGACAAAAACAGATAATAAACTATAATTATTAAATAATTACAAATTGTGTTTAGTTACTGAAGAAAATATACAGGGTGGAGAAACTAACATAAGAGACCTATTTTATAAAGGGTAGTGAGAGAAGGCCTCTCGGAAGAGGGAGTATTAAGTTGAGCCTTTAAGTTTGAAAAGGAAACCACCATGGGAAGAGAAGGAACAGCACACGCCTGGGCCCTGCACCAGGAAAGGGCATGGCACCTTCAAGGAAGGCTGGCATGGCTGGAGCACCATGGTGGGAAGGTGGTGGTGTTTGAAATGAGGCCAGGGGCTAGGTCAGGAGCAAGGAGACCGCAGTTTAGAGGCTGGTATTAATCCTAATTGCAACGTGGTATTCATGGTGGGTTTACTCAGGTGGTGACATAATCCAATTAAAGTTTAAAAAAGACTCTGGCTACTGAGTAGAAATTGGACCTAGCCACCAGAAGGAATGTCACCATGAGTAACATTAGGGGATGAACAGAAGGATTCATCAAAAGTGCCCTAAGAAATGAAGGTTATGCCAAAGTGAGTGTGTAGCTGCCTCTAGCAGGTGTCAAAAGCCCGGGAGAAGGACAAAAGAAGAAAATGGCCATCAGGACTGAGGACTGGGAATTGGTGAGGGAGTCATGACCCAGCGACATGAGGGTAAGGACTGAAATGTGCTCATGAGAACGTCACCAAAACAGCAAAACTGGTGTCACAGACTGGGACAGCAAGAGATGGGCAAAAATGGCTTAGCAGAGGCTTGAAAACTTTGTTCTTCCACAGGTTCAGGGCATACAAATACATGTGTCCCCAACTTCAAATACAGCTCTGTAAGTATTCATGGAGTGAGTTTCATTTGACAGGAGATAATGGTATATATAGAGATACAAATAGACTGGAAGATATTACTATTGTGATTTCATGACTTTGAGGACACGCAGTACAGCAGAGCCTTTTGCTTTGAGGAGATTTTTCCACTGCCAAACTGGTCTTCCTCATTACAACTCTGAGTTATTAACAAAAAGGTGAGGGCAAAAAGCACAACAGAAATATAGGCATAGAAAAGAACACAGTCACCAAAGTCCTAGTAAAAAAATGTGTACTTACCTATAAGCATTAATATAATCTTTCCTGTGTTCCAGAAGAAAATCTCTCAGTTTGCCAATGTGAGAAATCTAAAATTAAAAAAGAAAGCCAACAGTTTATATAGATATGTTACACTCATGTTATGAATTTTATATCAATAGAGAATAAAATGCAAATTGCAGAAAGATTCTGAAGCTACAAACTGAGCACCGTCGGTTTTAGACTCTCCTACAGTCACAAATTAGTTACCACTCCTGGGCCTCAGTCTCTCATTGATGGTTCCTTCTACCTCTAATTGTTAGGACCTATGACACTACAAGTAGGTGATTTCTAAGTAACTTAAAGATGAAATGAGATAATGCATGTCCAGTAATTACATAGCATGCATTCAATAAAGGTTAATTCCTTTTCTTTTCTTATAGCCAAAATTGTACAGCAAGTATTCCTTCTTCCAAGTGTTCTAAGGGACAGTTCTAAAGCTGAAGCTGTTGGGTTTGTAAATAGGGTTCATGCAGAGTAGCAGAGTTCAAGCAAAGATTCAGGGGTAACAATTTATCCCCACATAGCAAATATCTGTCTTTCCTCTGGGCTATTTCCATGGATGAAGAAAAAGAACTCAAAGGTACAGGAACAAAGCATTGTGTTTGTGATGGCTGTTTCTAGTATAATAAAAAACCTATTCTAAAGCACCTGTCAGGTACTGTGCATGGAACTAGCAATTCACAAATAAATAAAAAGTGGTGGGAAGAAAGCTCAGACCACAGTCAATGGGGACAAACATGTTTCCAGAGGGAGAATGATTACTAGCCAGCGGCCTGCTGGTCCTCTGACGACATCTTACTTCAGCTTCCGACTCACACACTTTGCACTCGTTTTAAACACACATGGCCTCAGCCTTGCAAGGTCTACTGAACTTTCGTCTCTTCCATGGAAATTTTTCTGTCAAGGCCAACCCAGGCTAATTTTCACTTTGCTCTGATCTTAAAAGGACTTCTGCACACCACCCTCTTGGCACTCAATTATTCATGGCCATGTACTCTGACCTAACTTGTAAATACACACTTCTTTGTCAGTGGCAGAACTATGCAAGGAGGAGCTGCTCAGCTTCCCCTACAGTTGTAAGCACAAGAAGAAGAACAGAGGTGATCAATAAACACTGTGGAATGAATATATGCCTAAATACAAAACAGCATTGATCACAAAAGAAACATCCATGGTTTGTCTGGAGATATGTCAGTTTGGGTTCAGCTAAATTTCTCACATAGTCTAGACTCTTATTATGAATGTCATTCAGAAAAATACCCTAAGGCATTGTAAGCAAACAAATCAAAGAAAAATAATCAAGTATGGTCACAATATTCATTTATTTCACAGATAGCAAATCAGGACTGAGAGACTGTCCACCATCCCTGACACTGCTCAACACTTTCACGTACATGGGCTATTTCTCTTCCCAATAACCCTGCTGTGTTATGATATCTACTGTTCTCATTAACCAGTTTGGGAAAAGCTAAGTGACTAGTCCGAGGTTACATGTTTAGTATGTGAGCTTGGTTTCAAAAGCTCAGGACTAAGTCCAAATTCAGCGTTTCCCAGTGCACCACCACTGCCTGCCTTACAATCCCTGTTCCTGCTTTCCACTTAGGCTGCATCAGGAAATCTGACTTTTTTTTTTTTTTCCTTTTTTCGAGACAGAGTCTCACTCTGTCACCCAGGGCTGGAGTGCAGTGGTGCGATCTCAGCTCACTGCAAGCTCTGCCTCCTGGGTTCACGCCATTCTCCTGCCTCAGCCTCCGGAGTAGCTGGGACTACAGGCACCCGCCACCACGCCCGGCTAATTTTTTTGTATTTTTAATAGAGACGGGGTTTCACCATGTTAGCCAGGATGGTCCCGATCTCCTGACCTCGCGATCCGCCTGCCTCGGCCTCCCAAAGTGCTAGGATTACAGGCGTGAGCCACTGCGCCCGGTCAGAAATCTGACTTTTAAGTCTGATGGGAAAAAAAATTAAGAGATATGCAAGCAAGGGGTTAATTGCATCACATACAAGATTTTACCAAGCTACTCTTCTGTTTTAAAACCTTCAATGGTTTCCATCTCCTTACCTCCTCCCCTGCCTACCAGGGGTCAAAAACTCAACTGCTTCCAGGGGCCAGGTGAACAGTATAAATGAGCAAAGCAAGGGAAATGGGTGGGTAGAATATATTCGACAGTGGTGAATTCTGGTTTCAAAATACACTGCAGTTAAAGGAAGCAGCTCTGCAGACTGATTTGCTAAAGGGCAGCCAATGAGTCATCTCAGTGTCTAAACAATGGGAAAAAGTCCAAACTCCCAAATGCAGCACTCAAGGCCCTTCACAACTCAGCCCTGAAAGTCCCTGCCGCACACCCTGCACCACTCCAGCCTCCATTCCACACTACTTCAGCCTCCAAGTCCCAGGCCTTCCCCTCACTTGCATATTCATACGGTTCTCCCTTTCCCTGGAATGCCCAACCCATCATTCTCTCCCAGGCAAATTCTTCCTCCTCGTTCAAGATTCTCTTTTCCTCCTCATACTCACCCTACACTCCCAGCTGCAGTCAGATCTCATTCCTGCATAAAATGCTACAGGTGCATCTATTTCAGCACCTGCTCCTTCATGATAACAATGACTAGTTCACAGACGGATTTCCCTTCACCAGACTGCAAGCTCGGAGAGGGCAGAGAGTCCTCTCTCTTTCCCCAGAGCTTGTCAGGCACAGTTCCTGGCACAAAGCAGACCCTCAAAAACTTTTACTAAATATTGAATAAATAGTCGGTACTGAATAATCCCAGAAGGATTATATCTCCTACGGTAGGCAGAATAATGGTTTTCCAGCTTCCCCAGTCCCATCCCCCTGTAAGATGTCCAACTCCTAATCGCTGGAATCTGTGACTACATGGTGTTACATGACAACAGGGAATTAATGCAGCAGATGAGTTAAGGCTGCTGATCAGCTGACCTTAAAGTAGAGAGATTATCCTGGATTATCTGGGTAGGCCCAATGCAATCACAAGGCTCGGCAGATGTGGAAGTGGGAGGCAGAGGGAGAATGAGAGTAAGGCAGTGTGAGAAAGACTCATTCCAATGTTGCTGGTTTTGCAGATGGGGAAAGGAAGCCAAGGAATGTGGGCAGCCTCTAGAAGCTGGAAAGGGCAGGGCAATGGGCCTTCCTCAGGGCCTCCAGAAAAGAACACAGTCCCGCCAACACCTTGATTTTAGCTCAGGGAGTCCCATTTTGGACACCTGACTTACAGAACTGTAAGACAATAAATCTATGTTGTTGTAAGCCACAAGTTTGAGGTAATTTGTTACAGTAGCAATGAGAAACTAATACACCAGCAGCAATGAGAAACTAAGAGCCTTACTATCCACAACAGATTTTCTTTTCTTTTTTTTTTAGAAGTCATAAAGTTTTCCATACAAAGTTTTGAAAAGTCCAGAGGAATCTACTATACAGGTTAGATCCAGCTGCCACCCCTACTTTTACTTAGTTCTATTCTATAAGGGAGGGATGGTGCCTGGGGATGAGTGCCAGGAGCAAGCAAGCCCCACAGGAGCCCACAAGCACATACTTATTATACAAGAGGTTGCAGTTAGTCTAACAAATGTGATCCCAACTTCATATGCTCTGTAATGGGAAACTTCTACGAAATGAGGTTATTAAAACAGAGTGCAGCTGGTTCAGGATTAAATGGAATTCTTGATAAGAGGTGTGTTAAGTAATTACTGACTAAATAACATAAGCATAATAACTCAATACTTAACAGGAACACAATGTATGATATTTTAAATGCTAAGAATGAAACAATAAAGGAACATTAAGATTTCTTTAGAAATTCGAGAGCTCTAAATTTTCAATTAATTTCTTTAAAAAAAAAAACATGACAAATCAACAACAAAGAAAAAAGTTCAACAGATGTTTGATTTATCTACATAGGCATACCTAAGTCCCCAAATAGCATAACACAATTATCTCTGTAGAGAATGATTTGACTGTTTAATCACATGACTACCATTAACTTTACAACGACTCTTGGCCAAGCTTAATCTATTTACTGTTAGGCTTAGTCCTATTTTTCAGAATAAACTGGCAAAGAGAGCATATTTTAGCGCATACAATTCTGATGTGCTCGTTACATTTTCACATTTTTAGAGAGGTTAAGTAGTTGTGTGCTTTGGATTTTTCTTTTTTCTTTTTTGCAGATATGGGGTCTTGCTATGTTGCCTAGGCTGGTCTCAAATTCCTGGGCTCAAGTGATTCTCCCCCCTTGGCCTTCCAAAGCGCTGGGATTACAGGCATGAGCCACCATATCCGGCCTATGTTTTGGACTTTAAATGTTTCCATATGTAGTGCTAATTTTGGAAGAGTCATTTAATATGATAAAGCAGGAATAAGTATATACACAAAGAGAATACCTCTTCTAAAAAGAGAAAGGCCATTCTGGTGTAAAGTTTGATACGGAAATCAGAGTAAAATAAAAGTGTATTTTAAGGATCTAAAACTAGTGTCAATTTCAAACAGTTTTGATCTCACTGAATGATGTGGGGAAAGGGCACAGGGAAAAAAGGGATCATTGGTGAAGTCTCTGTGGGACCAAGTAGGTAACAAGACGCAAGGGCTAAAAACTGGGAGTGCTTTGGATGCTGAACCCATGTTTTGAGGCACCTCACAGGCCTGGACGGCAGGAGGAACACACCATTTTCACTGCTCTGTGTCTTTGTAACTGCTCTTCCTCTGCCTGGAAAGCCTTCCTTTATCCCAACCCCATTCCATCTTCCAGGCTCTGCTTAAATGACACCTCCTCTACGCAGCCTTCGCTAATACCTCCCTCTATATTTTGTAGATAACTGTTTGCACTTTCCACATTACATTAGAAGTATTTATCTGTGATACCCACTAGACTTCAGGTAAGTTCCTTGAGGTTGGCATCTCTGTCTTGTTCATTTTTGTATACCCACTAGTGCCTAAATGTTGGAAAGGGGTAAAGGGGGGGAAAAGGGAGGAGGAGAAAAAAAAGGAGATCCAACAGAAAGGGCTTCAAGATCTGATACATCCTGATGTACTAGGTGTATCAAAAAGGTATCAAATGTACCACAGAGACTGCACCTAGATAACTGAGTGAATTTTAAAAATGAAGAGAGACAAGCTAGAGGTCTGTGCAAATAAACAGTTCTCCTAGAAAAGTCAGTGAGGTGTACTAAGAAGGTGCAGCATCACCATGTGAAATCTACTAAGACTGGGCAACCTAACAGCTTCACAAGATCATGTGTCCTCACAAGTGAACAGTCTTCCATTAGACTGATGGTCTACCACGGAAAAGAGTTTTCATCAGTGAGCTATGGTTTGATTACACTACCATATTAAATATGTCTCCACCAGAGAGGAAGGGTATGGACAAAGAATAGAGAATTCTGTATTTCTAACATAAAGTGTAGTTTAAAACAAGAATTGAACTGTAGGTAAAAGAAAAAGGAAAGGAATGTAATATTTATTTAATGTCTCCTCTATACTAATGTAAATGAGCTATTTCACTTAACTCTGATTACCTGTGGAAACAGATATTCTTAGTGGAAAGAAACCAAAGCTCAAGACTGACCGAGCTGGAACCAGAACCCTTAACCCTTAACCATTACGCTGAACTAGCATGGGCTCCCTCAGTACTGTTAAATTATGTTTGCGTTTTTTAGTTTCATTTGATGTTGAAGTCATTTTCACGTCCATTGTATATTGTTGTTATTTCACTAAAGAATCTCCTACTTAAGGTTTTGTGACACTTTTATAACACTTTTCTGAGAACATGGAGTACTTTCTGAGAATACAGAGTACCTGACAGTTCCCTTGCCTGGCTGTGGCTACCTGGTTCTGTATTAACTTTGAGAACCTCAGTTAGCCATACAGACTTCATTTTGTCTGTTGGCTGGAGGAATGCTTTAACATTAGCAAATACCACAGCAAACCTGAGATCTTTCTTTTGACATACAGAGTGATGCCAAACTGTAAAAATTTGATACCACTGGCTCTTCAGATGTGGAGTAATAAGCTTCAATTTTTACTTCATATCCCTTTGGTTTTATTTCTTCATATTCCAGAAACCCTACTGCCCTACTTTGACATTACAGTATGTTAGTATGTAAATATATCATAAGATATCGCTGCGATGTGACAAGTCACATCGGAAGAAAACACCAAGGGCCTATAAGACAAAGATCTCGTGCATGAATGTCTGAAATAATGCCAATAATGACACTGAAAATGAAGTAAACTCACATGAGAGTGAGGAACATTTTTCTTTAGTGCTTTTAGAAGAGGCTCACTGCCAGAGGGAGAATGCATCAATTTCATATGCCATGTAAGGAATTTCCATTTCTCCTTGAATAAAACATTAGTTTCAAAAATTGTCTTTA
>NW_012114522.1:5431966-5500650 GCF_000951035.1 Colobus angolensis palliatus | reverse complement strand
AAAAAAAAAAAAAAAATTAACTATACTTGGATACAGAAAGATCGGCAAAAAAAAAAAAAAATGTTTTCACTGATGGACATCTGTCTCCTCTGAAGGTGGCTACTACTGTTCCTTGTGTTTTACAACATGCGGGGCTTTGGACTGGCAAGCCCATAGGGATATTGAGAAGAAGGTCCACAAATACAAGCAAGGAAAAAGAATGGTCAGAAAGACCAGTGCGTTTTGAGTATCAATCATCAAGCCACCTGAAAACATGGTTTAAACAAGTAATGAAAGCAACGCCCAGGATTGTTCATTCTCCCGTTTGAATTAATCTATATCCAGTTTTTAGCTTAGAATAGGGTAGAGGGCAGACGAGAAATTCTAGGCAAAAGACTCTGTGGGGGGCTTGGATGAATCAGGGTGGACAAAAGAAAGATGGGCATGAAATCCAGGGAGTTGGCCAAGGTGCCTGGGTTCTACTCCCTGCTTGCCACTTACTGTGAAGGGATTCCGTATTCCCCACTGCTATGCATCATGTGGAGGGACTTCAGCTGGACCAATCTTCCTGGCCTATCTCCCAACCTTTACTCAGTCTTCTTAGAGAGAAGAGGAGAGACCTGTGTTAAGATTTGGAGAAGGGAGAGCATGCTGCCCTGTCCTCTCCTCTTTTCAGATCGGCCAGCCAGCATAGAGGGTATATTCTGGTCCATGCTCCACTCGTATTGGGCCATAACTCTAAAGCCAGATTCTCCACTTGGCTTTTTCTTGCTGACTCCTGTATTTTTCTTTCAGGTAGTTCTGCTGAACTGGGAAGAAAGGCATATATTTTACAAGCTCCACTAAAGTTTTAACCTTTGCCAGCTGAAATTTTGAGCAAATTGCTTAATCTCCCTGGGCTTCACTACAAAAGGGAAGTGGGTAAAAACTATTTTTTAAAAATAGTAGTGGCACAAGTTAATAGTCAATTTTTATTGAGTGCTACATACTATACGGCACGCACCAATCTAAATCCTTGCATCCCATTTGTTTCTCCTAACAATCCTTTAGGGTAGATATCATTATTACCCCATTTTGCAGATGAGAAGATAGTAAACTAACACATTCTGTATAAATGGCTTGAAATAAATTCAAAAATAAATTTTTGTTTGGTGTGTCTCAAACCGAGTGCCTGTGTGCCTTCAGCTTCTGCAAGTCTGCCTACAAAGATGACCCTGCTGTCCTATCTGAGTACAATTAAGTCACTGAAAGTCGCATTTACCGGACCTGTAGAAGGGACATAGTGAGATCTAACTTGTTCAGGTGAAAGGCACTGTCTATAGCTATGGGCCAGCACAGAACTAACAGCCACAATCCAGGATCAGCTCCTTCATTAGGCTAATACTTAACCAAACAAGTTATTTAAACTCCATTCTAAAACTACAGGCATTCATTTGACTCATCCCATTCTTTCTCCAAAGATAAATCAAGTTTACTTTTTAACTAGCTATATTTTAATGAGGCGAATTCCCTAGATCATCAAGACACTGAAATTCTCCATAAAACCTATCTACCATAAAAGCAAATTCATTATAAAACAGCAGTAGTATGGTCCCTACATGAGATGCATTTGACAGGGGAAAAAAAGATTCTCTTACATTACCTGTTCTTATACACAAAAAGGTTTTACTAGGAAAGACCAAACAAAACAACACAGCATCCCAATAGGCAAACAGTTCTCCTGTGAGAGCTGGTCCTACAAGTGGATCTACACAGCTGACATGGACTCAATACCAGGAACTACTAACATGGATGAAAGTCCCATAAACATATTACCTAGAGGGGAAAAACTGGGACAAAACAGAGGTTGCCCAAAGCATGTATGGTGTGATCCATTTGCGTAAAACATAGGAAATGCATACTAGAGCTGTATACACATGTAGAGGGGAATCTAAAAGACTGCTCGTCAAGGTATCAATGATTGTAGGTGGTAAGATTTGGAGACTGCTTTCTTCTTAATACTTCTTGCACTTGAAAATTTTTCTACAATTACTATGTATAATCTTTATAATCAGATAAAACATGTTATTAAACAATCAAAAAGGGTGAATCTTCCCACATACTTCCTTGACTAAAACTGTACATACCTTCCCCTTTAACCCAGGATAAGTCCACGTCCTCATGCCCAAGGCCCACCAGTGCCCTATGCTCTGCTGCCATCTCCAGATGCAAAGTCCTCCCTGCTTCCCAATCCTGTCTTCTGACTCAGTCCTACGCGTGAGGCTCTGCTCAGGTGTTACACCTCCTAAAGGCTTCCCTGCTATCTCCAGGCCAGGTTAAGGATCCATCTTGTAAATATATCCCTTGCAGAGATGTCACCATCTTGTGAGTTTCTGAATTGTTTTCATGTCTGTCTGACATAAGCTGCTTAAGCATCTGCCTAGCCCAAAGTGGCTCCTCAATAATTATTTAATGCTCTACGTGGGATTTTCTTTGTTTAAAAAACTTTTTGAATTGATTTTCTATCCCCTTCAAGAATCAGTAATAGGATCCAATAAACTCCAAACATACTAAGGCAGCCACATACTTCCCATTATCCACTAGATGGCAACACAAGCATTAGAGCAGCAGTAATAACAGGACCTCTCTCAAAAACAGCACAATTTTTTCCCAAAGACTTTAAAAATTTCTCTGATTCTTTATTTTGATCTGGAATCAAACGATTAATAAAGGTTCACCATTCTGTGCAGGATGAAGCTGAAATGAGATTGATTTTAAACATACATGTGCACCACGGATAAGCTGAGTCCAGGAATATTCTGAAACACTGCACTCTAGGCAGATTCCACACAAAGGGAGCTCTGGGAGCATGGCTGCCAGCTGCCATCCCAGGCAGCAGGCCCAGCTTTGTTTTTATGTCACCCACAGAACAGCCTTGCTAGCTGTTCCTTCGTGGGTGTTTTGTGAATTACCCAAAGCACGATATACTGTAAAACAAAAACCCTGGTACAAAATGATGGGATTCTTCTCAAAGAACGACTGCACTCTGACTGTGGGGAGAGTTCAAAGCAGTCGGCAAGTGTCCTTTGCTAATCACAGCAGTGGTTTGACTTGCAACCCCCCTCACCCTTCCCAGGACGATAGAAATTCTGTTCTGCTGGCACTCACAACACTTCCAACAAAGACCTGATTGATTATGGAACACCAAGTACTGATTTGCATAATTTGCCTCTGCAAGAAACAAGCATTGTTCAAGATTAAAGAGACTCCAGTGGGTCCCTCTGGCATATTGTAAAAAGTTCCCTGTAACACAAAATCATTATTTTTTTTTTTCATTCAATCAGTGGACACAGCTTGCTGTTCAGTTAGTATGCAGCCAAAGGCACAGCCAGAAAACCCACTGCTGTATAACATTTGCCAGCTACTGATAAGTTACAGTGATTTTCACAAGGATCAAGTTTAACCTGGAGCCCACTGACTAAATTCCGAGTCTAACTCCTTTCAGTCTTAATTGAAAAATGCATCAATAGCAATTACTAAGTCAGAGCTAAACGTTTAGAACAAACACACCTCTGGAGCACGCTGACCTGCTGAGGTCACAGTGGGGACTGCCTGAGGCCTATCCCTGTGCAAGAGAAGCTCCCAGTGACCAATCGCCCACAAAAGAGGCTAGCACAGCCACAGACACTCCACTGTGCTCGGGACCACAGCAGCGAGTTTGTTGCGGGAATACATAAAGGAACTGTTCCTTTCTCGCTTTCTTCTTTTCTTTCAGCAGTTGTTGAGTAAGCAACTCCTGTGGCTTGGCCTATCTCCTATCACTTTCCCCCCAAACTCAGATGGCTCTCCTCCCCGCTCCTGCCCCCTCCTTCCCTGTCCCCTCCTGAAGCTCTAGCCCCCCTCACGTTCCAGAACACCACTGTCTAGGTTCTTTTCTAAAACCTATGACTCCTTTTCTTCACCTTCATTCATTCCCCCTCTGCCTTTGTTAATCTCTGAAACTTCTTATAAGTTCAGCCCTTGGCTCTTTCTTTACATGTTCTTGCTGAGCTCACTCATTCCAATCCATAGCTTTATTTACTGTCTACATGAATTGTTCACCTGGCTGCTGCCTCCCTCCTGTGTTCAAGCTGAGTGTATCCAACTGTTTTTTAGACACTGCCACTGTGTGTCCCACTGATGCCTCAAAAGCAGTGTGTCCCAACGGTATCCTCATGCAGCCACTCACACCCTCTGGCTTACTCCTAGTCCCTCCTGTTCTGATGGCCCCGAAGAGAAAGCCTTCATCCTCTCTAGATTCCAAGTTAGAATATCTTGGCCATTTTGGACTCTTCTCTCTTTTTCACTCCACAAATGAAATTGGTCAGTCAGTCCCATCCACTCACCTTGTTAAACATTGGCTAAAGGAGCTGGCCCCACCCACCAGCTTTGGTTCCTGCACTTCCTGCAACCTCCTGCGTGCCAGACCACAGAGCCTTTCCTTAAGCAAGCCTCCTCTTTCCTGCCCTGCACTCTGGCACCTGCTTCTCTCTGCCCAGAATGCCTTCATTCCCATCAGTCAACTTCTACTCAAAATTGCATGCGCAAGTAGGCTTTAAAATATGGTATTCTGGGTTCACTTTCCACCTTCCTTGAGGCAAGCTATAAGTGATAAATGTTAGCTGAATATATCAAGTTCTTTATTCCATCAGTCTGGGAATCTTACCAGAAAAAATAAATAAGGCCATCTTAACTTAGGAAAAGTATAATCAGTAGCTAAATAACCTAGTCTGGATTTTTGCTGAGAACCAATACAAATCTTATGGGACTGTGGCTTCCAGAATTCAGCATATGTTTTTTAAGAGACAGAGGAGAGAAAACACATGCACAAAAGAGGAGACTGACTTTTCCAGTTCCAACCTTCTTATTTCAGGGAGTCTCAAGTAACTGACAATGGGGTTAACAGGGGCACACGGGTGGTTAACACTAGGTAGGTGGATTTAGCAGTCTAATTTCTCATATTAGCAACTAACTTTCTACCTGGAATGTATTGCTTCTTTTCTAATATTAAGCCCCTATCATCTTTAAAGAAATCCAGAAATTAAAAAAACAAAAACCTAGAATCTTAGTGTTGATGACACAAAGAACTCATGATTTAATTTCAAAAGTTGAGTAGCACTATATAGTGCTTAAGTTTCCCATTAAACTCAATGCAACTTCCATTTTAAAAGAGTTCTAGGACTCTTATACCCAAAGAAAAAAACAAATGTACTCAACTCTTCCTCCTCACTCCTTCCAGCACCAACTTACTAATTTCATTCTAATTAAACATCCTCATTCCCATTCTTCTAGCTCCCCAAACTACAATTATTTGGCATTACTGAACACATTCCCACTATTTCTGAAGCTCCGTCCACTCCCAGTTTATCTGACCTTACTATTCGCCTAGAACAGGCTAGATGACACACAGAGCAGTAACTACCTCCCTGCTTGGATTCTCAAGACTAGCAAGGGTCTATAAGACACCTGCTACACCAAACGAGCAGCATGATAGGGCACCCACTGCCTCTCCCTGGCCATCCATTTCACCTCAGACAGTACAAAGCTCTTTCTTACTCTGAATCGAGGTCAGCTACTATGATCCACCCCACCTGAGTCTTCTCTCTTCTCCAAGCTAATCATTCCCAATCCTCTCAAGAATTTTTTTTTTTTTTTTGAGACAGAGTCTTGCTCCTGTTGCCCAGACTGGAGTGCAGTGGCATGATCTCGGCTCACTGCAACCTCTGCCTCCCAGGTTCAAGTGATGCTCCTGCCTCAGCCTCCTGAGTAGCTGGGACTACAGGCGCACACCATGCCCAGCTAATTTTTTTGTAATTTTAGTAGAGACGGGGTTTCACCATGTTAGCTAGGATGGTCTTGATCTCCTGACCTCGTGATCCACCCGTCTTGGCCTCCCAAAGTGCTGGGATTACAGGTGTGAGTCACTGTGCCCGGCCCTTGCTCTCAGGAATTTTTTATGTGAAATACATCTGTGGCTTCTGGCCATACTTACTACCTCTGAATACAGTTCATGGGCCTCCCAAATAAAATGCATTTTCCAGAATAGAATCAGTACTCTCTGTGTTAGCAGGAAGTGCCGAGGAAAACAGAACCATTGCCTCCCTTGTTCCAGACTCTGGGCTTCCAGTAATGTGACCCATTGCCTCCCTTGTTCCAGGCTCTGGGCTTCCAGTAATGTGACCCATTGCCTCCCTTGTTCCAGGCTCTGGGCTTCCAGTAATGTGACCCATTGCCTCCCTTGTTCCAGGCTCTGGGCTTCTAGTAATGCCACCTAAGGGCATGCTCACTTCCACGTCACTGAGTCGAGCTGACTTTACATCGACTAAAATGACTTTTTCCATGAGTGATGCTGATAAACTAGGTCTTCATTATATGCACATTTTTCCTGGCTTCCTGTCATTTGCAATTCTGTTCATTATGCCATTAAAGAGATCTATAAATAAAAATCATCATTCAAAAAATGAGATGAAAATGGGATAAAAAAAGTAGCACAGAACCATAGAACCCTCCCTTAGACAGCCAGCTCAACTAGTCACAAACGCCCTAAGGGTCTATTTTAAAAACATTTCCTCCACAAAAACATCATGGAGAGCCTTTGCTAACTACTGCTGTCTAGAAACAAATATTCTCCTCCCCTACCTGCCTAACAACCCAATCCAAAACTACACAATAGGCTGGGAGGACATGGCTCAGGCTTCTGAATCTTTGCTGGTTAATAATCACTACTTTCTTTTCTGTGTGCTTGGAAAACTTTCTTTCATTTGTTCACTTGACAAATATGTAAGACCCAGCATGGGCCAGGCACATTAAGGAAGGAGGTAATAAAGAAGAGAGGAAGAAGGGAGGGAGAACAGAACAAGAAGTTCCAACCCAAGGATCCAACCCAACTTTGCACTGCTTTGCGTTTCAATCCAAACCCCATCTGGTCTGGAGGCTGTATGTGGAGGGTGTGTATGCATGCTGCATTCTTCTGAGTCTCCGTACTGCATAGGATGAAACCAGGTCAAACAGACCTGGTTTAGATCCTAGCTCTGCCACTTACTAGTGACATAGCCTTGTGTCGCTTAACCTCTTCCAGTCTTCATCTCTGAGGTATAAACTTGAGACAATAATAACTCTGAAGACTACAAGTCCCTGATGAAAATAACACCTGTGAAGAGTCTGACACTATGTCTGGCACACAGTAGGTGCTCAACTACTCTAAGTTTTCTTCTTCATTTCATGATTATATCAGTCTCACCCCTAGGGCAAGATGAACTTTAGTGCATAAGGTGAAAAGCATACACAATTCAAGTGACAATTTTAAAAGGCCACAAGGCCACTCTGGACTTCAACACACTCTTGCAATAGGTTCAAAGCAGCCAGTGCCCCCAGCCCAGTGTTGGAAAAGACTGCCATTTCTTCAGCTGTGCATCAGAGGAAGCGGCTGGTTTGAGTTTAGGAGACAAGATGGCAGTGAAAATGCTAGACTTGCAGGCAGTAAGCAAGATACTCTTACTAGAAGAGGCCCTAGGGAACAAAACCAATGATGGGAATGGCAGATTCGCAAGCCCCATCTCACCCTCACCCTCACCCCAGAGCTCACACATGCTGGGTGGATGGCAGGCACGTTGAAACAGGTATTTCTTTTCTGCCAAGCACGCAAAGTTAATCTCCTACCACTAGAGTTCTGTGGGATGCACCTACAGCGTGCAGCCTGTCCCTGCCCTGCCCCCTCCGCGCTCTCCTCCATATCTTTTCTCCTGCTCCCAAAGTTTTCCTTTTTCTCGACGCTGCTGGTACTTTCCTGCACGGAACAGTCTTTGACTCACCACACACTTTTTCTGGGATCACTGCTTATACTAGAATTCCATGAGCAGCCTATATCCCCTTTGCTCTCTTAGAAGCATGAGTGGTGGATGGTCAGCACGCACGCGGAGGGTGGGGAAGGCAACTCCAGGCACATGGTAACCCCCAGCTAGTTCTATGACCTTGGAGTCACCGGGTGATGCACAGTTCTCACCTGTGTGCTTCAAAGGTTGGATGGAAAGATCCCCCAAATGCTTTCCAGCTCAGAAATTCTAGATAATTTTTGGGTGTTCAATCAATTTGAAAGCTCCTACCACCAACCCCGTCAGCTTCTTTCTACTTTTATGCTTTCCAAAGCTTCCAAAATCATTCTAAGGCTCCAGGTACATTTGGGATTCTCAGTTACTGAGGCTATCTGACTTAGGGCAATTCAGCTGCAGAACTTTGGAAAGTCTGCTCATAAGAAATTAAAAATATCATTCACATGCCAATAAGATGGAGGTAAAACAGACAAGAAAAGAATTACCTTGACAATTCATAACAGGCAACTAATGTGGATACATTAGAAATGTTTTTGAGTGAATATGCAACAAAAATGATCACAGCAAGCACTATTATAGTACTTACTATATGCCAAGAAGAATTTTAAGGGCTTTTTACAGATTATTGCATTTAATCCTCATTATAAACTTAGGAGGCAGGTACCCCCAGCATTCCTCTTTCACAGAGGAGAGAGGCCAAGTTAACTGGCTTGAGGACTCATTAGGAAGTATCGGAGCTGTATTTGAAATTAGGTCCACTCCATAGCCTGTATTCTTAACTTTTTCTTGCTCTTAAAATTCTTCAGAACCTTGATGAGAGGGGTGAGAGGAAAAAACATTTTACTCACATTTGAGTTCCTCAAAATATCAACTCTATCTTTAAAACTATTTACATATCTTCAAAAACAAATAGTGCAAAATTCATATTTGAGTTTCACTTTCTAAGAGGGGACTGTATTTTAAATTTCTCCAGTGGCCTTACAGAGTCACGGACATCTAAAGTATAGTTCTTGACCTTTTTAGGGGCACAAATGCCTTTGAGATCCTGACAAAAGCTATGAATCTGATCTCTTCTATAAAAGAAATAAACATATACACAGAAACAAAAAACTTTTTGCCTGTCATCTTGAGCTTCAGAGGCTTTTGGTTCATGCAGATCAGGTTAAGTACCTCTGATTGTAAACATTGTTCCCCTCCTCCCCGCCCTCACACACATGAGACACACGAGGGTACACTCTTTCTGTAAACATCATCTGCATAAGGAAGAACTTTCCAGCTCAGCACTCGCAGACATCTGCTGGCCATCAGTGGGGGTTTGACTGCATGGTCGCACTAACCAGTCACACTAAGTAGGGATCTGGGGCCTGCAGGTGGTGGGGAAAGACTGAGTGCACCATGAGAACCACCTACACTGAATCATCCAAATCATCATCATAATAAACTTCCAAATCATCATCATCATAAATCATATTGAACATTTAGTGTTTCCTATGTGTCGGATACTGTGTTAAACCCATTGTATAGACTATCTCATTGAATCCTCACAACAAATGAGAAAACAGATGAGTATACTAGCCCAAAGGCATACACCTGGCAAGTTGAAAAGTCAGGGTCCACACTCTGGAATAGACTCCAAGCCTGTGCTCTTAAATTCTTCACTCCATGCCTCCAAACTTGGGCTCTCCGAGGATAAAACTCAATGAAGAACGAAACCAAAGAGGTGTTATCTGCAGCCTTCTGTCGCCTCCTACCTGCCAAACCCATGAAAACAAATCCATCAATTTTATTTAGCAGTTTCTTCAAAAGCATTTGCCAGGTGTCGGAAAATATTAAACAAACAAATGCATTTATACCCCATCATAGTACATTCCACATCTCAGGAATATGTTCACTCCTTTTTGTGTTGAAGAATTTTAAAACTTTAAAAAAATTCTAAGTCCAAAAAGAACTATGTCTTGTTCACTTTGGATTCCCAAAGCCTGGCATAGTTCCTAGCTCAACAAATGTCTAGGAACATTCAACAAACGAAGGGGTGATACATTTTATCAAGAATTTGACATTCTAAAATAAATATCAAGGAATGGCTGTACCTAAAATTTGTGGTCATTATGTGTTAAAAGTTGTTGTTTTTTTTTAAATGTGGAATTGTTTCATCTAATTTTTGCAAATATTTTAGTACACTCAAAAGGCACATAGTCTCTGTAATAAGCAGGCAATAATTTATGACCTACAGTTTATAATCAGCAGCAACTCCTCCTTTCGTGAGGTGAACAGATTATCAGCATAGCATAAAGTCTGTGGCAACAAACAGGTTCTATCCAAAGCCGTCTCTTACTACTGAGGTTGAACATGAGCACTCAAAAACACAAAATCCCCAAAGACTAAATACTACCCTACTGACATTAAAAAAAAAAAAAGCTTTGTTTGAATTATAATATCAGTTTATAAGGAGAAAACATGGAGATGTCAATCACCAGTACATACACCTATAGAAGTGTGAAAACTACAAAGAAAACCGACATATCACAACTGCTCCCAATCTCATTCTCCTGGGGTCCTAGCGCTAGTTAAAAACATGTGCTAGGAAGATTAAAAATCACTTATTTGCAAGACAAGGGCAAGAGTTACATCAATGTAGATGAAATCTCCTACCCAGCCCAGCAAGTATAGGTCCCATCCACTAGGTGGTGCTCTCCACCACACTGTTCCTCAGTGAGCAGTACCGTACATTAAAATGACAACAGCCTAGTTTTAAGATGATTTGTCTCTTGAGGATATACATTTGGTTTAAGTTTCCACTGCAAAGTTAAAGTTCTTAAGATAGGTCATGCAGATCAATTGCTTCTGTAATCTGAAACTCAAAAGAGCAAGTAATATCTAAACAAGGGGAGGGGGTGGCCCTGAGCTTATAAGGGTCTCTAAGAGCCAGGAGACAGCCTGGCTACCTCTAATCTCACCATCAAAACTGTTACCTTGTTCAGTTTCTGCTTCACATCAGCGAAGAGAACAGCAAAAGCAACTTCGAGCAGCGCATAGCAAGAACATACGTTCAACAACCATTCTGCTTGATAGATGTCAATAATTTACTCTCAACTGCTTTGTTAACATTTAAACCCCAAAAGTAGAAATGTTTTTGCTTTATTCAAACTGATTTTTTCCTCTTTTAGCAAAAACAAAAGCAAAGGAATGAATGTCCATTTTATCTTGAAGTTCTGAGAAAGAGGGTTTGGTAACAAGATATATGGCCTTGCCTCCAAAGTCATCTTTCAACTAAGTGAATGGGAATAAAATGCAGAGTATGTTGGCCTTGACCAATAATACAAATGTCCAAATTCCAAGCAAAAGCCAGGGTCTTGCTTCATCATTCCCTGTCCTCAAAAATATATAGATTCCTTTTTTACTTTTTCCCATAATAAGGAAAGTCATTATGATCGTCTTTGGAGTAAACAAGGCAAGAAACTCAAAGCACTTCAATACACATGCAAAACAATCTTTTTTTTTTTTTTTTTTTGGTAGAGACGAGGTCTTGCCATGTTGCCCAGGCTGGTCTCGGACTCCTGGGCTCAAACAATCTGCGGGCCTCAGCCTCCCAAAGTGCTGGGATTATAGGCATGTGCCACCACACCGGCCAGAAAATATTATTTCAAGAAATAAGTTATAGAATGGTCTAACAACATCTTCTTTGCCTGGAAAAAAATGAAAAGGTAAAACTTAGTGGTTTCTAGAATTTAAAGAAACTAGCAAATTGCCAACAGCTTAGTTTTACAAAATGAGGGCTCATCTGCTAAAAATGGATTGCTACTTAAGTATTCAAACTAACATAAAGTAATCACTCCATAACATTTGCTAGAAAAAAAATGTGTGAAAACTACTAGAAAAATAATAGGTCCTGAGCAGTATATTAAAGCTTTTGATTTTGAGACTCAAATTATATCTTTTCATTCTACATGAGTTCGTACTTTCTTTGAACAAAAAAAAATAAGGTCCTGTATCTGAATTCAGCTCACTGTGAAAGCTTTAAATGTAAAACTAGTACATGCAATGTAATCCCCTTTAACAGTTTTTCAGACAATTAATTAGGTAAAGCATTTGAAACACCATCATACAAAAAATTTTCATTCTTATTGCAATGAATTTCACTCAAAATCACATATCAATTTGTAAGTAATAAATTTATAATAAAAATGTAACACTATCTGCCCCCCACAAATACATAGACACTTTTAAGAGATACACATAGTCATGTACCTAGGAAAGGAAAGCAAAACTTCACAATGTTCAAGAAATCTTTCGAAAGCTCTACAGCATTAGTTAGCATTATCTGATCAAATATTAGCATGACCACTATTTTCAAAATGGCCCATATGTAACAATAGCCAAAGGGGGCATCTTCCTACACTTACACTATTACTCTAGTAGAACAGACAAATTTCCTTAAGAACTGGAGTTGTACTGAACACAAAATGCCGATTTGCAATTGTGGGGTCAATCTTATAACAATGAGATTTAAAACAAATTTCAGATTAAGGTTTTAAATTTTTATTCATTCTCTATACTGTGGTATATTTCAATAATTACACAAACTAAAACATTTTCCCTCTTGTTTTTTCTCCAAAAGATTCTTTACAGATGCTTATTTTGTAAAATGCAGCTTAAAACTTATTGGACACTAAGGATTTTGTTTTTTACATGGAATCTATAAATACATGCAAAATTTCTGTGCCCATAATTGGAAAAGGGCACAGAGACTCCTATAACAATCACTAAGGACGCTCTTAAAAACAAAAAACTTCATCCATGTTCATGTGAATAAATTAACCTTTATTTTAAATTACAGCCAAAGTCTTTGTTTCAAATCCACATAAATCACTGTTCTTCTCTCTGCAAATACATTTTTAGAGAAAATATTATTAAAAGTTACATCTGACTTTAATAGAGTTTCCTATTTGCTTTTGCATGTTTATTATCAAACTCTAATCATTACATTTCCAAACTTATTTATACTTTCACACAAACTTCCAAAGTTTTCCCAACTTAAATAAAAACCCACAAAAACTGTGGGAAATGTTTTGCTTGAAAGATAAAAGCAAAGTGGTCCAAATGTACATTTGTAATAATCAGTGTTTACTTTTGTTGTCCAAACATTCAGCTTATAGCACTTTCAATATATGCATTCAACTTAATTTTCTTGTCTCTTAAAAAAAAAAAAGCGGGAAAGTGTTTTCTTTCCCCGTTTTGCTCTCAAAATATAAACTCATTTAATGCAAAGCATTCCCAGATCAGGCATGTTTTAAACTACAAGCATGTCTAGCCTCAACAGCATTCATCCATATTATATACAAAATGCCATTTCTTTCAAAACTTCACTCTGGACATTTTATAAATCTAATTTCACTTTTCCTAAAAACATGAGGATGTTTTACTACATCAGGCTCAATTAAAGTTTTAGTAAATAAAAATAACAAAAGAAATTATACCATAATACTAACGTAGGAAAAAGGATATATATTAATTTCATTTACTGAAAATGTTGAGGGTTTTTTCCTTGAAGTGTCTCTACTATAGATTTTACACTACATTTATTAAAATATGACAAACCTTTAACCTGGGAACAATTTACCAGTTAACATTATCTAAAGAAAGAGGAAGCATACTTTGGGTAAGTAAAACACTGGAAACGATTTATGCTGCCTTTTTTCGAAGCTGCTTAGAAAATGGCTATGTACTTTTAAAAAATAATCATTAAAAACAGTCTAACGGTCGTCTTGTGATATAGCTGATCACAAGCCTAGTGATGCCATCAAATTCTAAAGACTGAAATGTGCCTCTCGAAGGGATCTATCTAGTGCATCCACAGTGTAATATAAGTTAAAGGTAATGAAACTAAAAAGTAAGATTTCCTAATAGAATGAACATAGTTTAAAGTTTTTATGATTGACAAAAGACTTCTTTTTTTTAGCCATTAGAAAACTAAAAGTATCCTGACAAGAGATTCTGGTTTTGAAGTATGTCACACCCCGGTTACCCAGCCATGAATCTCAGTTCATTTTTTAAAATGAGGTCTATTTCCTGTAATTTTAGATATTTTAGAGTATAATTATTTTACATTTTTATGATGCCTTTGGGGTATCATTACAAATATTTTTATGTGTTTAAACTTAGGAAAGAAAAATTAAGTAATAGCTTCTCTTATAGGGAGCTGTCAACTCTCTCCCAAACAAAAATCTTTGTTTTAAAGCAATCTAGAGATTTATATCCCTAGTAACCATAGAAATTAATCTTAAGCTTTAGAGAAAAATTGCATAAAATGCTCTTTATTTAATTAGAATCAGAGCTCGTTCTTAGAAATAAGAACCTTCTTTTGAACAGAAAGAATTTTCCACAGAGTGTAAGTGTTTTAACTCAAGGTGGTACTCTTTGTGATCAATGAATCACACACATTTAATTGACTTTTGAATTGTGCGCATAGAAAGTTAAGTCCTTTGTGGGAAGGGATTCGCTCAGGGACTATACTCACCGAAAACCTTTCGTAAGAAAAGAAAGTGAAACACAGCATTCAAACAATGTTGTAGATTATCTGAGTGTGAGCAAGAAAAGAAGCATAAAGAAAAGCATTTAACAATAACAATTAGGAGAATCACTCATAGGGGAACTCACTTTGTTTTTATTAGGAAACTGAAAATAATTTTCAGCGTGCCTTAGTATGGCGATCCACCAACACATCATACATCAAATTTCATTTTGTGATGACTACCACTTTCTATTTCACATGCTTTAAAAAAGAGGCATGTTCTGAATTCTGCTTATCACCATATGACTAAGAAGTTTATTTCAGATTTAGAAACCAGTCGAGGATGTCTGGGGCACTCTACAATGCTCTGCTTAGCCACTCTCTTCCCGAGTAGTCTGAAAAAAATGTGTGCATTTAAGAGATGGTAATGACAAACTCCTCAAATATTTTGAAAATGTCAAAGTTTTCAAGGCTTATGAAATTCAGATTCTGGGCAAATCTGCATACTTCCAAATTTAACTTACATGAGATTTAAAATTCATGGCTTCAGATTTTTCTCTGCATAATAAATAATTTTAAAAGTTAGCTACATTCTGATTCCCATTATTATATTTTTTAAAACCCACTTATTTGGAAAAAAAGATATTTCTGATCATGTCATAAAATATTAAATATCCATAAAGTGCTCAGAAAGTGTACTGTAAACACCAAGTAAAGTCAAACTGCAAATATTTCTGCTTTCAGACAATCAAAGTCTTTGGAGAGGCCTGAAGTAGGTGTTTCTCCACACACATTTAGGCATCACTAAAAATGTTACACATTATCATTTTCTCTACACAACCCCAATTTTTGGAAAAGGCAAAGGCATTTTCCTCCCACACTGCCCATGGCTAATTCCACAGTCCTACAAAGAGAAAATTTACTAGGCACTTAAGGGAATCAAGGCATCGTGGTACATGTAATGAGTTGCAGAAAGAGACAGAAAGTGATTAGGAATTGTAAATTGTAGATAGTTTCCACTGTAGTTAATAGACACTACAGCATATTCACCTTGGTAGTTCTAAAAACTATTCCTCTATGATAGAAAAAAATTGTTTTTGTTTAGGTGGGAGAAATATTGTTAGGTGGGAGAAATACTGATTCAAATGACGCATCTTATTATCTTCATTGTAGGCTGCACACTTCCACAGCAACCGGTCCTCCAAGTACATATCATGAATTTTCACTTTTAATTCAAATTATAATAATCAACAATACTAGAAATCTAAAAATCTATACTAAGCATCAATAGAAAATATTAATAATGGTTTAAAAATAACTGCAGAGCATAATGCTGTTTTGAAGTTTTTACAACATGGTTACAAAAACAAAAATGTTGGTGTTCTACTAGAAATGTAGTTGGAATATCTTCATTCCCCTCTGTTTTTAACTTTATACATGCAAGAAATTATGAAGATACAACAGGCTCATTTTCTTGGGAAAACAGAAGAACTGGAAAGAGGTTCGTGGGCTTTCAAGCACACATGGTTTGAGTGTCTTTAACTCTTTTCCCTCTCATGCAAGAAAGGTCAACAAGGTAAATATATGTTATGTTTCAGTACCTCCATAGGCCCATATCCCATGGTAGTATCCTTAAGGATTTTATCTCAAAGTCTTACACTGGGATCAGGTAAGCTAGGCCTACAACATTGTTTTGAGGGTTACATAACATATACATGAGCACACTGAGGTGACAGAGAAGACAAATGCTATGAAGTAAAAACTAATAATGATCACAGCACCAAGAAAGTATGTATTAACTATTTGTACACTACATATTGTACAGTATATATATTTGGGCTCACAGTGTACCCTTGGTCAAGTTTCTTCTCCAGGCTTCAATCCTTGCTGATAAAATGAAGAGACTGCATTCCCTGATCCCTAGGTCTATTCCAGCTCCCCAAATTCCCTGGCTTCTTACATCTGACTGAAGATTGAACAGTATAGTTTCAAGTGATTTTTCATATCCAAGTCTTCTCGGTGTGCTTCACTTACAAGGGAATGTATTTCGCATTCATTTCTGATGACTACATTACAGAGCATATTCCATATTTCATTGAATCTTCACAAGAGTCCTCTAATATTCTCACTTCTCCCATTTTATAGGTAAGAACAGTGTGGCCCAGATATGTTAGACTTGCTATTTAATCCTAGATCTACCTTATTAACTATCCATGTTCTTCCCCTGATGCAAAAATAACAATATATTGAATCACATGCTGAGGAATTAACAATCAAGCACCAGGTTATGTGTAAAATGCTGTGCACAGTTACATACAGGTGGGAAGCATCTCCCTATCTCCATGGTGCCTGTCTTACAGCGCTAAACCAAAAAGCTGTGTGTCCTCAATTGCAAAAGGTCATTAGGTGCCCCACATGTGCCAAGAAATTAAGGCAAGAAGAGATTACAAAGGTCTAGAAAACAGAGGCAGAGTAACTTTTAAACTGAAAGCAGAGGAGGGAAGATCTGAGCGGTCTCATGCAGGGCCCTGTAGAAGTTATTTATCCCTTCCCCATCCTGCTCCATAAGGCCCCCGGATGATTCCAATGTACAATCAGGGTTGACAGCCACTGATGTAGGAGCCACAGAAAAGTGGCTAAGCATGGACTTTGGAATCAGACTGCCTGGACCTAATACAGGCCGACATTCATGAACTATACAGCATTCCAAACTTACTTAACCTGCCGTTGCCTCAGTTTCCTCACTTGTAAAATGGGAAAGATAATAGTACATGCCTCAGAGTGTGTGTGAGGATGAAAGGCAAAGGGCCTAGAAAAGTGCCTGGCATATGTAAGTACTAGGCTAATACTGGAAGACCTCAAATGTCTAGTGAAGGAATTCTGTAAGCCAACAATGTTAAAATGTTCTCTTACAAATGATGGAGACACAAGATAGCAGCTTTCTTCTTTCTTTTTTTTTTTTTTTTTGAGACGGAGTCTCGCTCTGTCGCCCGGGCTGGAGTGCAGTGGCCGGATCTCAGCTCACTGCAAGCTCCGCCTCCCGGGTTCAGGCCATTCTCCTGCCTCAGCCTCCCAAGTGGCTGGGATTACAGGCGCCCGCCACCTCGCCCGGCTAGTTTTTTTGTATTTTTTAGTAGAGACGGGGTTTCACCGTGTTCGCCAGGATGGTCTCGATCTCCTGACCTCGTGATCCGCCCGTCTCGGCCTCCCAAAGTGCTGGGATTACAGGCTTGAGCCACCGCGCCCGGCCTCTTCTTTCTTTTCTCTTCTCTTCTCTCTCTCTCTCTCTCTCTCTCTTTCTGAGACAAGGTCTTGCTCCATCACACATGCTGCTGTGCTGTGACATGATCATACCTCAACGCAGCCTCAAACTTCTAGGCTCAAGCAACCCATCCGCCTCAGCCTCCCAAGTAGCTGGGACTACGGGCACGCGTGTCTGGCTAATTTTTTTTTTGGAGAGACAAGGTCTTGCTATATTGCCCATGCTGGTTTCAAACTCTTGGCCTCTGGAGATCCTCCTGCCTTGGCTTGCTTTCTTTTATATTTAAATTGTATACTTAAATGCAAAAAAAAAAAAAAGATAATCTTATATTAGTCCATCTCCAGCACCTCCCCCAGACCAAATTTTTAAACAGGAAAATGACCTAATAAAATTCATTTTTAGGCAAATGAATTTTGTTGAGTAAACTCAAGTTTTTAATCCTAGTGCAAAGAAATCGAACAAGTTAAAATGCAAAATAGAATAGCAGAGCAGTGGTACTATCTGTCCATATTCCCATTACAGGCTCTAAAAATTATTCATGTTTGAAATACTGGGAAGGTGAATAAGAACATCTATGATTATCAGATAATGCAATTTTTTAATCCTATAGTTGAACTATATTTCCTCAAATAATGTACCTTCATTAAGGCACATTTACAGTTTCCATATACACTTTCAAAAACGAGATTTCTCTCTTTCTATAAATTCTTTACATTTCCAAGAGAAAGGTAAAGCAAATAATATAAGATCCTCCATTTAAAAATGAAGAAACTGAGTGTCCGAGGGACTTGCCAAGGTTGCCAATAAACGAGATGAACACTGATTTCTTAAACAGCAACGCCAGTGGTGAGGTAAGGGAGAGGCCTAGGCAGCAGGATGAACTGGCACCCAAAAATCGCTGAGGCTCTCACAACCTGATAATCCCCCATCTCCAAACACAGTCCAGTGAGATCCTGTGTCTTGGTTATGAGAACAGCCTCACAGCTGATCACTGTCTCCTGCTGAAACACTGCAGCCAACCTGCCATCAAGTCCTCCAGCTTCTACATCTTTAAGGGCTCCTAAATTCACTCCCTTTCACTCACCCCATCAGCCTTATTCTTGGATTCCTCACTTGTGGCCCTGTCTTTGCAGTCTCTATCCTTTCTAATGCAACATCCACTCTCCCACACCACCTACTGAGCTTACCCAAGCCTTTCTGCTAAGGAAGAAAAGTTTAGGCCTAACATATTTGTGCTATTTTATAATCAGGAGCTTCTGCATGCCATTCTTAAGCCTTGGATGGTGCTGCCCAATCCAACCGTGGGTAGAAAGGCTGACATCTTCTCTCTAATCCTTTATATGCTAAACAGCTGTCTCACCATGAGTCTGGGGAAAAAACTACCACCAGTCATGTTACACTATGGTGTCATGCAGGAGACTAAAATTCTGTAAGCCTTAAGCACTTAGGATGCAAAAAAGAACAGATGCCTGAAATAACTAGATGATATGCATGGGAAGCAGCGACTTACATACCCGTCGAAGGAGGTAGGGAGAACTCCTTCATAAGGCCAGGACAAACCAGCCTGCATCTAAAGAAGACTTCAGTAGAGTGCCTAGACAATGTCAGGGTGGGCGTCTTCATGTTTTACGTGAAACAAACCCCACAAAGCCCGCGTTTCAACCAGAGCAGTTTGTGAGGATGATGGCTCCAAATCTAGGCCCTGGATTGGCTGTACTGGCCCACGGTGGACACTGCCCAGGATCCCCCTCCGGCTCCAGGGCCAGGGGCGAGGGGAAGACAAGATGACTCCCACACTCCCCAGTACAAGAAGGTCTCCTTCGTATGGGGTCAGGATAGCTCGACCTCCAATTTACTGTCAGAAGTGCAGGCTGAATTCCCAGGATTACTGGACAATATGCCAAGGAGGAGCACAGACTTCTGTTTTCTAAAATGCTTATAATGCACCATAATGGCAGAAAAAGCAGGGGGAGAAATGTTGTACTTAATCATCACTGACTGATCAGGCCCTGGAACTAGAACATGTTACTTTATTACAACATGTGATTCACACCGAAAACAGCAATGAATAACTAAATGTCTATTCACTCACTCAGAATCACTTATGTAACACTATGCACCAGAGCTTTATACTGTCCTACAAACATTAACTCATTTAATCCTCATTAATGACTTAATAAGGTTGTCATTATTTTATACATGAGAAAACTGATTATCCCGATTTTACACAGGAGAAAACTGAGGCCCATAAAAGCTAAGTACTGTGCTCAATGTCCCTCAGCTAGTACACAGTAGAACTGGATTAAAACCCAGTTAATCTGTCTCTAGAATCTTTGCACCTAACTCCTGTCCATACTGCCTACCATGTTATCACTGCCCTAAACACAAATAAGATCTGCTGATAAAAAAATTGTTCGCCGATCCTCAGAATCACCTTGTCCTATTTTCCTGAGTTGTATCAACTGTATTTAGAATAAAATTTATCTTGTTCCTGCAGAGGTAAACTAACATCAACTTTACCTTCCAAGACACAAGAATGTAAGGAGATAATATGCCTCTGTCCAGAGAGAATGTATTCACAGGTATTTCCATCTAAAGTCTATGGTCTGTCAAAGAAAGGGATGATTACCAATTCATGTAAATGGGTGATGTTGTGTTTTCCTACGTACTAAAATCAGTCACATAAGCCTTTAATAACTATATTAATCAGGAAATTCAAACTTAGTCATCCTTTTCTAGATAAGGGGAACTCTTGTTCCACAGAAACTCAGTGCTTGCTGTTTTTCATAAAGAAAAACTTACAACTCATGTATGTATGTCTTCCTTAAGTTGAAAGCTTTTTTTCTTTTTAGATTTTTTTTTTTTTTCCTGAAGGGAGGCACTCCCAGCAAAAGCAGCAAGTAGATTTGCAGTGACTTTTCTTCGCAAAATAGTACTGGATAATAAGATCAATGATGATAATAAACTGCCCAAAATAATATTACTTTCTGATATCTGCCAAGATATCAGAAAGGTGTCCCTATTAGACTTGCTACATCTTAAAACACTAAATTAGAACACAGTAGCGCTGGTGGTTTTTGTTTGTTTTGTATCTTCAATCCTCAGCCCAAAGACTGGCACATAATAGGTACTCCATTAATATTTACTGAATAAGTAAATAAAAATAAGTACCTGTGTTTGGACTATCATTGGTCCAATCCAAAATCAAAGACTTCATAATCTCTCCAAGGAGAACAGTTTTGTGATACTAATTCACTGGTGTACAAACACTATTGTCAGAGCAGAACCATCAGCTAACACAAAATAGGCAATCAGGACATTTAAGGAGCATAATAAAAATAGATTATATTAATGTAAGCATAAATCAAATAGCAAAGCAGTTTAAGTTTTAAGAAAAAGATCTAGGTTTTTTTATTCAATAAAAAGAGAGAGAAAGATGTAGACAACGAAAGAAACTAAACACTAGGAAGAATATAGAATTTCTATCTCTGAAGGTCTTTAAGAATAAGTAAGACATCACCTATTTCATAGAACTTAGGGTTATTTTTGCAACAAGACAAAGTTCACCTAGATAGCATATACTAGCTCTACAATTCCTTGGTTATGGCATATGAAACAAAATATACAACTAAGCCAAACCGGCAAATGAAGAAGCTGAAAGTGCCACTTCTTAGGAGAGGAATAACAATTTGAGGCTATCATGAATTTACGTAAGACAAACATTTCAAAAATTTATCCTAGTGCCTAACAAACTTTCCTTAAAAGATCTTTTCTTTCAAATTAAAAACAGTAGCTTTATTAATGCACAACCCATTTCAAATTTGAAACACAACTCTAAACCATACCTTGTGGAATGGAAAGCCATAATTGTAATGTGGAATGAGACCAACTGAAATCAATATCAGAAATGTGAAGTAAGTAAATACTTTTTTTCCTGGGGGTAGTATAAAACGTATGAAATTACAGTAGTAAGAAGTTATTAATTTGAAATTATAAAGTGGAATGGAGGACTTCAAAATATTCAAAGAGTTTTCAAAGAATTCTGAAAGCAAAGAAAACCATACTGTGCTCTGGAAAAACTTACCTTTTAGAAAAACAGCATTTCATTTGCACAGCTGCTTGCCCATGTTGTACTGCAAAGAAACAGCAATATGGATCCTACCAAGCCTAGCACTGATTAAAGCTGCATTTTTGGATTCACAGGTATTCACTGATTGGCTTCTACACAAACATTTATTATTCAATAGCTAATCCAACTTAATCATTAAACCCGAACCAGGTGAGAACAGGAACTGTCAAGTTACTTATACAATAGAACATTCTGTCAAGGAGATTTATGAAAATTTCAACAATCACTGGGCAAAAAATCACTACTAGCAGAATGTTATTGTCAAGTCAGAGGAATTAACTAGTAGGCACTCCGAACTGCTTGCTAAATGAAAGAATAAAGGAATGTTCGTTCAGTGGGGGGAAATGGCTTTTCAAATCGACTTTTTTTTTTTTTTTAAATAAAATGACTGCTGTTTAAAACACTTATTTGTGGATTTGACCCAACTGCTCATGTTCCAAATGGGTCACTGCTCCTAACCACTGGGATCCTCACCGTGGGGGCAGAGGTGAGGCAGCTGTGTGTGACTATCCCAGCACAGGCATCAGGGACTATGTGTCTATGATCCTATCTCCAATGGGATTTTCAGAGTTTTCTATCACTTGGTGTCACAAAAAAATTTAGCTCTTCAATTATGTTTAAAATTTCTTTTCTCCAATCTTACTTTCTGCTTACAGTGGAGAGTTTATGAGATATGCAAAATACAAGGAGGAAAATAAAATCAGTCCATAATAACATCACCTAGAAAGAAACTCTTTCATCACTGTAATATATTCTTTTCCATTTTATGCATATAACTTGACCCTGTGCGGCCATGGGTTCCACACCCACATCCGTGGATTCAACCAACCACGGATGGAAAATATTTTTTTAAGTACAGGATGGTTGCACCTGTACTGAACACGTGTAGATTTTTTTCTTGTTACTATTCTCTAACCAAAACAGCGTAACAACTATTCACGAAGTACATACATTGTATTGGGTTTTATAAGTAATCCAGAGAAATAAACAGGAGGATGTCTGTAGGTTATACACAAATACTACACCTTTTTATCAGCGACCTGAGCATCCACAGAGTTTGGTATCCACAGGCAGTCCTGACACCAATCCCCTGAGGATGCCAAGGGATGACCGTATGGCCCTCACATAAGCAAACCATATGACATGTAATTTCTATATTTTACTTACTATACTCAACAACGTAATGAGTACATCCCCTTGAAGTTACAAATTCTTCTAAAAAATTACCTTTAATGGCTACTTAACATTTCATTGTTTAAATTTACCATAATTTGGCCAGGCGCGGTGGCTCACGCCTGTAATCCCAGCACTTTGGGAGGCCAAGGCGGGTGGATGACTTGAGGCCAGGAGTTCAAGACCAGGCTGACCAACATAGTGAAACCCTGTCTCTACTAAAAAACACAAAAATTAGCTGGGCATGGTGGTGGGCGCCTGTACCCTCAGCTACTTGGGAGGCTGAAGCAGGACAACTGCTGGAACCCAGGAGATGGAGGTAGCAGTGAGCCGAGATGGCGCCATTACACTCCAGCCCAGGCCAACAACAGCAAGACTCTGTCTCAAAAAAAATAAAATACAATAAAAATTTTACCATAATTTAACAGTTTCTCTGTTGTTGGACACCTAGTTTGTTTCTTCTAATTTTTTATAAGGACAAATTATGCTGTAATGAACATCTTTTTGCCAAACTATACCAGAGTATTTTTGTACACTAAACCTTTGTCTGATTTTGTCATTCCTTAACATAACAGCTTTAAAAAGGAGTTACAAAGTTAAAAGTTAGGAGCATCTCTGAAAACACAGCCACATTTTTGCTACATGGTTTCTCATTCTGTTTGCCTCACAGCACCCCTCCCAGCCTCCTAGGCAGGCAGGCCACACTCTGGGACCATTGCTGCCAACTCCCTCTCACTGTCTGTCAGAATGACTGCATTTTAAAACAGTGAACAGCATGATTATTCCAATGCAATTAAACCCAATGATTTCACTCGTTAGTAATTATTAATATCTTCTCTACACGAGGGAAAATAAGACCTCAGTTTCCTCATCTGGAAAATGAGGGGAGTCACGCTACATGACCTCTCAAGCTGTTTTGCGTTCTAACATTCTATGATTCTTATCTTTTGCTGTGGAGACACCAAGTTTAGGTTCACAAGACACTAACAGAAGAATATAATGTAACCTATTCACTTAAAGCTGTTCAGCTGTTACTTAATCTTGCTTCTCTGGAAGCAGTTCATGAACAATAATTCTGCAAATTGGAAATACTTAAATACAATTGCCATGCTGTTTTATAAAAAGAAAGATAACATTTACTTCTGGTATTTAAATACACAACCCAGTTTTTGATTCTCAATTCAGGCTCCATAAAACTAGATTCCACAGCTGGAAATTCTGATTCAAACTTGTAACTTCACAGAAAACCAGATGCTACATTAAAGATAAGGTTTCCTAGAGAAGTATAGCATTTTAAAAGACAACTGAAAATCTGTATTAGATTTTCTCAGAAAAACAGAAACCTCCAGGATACTCCTAAGCATTAAGAACCTGCACATTATCAGAAAGATGAAGCTGTCAATCTGCAGTTAATATGTCTAAACAGCATAGAACATACTCATTCGATGTACACACAATGACTTCTATTAGGTGTAATATACCTAAAAGTATCTGCCAGATACCTCGAAAGCACTATAGGCCAAAGGGAAACAAACGACAGCACTATTTTTTTAATCTTGTGAAAATTACATTAGTATAAAATGTACCAAA
This sequence comes from Colobus angolensis palliatus, assembly GCF_000951035.1. Classification (NCBI taxonomy): domain Eukaryota; kingdom Metazoa; phylum Chordata; class Mammalia; order Primates; family Cercopithecidae; genus Colobus; species Colobus angolensis. The sequence goes on along the minus strand of NW_012114522.1, from coordinate 5,476,159 downwards.
AACACCCTAACATTGTTTTAGTAAAGAATTTGAGTGGAACCTTACTACTTGAAAAACAGTAAAAACTACCTAAAACAATGTAATTGAGAAAACAGAGAAAAAGAATTTAGGGAAATTGGCAGTGTTACTAAGTTAGCAAGAAGCTAGGAGTCAATAAAAACTTTACTTGTAAAAGAATATTTCTGTTCTTGAAAATTAACTTCATGGCATAAAAGACTACTCAAGGATAAAACTTTCCCTTTTATATCTTTTCAAATGAAACTGAAAAGGTTCACAGGTTTGGAGTCAAATTTTACATAAAAAGTTTTTCCCAGTATTCAATATCAGTGAAAAAAAAATTTATTGAGTTATTACTAGATGCCTTGAGTTGAGGAAATTGTGTTGAAGAAAAAAACACACACACACACACAGCTCTTTGCCCTGTTGTAGCTTTCAGCAGCAGTCCACACAGTGGAGGGATGGGCATCCCTGAAGTGGAGGCTGAATTGCTAAGGTGCGTGGAGCACACGTAATTTTAAGGGAACTGATGTCTAGATCCCCAACCTTCATCTGTCTTCTTCCTACGCAGCTCTGCATGAGAACCTGCCATAACCCACATTTCATCGGCTCTACTTTCCCACATGCCCGATGCAATCTCCTTCTCCTACTTCAGAACACAGAGTTCTCACCAAACCCGCCCCCACTATGCTGCATCGTCCCAGATATAAAAACCTTAAACATAACGACGCTCAGAAGTCTTGGGGAAGCTGAGAACGTGAATGACTCTAATGACTGGACAACAGAGCCTCTCACAAGTCAAAGGCTCCCAATTTTTTTCCATCCAACAAAATTAATAGAGAATCTAACTGAGTTGTCGTCTGACAGGTCACTAAAAAAAGTTAATGCAGTTTTGGCATGTAATTCAGAGGAAGTTCCAAGAAGTGACTGTAGTGGCGGTGCCCTAACAAAAGCTCCCTTCTTATCTCCTTGTTTATGTAAACGAGGGTTCTCAGCTCTTTTTTTTTTTTTTTTATTATACTTTAAGTTCTAGGGTACGTGTGCATAGCGTGCAGGTTTGTTACATATGTATACTTGTGCCATGTTGGTGTGCTGCACCCATCAACTCGTCAGCACCCATCAATTCATCATTTATATCAGGTATAACTCCCAGTGCAATCCCTCCCCCCTCCCCCCTCCCCATGATAGGCCCCGGTGTGTGATGTTCCCCTTCCCGAGTCCAAGTGATCTCATTGTTCAGTTCCCACCTACGAGTGAGAACACTCAGCTCTTACGTCTCTAAGAAATGAAAGCTAAGAATGAAATTGATATTAAACCTTGTCATATTCTTTAAAAAAGTGGTATTTGTCTACTTGCACACAACCTAGGCAGCAAAAACTAAACCCACGCATCACCTTGAGAGGCTCTACTGGTAAAATAGTGTCTTTTTACTGTTGTCGTTTAATCCACGTACACTAGTAACAATTACAAAGGTAACTCAACACGGAACAACACAACATACAACACTTAGAGACTTTCGGTCATCATTGGAAATTTTTTTAAAAATTAAATTTCAATTTGCATATCTATTTCTGTGGCACAAAAATATGATAAAATGATCAATAAAAGATTTCTGGGTGATGGGAGCACCAAAATCTCAGAAATCACCACTAAAGAACTTATCCATGTAACCAAAAACAATCTGTTCCCCAAAAATTACTTTAATAAAAATTAAGAAAACATTTCCAAGCATAAACTGGGATAGGGCATTATGTGGGGAAAATGAAATGGAAATGTGAGTTCAAGGAGAAAAAGGTTGTAAAACTGATGACTGTAAAGTTTTTTTAAGAATTTTTTTTCAACAAATGATGGTGGATATCAAATATGGTATTCAGATTCCATGAGATATATTTAAAAGACTGGAACTTTTTAGTTCCACTTAAAATGTCAAGTTTTATAGCACACTGAAAATTATATCCTTTGCAATTATTTAAACTTACAATGAAGAATTATAGATGTCAGATTGATAGATACATATGAGAGATTACTCAGGTTTTTTTCAAAATTTTAGGGGATACATGAATAAAAATGTATAAAGGTCACTGACTTACACCATCTGGTAGGGAGAAAAACACTAAACAAATATTTACAAATAAAATTCTATGAAGCAAAAACATAAGCATACCATGAGAGCTCTCTGAAACAGAGGAACAGCATAAGTAAAGGCTGTGAGGTGGAGGAGAACATGAAATGTTCAACAAATCAAGCTGGATCATGCCATGCTTTCTAATCTATAGTAGATATTACTTATTTTTTTATTTTCTAAAGAGATGCCTGGAAGGAAACGTTTTAATCTGGAAAATGATCTACTCAGATTTACTTCTTATATATTTATTATTTCTCAGGAAAAAAAAATCTGTTGCTTATCAGTCAAAACAGCGCATTCATTCATTCATTCATTCATCCATCAAATATTAACTGAATATCTGTTCTGTGCCAGACTCTATGAGGCACTCAGGATACAGGAGTACACAGACAATAAAGCTCTGATACCACTCGAAACTCAGCAAGAAGTACTTACTTTCAGAGAAGGAAAAGTGAAGTTAAATGGGAGACAAAGAGAAAATATTTGTAAATTATACACATGACAAAGGACTTGTTCAGAACGTACAAAGTACTCTCAAACTCAAAACTAAGAAAACAAAAAACTAAATTAAAAATGAGTTTTAAAATACTAACAATACCAAGTGCTGGTGAGAATGTGGAATAACTAGAATTCTCATACATTGTTGGTGGGAGCACAAAATTGTACAGCCACGACAGAAAATAAACAGCAGTTTTAAAAAAAATAGTAGCCTTATTGAGCTCTAATTCACATAGCAAACAATTCATCCATGTAAATTGTGCAATTCCATGGTTTTTAGTATATTCAAATATTGTGCAATCATATCTCCCCAATCCGTTTTAGAACATTTTCATCACCCCCAAAATCGCATACCCATTAGTGGTCACTTCCCATTTCCCCCAACATCCGCAATTCTGGGCAACCGATTTACTTTCTGACTCTATGGATTTGCCTGTTCTGGACATTTCATATACAGTGATTCCTTCACTTATGGTGGGGTTATGTCCCAATAAATCCATCATAAATTGAAAATATGGGAAGTCAAAAAATGCATTTAATACATCTAAACTACCAAACATCACAGTTTAGCCTCGCCTACCTTAAGTGTGCTCAGTACACTTATTGAAGTATTTACCTACAGTTGGACAAAATCATATTCAAAGAACGCTGGCAACACAGTACACTGTAAAGTATGGGTTGTTTACCCTCATAATTGCATGGTTGACTGAGAGCTGCTGCTGAGCATCAAAAGGGAGTGACATGCTGCACATCGCTAGCCTGGGATAAAATCAAAATCCAAAACTCGAAGTATGGGCTGGGTGCGGTGGCTCATGCCTATAATTCCAGCACTCTGGCAGGCCAAGGCAGGCGAATCACTTGGGGCCAGGTGTTCGATACCAGCCTGGCCAACATGGCGAAACCCCATCTCTGCTTAAAAAAAAAAAAAAAAAATCAGCCAGGCATGGTGGTGCACATCTGTAATCCCAGCTACTCAGGAGGCTAAGGCATGACAATCGCTTGAACCTGGAAGGTGGAGGTTGCAGTGAGCTGACATCAAGCACTGCACTCCAGCCTGGGTGACAGAGACTCTGTCTCAAAAAACAAAAACAAAAAATCAAGTATGGTTTCTACTGAATGCTTATCACTTTTACAGCACTGTGAAAGTTGAAAAATCATGTCCTGAACCTTAGTAAGTTGGAGACTATATGTAAATGGAATTATGCAATAGGTGGCCCTTTGTTTCTGTTTTTTTTTTTTTAACTTAGCATATTTTCAAGGTTTATCCATATTGTAGCAGGTATCAGTACTTCATTTTTTATTGCCGAATAATATTCCGTTGTATGGATATACATTTTATTTATCCATTCATTAGCTGATGAACACTCAGATTGTTTTCACTATTTGATTATTATGAATGATGCTGCTATGAACATTTGTGTAAGGCAGTTTCTTATACCATTAAACATACACTCACCTAGGAATCTTACCCCTAGGTATTTGCCCTAGAGAAATGAAAATGTGGCCGGGCGCGGTGGCTCAAGCCTGTAATCCCAGCACTTTGGGAGGCCGAGACGGGCGGATCACGAGGTCAGGAGATCAAGACCATCCTGGCTAACACGGTGAAACCCCGTCTCTACTAAAAAAATACAAAAAAAAACTAGCCGGGCAAGGTGGCGGGCGCCTGTAGTTCCAGCTACTCGGGAGGCTGAGGCAGGAGAATGGCGTAAACCCGGGAGGCGGAGCTTGCAGTGAGCTGAGATCCGGCCACTGCACTCCAGCCCAGGCGACAGAGCAAGACTCCGTCTCAAAAAAAAAAAAAAAAAAAAAGAGAAATGAAAATGTATGCTCATGCAAAAATCTGCACACAAACATTTGTAGCAGTTCTATTCATAATTGCCAAAAACTAGATACAACCCAAATGTCCTTCAACAGGTGATAGATAATTGTAGTACCTCCATATAATGGATAGTACTTAGTAATAAAGAAGGAACTACTGATACACACACATCTAGAATCAACCTTAAAGGCATTATGCTGACTAAAAGAAGTCAGTTTCAAAGGGTATATACGATCCCATTTATACGATGTTATTGAAAAGACAAAATTATAGCAATGGAGAACAGTTTGTGGGTTCAGGGGAGTGGCAGTGACTACAAAAGGACAGCATGGGAATTTCTGAAGGCAGATGGAACTGTTCTGCATCCTAACTGTGAAATGGTTATACAAAACACACATACACACACAGGGAGAGAGTACAGGACCCCCAGTGGATGCCTGAAACCAAAGATAGCATTGAACTCTATAGATACTATGTTTTTTCTATACATACATACCTATGATAAAGTTTAATTTACAAATTAGGTACAGTTAGAGAATAAATGCAATAATAATAAAACAGAAGAATTCTCGCAAGTTATATGAATGTGGTCTCTTTCTCTCCAAGTATCTTATTGTACTGTACTCACCTTTCTTTCTGTGATGAAGTGAGAGGATAAAATTCAAACCACAGTTGACCACGAGTAACTGAAACTGTGGAAAATTAAACTATGGATAAGGTGGGGGATGGGACTATTGTACATAAAATGCTAAAATTCATAGAACTGTATTAGCAAAAAGGTCAAGTTTACTGTATGTTAATCTACAAATAACACTTAAATTTTTAAAAAGCAGCTCTTCCTAAGCCTGTGCTCAGCAAGGAGAAGGCCATGTTCGGTTGGAGCACCAAGATCGTGAAGCCCAGTGGCGAGAAGCCAGATGAGTTCCAAAGAATGCTGGCAACACAGTACACTGTGTTGCTTGCGATGTGCAGTATGACACTCCCTCTTGATGCTCGGTAGCAGCTCTCAGTCAGCCATGCAATTATGAGGGTAAACAACCCATACTTCACAGTGTACTGTTAAGAGTCCGGCATCTCCCAGGCTCTTCTGGAGCTGGAAATGAACTCAGACCTCAAGGCTCAGCTCACGGAGCTGAATATTATATAGGCAGCCAAGGAAATTGAAGTTGGTGGTGGTCAGAAAGCTATCATAATCTTTGTTCCCATTCCTCAACTGAAATCGTTTCAGAAAATCCAAGTCCGGCTAGTATGCGAGCTGGAGAAAAAGTTCAGTGGAAAGCATATCGTCTTTATCACTCAGAGGAGAATTCTGCCTAAGCCAATTCGAAAGAGCCACACAAAAAATAAGCAAAAGCACCCCAGGAGCGTTCTCTTGACAGCCGTGCACGACGCAATCCTTGAGGACTTGATCTTCCCAAGTGAAATTGTGGGCAAGAGAATCCATGTGAAACTGGATGGCAGCCAGCTCAAAAAGATTCGTTTGGACAAAGCCCAGCAGAACAACGTGGAACACAGGCTGAAACTTTTTCTGGTGTCTCTAAGAAGCTCACGGGCAAGGATGTTAATTTTGAATTCCCAGAGTTTCAATTGTAAACAAAAATGACTAAATAAAATATATTCACAGTATTCACAGTAAAAAAAAAAAAGTTACAAAGCGGCAGCTAGCTAGAAAAATATACAAGTCTCCTAGTCCCTTATGTTCTAGCCTGGAAAGGAAGCATTCCATATTTACTGCATGCTTACCACTGATCGGTCACCATGCCACAGAGGCAACCTCAGAACAAATGACCTTGGCTATCCTAACACAAAAGTAAAAGGCATTCTGAGTCCAAATATAGGATGTTTTTAACTTCAATACTAGCTAGCTTTCTATCAGTGCTCAGGAGAATTATTAATCACCACTAAATAAAATGCATCATGGCTGACACTCCCCCTAGTGCACAGGACACTGAAGTGCCCATGTGAAAAGCACCTGCTTTTAGGACTTCAACTTAGGGCTCATATCTGAAACCACTGTTATTTTGTTTTTGTTTTTTGTCTGTTTGTGGTGTCTTAAGTATGTCATATGTGGACCTCACCACATCCCCCAGTTTTGCTTCTCTAGAATACAACAACCTATCTCTGAACTGTCACTTCTTGCCTCCCATTTATGGCACATATCCTGTATTTCACTTGACAGCATCCCAAAACTTCGGTGAAAATCTTGTTTTTTTTGTGTGTTGCACAAAGATTATATAAAAATATATATATGAAGTTTGTTACTTGGAGACCAGGAGTGCCAGATTCTAAAATGTCAGGATTATTTTGAAGTTAACAAGAAGGAACTGCTGTGTATCAACAAAAAAGTTTTTTTTCTTCAAGTTTTATTTTAAGTTCTGGGGTACATGTGCAGGATGCGCAGGTCTGTTACATAGGTAAACTTGTGTGCCATGGTGGTTTGCTGCACAGATCATCCCATCACCTAGGAGTTAAGCCCAGTATCCGTTAGCTATTCTTCCTGACGCTCTCCCTCCCACCAGTCCCCACTTCGACAGTCCCTAGTGAGTGCTGTTCCCTCACCATGTGTCCATGTGTTCTCATCATTCAGCTCCCACTTACAAATGAGAACAGGCAATGTTTGGTTTTCTGTTCTTGTGTCAGTTTGCTGAGAATAATGGCTTCCAACTCCATCCATGTCCCTGCAAAGGACATGATCATGTTCCTTTTTATGGTTGCATAGTATTCCATGGTGTATATGTACCACATTTTCCTTATCTAGTCTATCATTGATGGGCATTTAGGTTGATTCCATGTCTTTGCTATTGTGAATAGTGCTGCAATGAATGTATGCATGCATGTATCTTTATAACAGAATGATTTATATTTCTTTGGGTAGATACCCACTAATGGGATCACTGCATTAAATGGTATTTCTGCCTCTAGTTCTTTGAGGATTGCCACACCATCTTCCACAATGGTTGAACTAATTTACACTCCCACCAACAGTGCAAAAGCATTCATTTTTCTCCACAACCTCGCCAACATCTGTTGTTTTTTGGCTTTTTAGTAATCGCCATTCTAACTGGCATGAGATGGTATCTCACTGTGGTTTTGATTTGCATTTCTCTAATGATCAGTGATGTTGAGCTTTTTTTCATATGTTTGTTGGTTGCATGTATATCTTCTTTCGAGAAGTGTCTGTTCATTCCTTTGCCCACTTTTTAAAGGAATTTTTTTTCTTATAAATTTGTTTAAGTTCCTTGTGGACTCTGGATATAAGACCCTTGTTGAATGGACACATTACGAAAATTTTCACCCATTCTGTAGGTTGTCTCGTAACAAAAATTTAACTTGGAATCAAAAGACCCTTATTTAAATGATCATGGGTTTTGGTTACAATCCAGCCATATTTTAGACAAATAATAAACAATAAGTACAATCAATATGTTAAAATCAATAGTAAGTGTGTTAACAAAGTATGGTAAGTGGTGATAAGTGTTACGGGACAAAAAGCAAAAGTAAAGCAAGGTAAGGGAAATCTAGGAAGCATGTAGGGAAAAAGTGAATTCTAATTTTCAACAGGGTGGTCAGGATGAACTTATTGAAAAGATGACATACAAGAAAATGTTTGGAGGAGAAGTAAAAGTTATGCAGACAGATATCTCCAGGCAAATACTTGGGGAAAAACATTTCAAGTAGAGGAAACAGTAAGTACAAAGGCCCTAAGACAGGTGTGTATCAAGCATGTGTGATGAACAGCAAGGAAATTGTCTATTAGATCCTCAGATAACAGAAATAATGTCAGGTAGGAAGACATCTATAGATGTTTCTAAGTGTAGGGTTTCAAAGACGTCTGACCTGGAAATATAAATCTGGGAGTTACTGGACTACAGAGAATATTTAGAGCTAGGGGACTACAGGAAATCACCACGCATCATTTTATGAGCATTTTATAATGGGTGCCTACTATGTGTCAACTGTGTGCCAAAGAGAGAGACAGAAAGAGAAACTCAGCTTCACAAAATACTCTGCTAGTTTAACTTTAGTTTAACCAAAGCAATGGAGGAAGGCAGGAAGAGAAACACAGATCATGCCCAGTCATAGTTTTTTTTTTCTTTTAATTAAAGAAAGTTAAGAAAAACAGATTGTGTGTAAAATATAAGTAATCTTAAATCTGGGTCTTAATCTAGATAATTAACTGGCAGGCACCTGATAAATGTCTCAGATCCTCCTTGTCAAGTCATTCACTAACATTATTTTCATCAATCTGTCCATCAAGAAATCCATGACATGCAATTATTAAAAAGTCAGAAAATAACGGATGCTGGAGAGGCTGTGGAGAAACAGGAACATTTTTACACTGCTGGTGGGAGTGTAAATTAGTTCAACCACTGTGGGATACAGTGTGGAGATTCCTCAAGGATCTAGAACCAGAAATAGCATTTGACCCAGCAATCCCATTACTGGGTGTATACCCAAAGGGTTAGAAATTATTCTACAATAAAGACACATGCACATGTATGTTTATTGCAGCACTATTTACAATAGCAAAGACATGGAACCAACCCAAATGCCCAGGATAGACTGGATAAAGCAAATGTGGCATATATACACCACGGAATACTATGCAGACATAAAAAAGAATGAGATCATGTCCTTTGCAGGGACACGGAAGAAACTGTAAGCCATTATCTTCAGCAAACTAACATAGAAACAGAAAACCAAACACCACAGGTTCTCACTCATAAGTGGGAGTTGAACAAGGAGAACACATGGACACAGGGAGGGGAACAACACACACTGGAGCCTGTTGTTGGGTGGAGGACAAGCGGGAGGGAGAGTATTAGGACAAATACCTAATGCATGCAGGGCTTAAAACCTGTATGACGGGTTGACAGGTGCAGCAAACCACCGTGGCACATGTATACCTACAAAACAAACCTGCACATTCTGCACATGTATCCTAGAACTTAAAGTAAAATTTTAAAAATTTAAAACAAGAAATCCATGCCATGGCTTGTATGTGGGTTGGAAGATGAATCAAAGATGAATCAATGCATTCTGACAGTTTCAAAGAGGAATGTAGCTTGTCCAGACTATGCTAACGTGGACCCTCACAGTTTCTTGTGCCAGCAATACTTTATCAAGGACTTCATACGACAGCTATGTTTTGTTCTATGAAACTGAATGCTTGATTTTTATCATAATCATTCCTAAAAATAGTGACTTCATCTCTAATGTATGAGTTGAATATTAATCGTAAAAGAAATCTTAGGGAGGACAGCATAATTTTGATGCAATTCTAGTAGCAATTCCTGAATAGCCTTTGCTTCAATAGTTTGGAATATGTATTGTTTAGGTACTCAAGGCAGCCTAGAAATATCTATTTGAACCTATATGGTAGGGAGATCAATAGTCCTTCTAAACCCGGGTGATGGGATATTTGTATACTAGGGCAGCTATAAACTGAAAAATCTTAAATATGGGACCGAAAATATGTATAATCACCAAACAACACTCAGGATTTGTGTGTGTGTGTGTGTGTGTGTGTGTGTGTGTGCGCGCATGCGCACCCCTAGGTTAAGGTCCTCTTAAACATAAACTAATTCTAGTTAGCTTTCCAAAGCAGAAGGAGAGAAGATTTGAAAAATACTAAGGTAATACATGAAGGATGGGTTAAAGTTCATGTTTTATCAACCTAAGCCCTATTGACATTTTGGGCTGGATAATTCTTTGTTTGGGGGTGGAGGCGAGGGTGTTTGTGGGAGAACTGTACATTGCAGAATATTTAGCAGCATCCCTGGCCTCTTTCTGCTAGATGCCAGTAGCAGCCCCCTAGGTGTAATAACCAAAAATGTCTCCAGATATTGGCAAATATCGCCTAGAAGCAAAATCGCAAGAGCCACTAGTTTAAATGATCAAAAGATGGGATGGGCAAGGATATTGCTAGCCTCTGAAACAGCTAAACCAGATATTTAAAACTCCTCTAGAACTCTCTTAACTCCTACTTGTTTTGTCTGCATTTTAGCCTTAATTTTCTCATTGCAGCTCAGCAATGAAAACTGGCCACCAACAGCTCCTGAGCTTTGTTTGCTGAAATCCAGGCCTCTGGACTAAGAATAATTCTTTTTCCTAATTCAACTTTAAAAAACCTTAGGAAAGGGTTCTGATTGGCCTGATTTGAGTCTGGTTGCTACCTCTGGTCTGTGACCTCGAGGGTAGAAGATACTATGGAAACACAGCAGCTTGTACTGAAACCACTTGATTGAAGCCAGAGGGGGGGGATCAGTTCCCGAGAAGAAGGAAGGTACTATTGTTGACAGAAGGGTGGTTTCGGGACCAAGGATAAGTATCTGCCACAATCATCTACTGCTGATTAACCAGCACACCATAGAGCAAACAGCCAGGGCATTAACAGTCCTTTATAATACTGAACTAGATTAGCTTTTCTGCATTTGAGGCACGTTTGTGAGTCAGTCAGTACTCTGGCAAGCATGAGTTGGTAAGTAGCTAAGCAGATTACACAATATCTAAGCTTGAAGGTTTTTTCACCAACGTATCTTAAAGTGACTTTCTGGATGACACATTTAAGTAATCTACAAATGAAAACTGGGAATATTGTTACTAAATATTGCTCAAAGTTAGACATGGCAAAAAGCTGGCAGTTGGTATGCTTTGTGGGCTATTAATAAAATATACTTTTAACATGTGACTCTGCCTCAATCAACAGAAGACCATAATTGACCAACCATTGCTCAATTTGTGGGCTGACAGAAAACCAACTGTTTGTCTTGAAACTCCAACTGGGTTTGAGAATAAAATCCAGGAATATAATAATAATATACATATCAAACGGACATAAGGACATTCAATTTAGAATTTAAAGAAGGAAGCAGTCTAAGTTGAAAAATTTTAAGACTTCCCAAAGAATGAGAGGAGACAGACACAGGAAATCCTTCCCTGATTGTCTCTTTAGGAAATCTCAGAAATTTGGTTCTATGTTAAGTAAAGAAGTACCTGTATTTTGAGAGTGGAGATTCAGATAGAGGATGGGCTCCTGTCTGGTCTGGATCTCAAATCTCAGCTTTGCCTAGGCAAGCCAGAGCTCATAGGGTTTCCCATTCATCTGGGATCTTCCACTAGAAGTAGACTCAAGTGCCTGATTACAGTTTTATCCCAGAAGCAGCACCACTTCATCCAGCCGGGAGCCAATCATAATCAAACTACAGAGAAAAAGGTTTGAAGAAGGAAAGGAAAGTGTGGGGGATTTCAACCAACAGAGTTAGACTGCTTCGTGGAAGTCATCTTATGGTCATGGCTCTCACTGCTCTGTTCTTGGATCTTATGGTTGCTTTTAAGGGCCACGTTCCCTGGTGAGCAACATAAAGGTATAGTGATATTTTCAAAGGTCATAAGTAGATTATTTAAATGTGACACATTGAAAACCTCTAAAATCAAGTTAGTAAAAATCACACTGCTACATCTTAAACAGATACCTGACAAAACAGCATGACTGATGAAATTTTTAATGCTGAGTCAAAACCACCCCAGCACTCAATATTGACAGCAAAGCCAGAGGTCTGGGATATCTCCTTGCTATGGCGGTAATGAATTGCCAGTTGACTGTGATCAGGCAATCACAAACTTCTGTTTTTTTCTTATAAAGACCGATGTTCCATCACTGCTTTTACAAATGATGTGATTTCTTCCCCTTTTAACCTGAGGGCAGGGGTGTGATAAAGACACTGAAGACCTCAGTGGGGGTAAGGACATGCAATTATGTTAAGAGTCAGTACTGGAGAAAGAACTATTGAGAGGGCACCTTCCATCGCAGGTGAGAATCCAGCCTAAAGGAGACGTGATCATCAACCACACACTTCAAAATCCACACGGCCAGGACTTGTATATTATGGCTTCACTGTATCAAGTGGTACCTTGAAAGTAGTAAGTATTCAATACTGTTTACTGACTCTTTCTGAAGGCTTCTTTATGAATCACGAAGAAAAAGATATAGTAGATACATGAATCAGAAAAATGTTTCTCAGTCTTCTCACAGCAGATGGAGAAAGCAGTTGTATAAAAATTGCCGTAAGTAAAGCTATCAACTTCTTAAGCACAGCAACAGATAGTGCAGCTTCCATGGAAAATGGATAAAATTTAATGGATAAATTTTATTCATGAATAAAATTCATTCTATCATTGGTCTCATTAAAAAAATTTAAAGTGAGAAATTTTAAAAAGTTCTATTGTTCAGTTATTTGGTTATGGCAAAAAAGAGAGTTATATGTTACTTAGATGTGATTTCTACTAACTTTTAAAAATCCTTCACTCCTACCTTTCAATACTAAGATCCCAAATGGATGATCCACTCTGTCCTCACTTGGTCAAAAAGGAGCAAGTGCCTGTCACAAGCCAGGCACTGTGTTTTAAGCAGTAACACAATGGGATAGGATAACAGCCATCTAGTCTTTGATCTGAAGGAGCTTACAATCCAGTGGAAGTGGCATAAACAGGTTAATCAACGAATCAACGAATATAAAATCCAAACCACCAAAGGAAGTACCCATACATTAGGTAATGAAAGCAGGAACTAGGAGGGGGCTCTGGTCTGTGGGGAAAAAAAAAAGAGAAAGACTAGAGAATACTTTCTTTGGATCAGATAAGGGGGTATATGAAAGAGGATTCAAAGGGTCTCTCAACTTCCCAGATAGGAAGACTAATCTTTTGCCTTCTCTATGAAGATCCTAAGAAGCACACAATGGAGGCTAATTATAACAATAGTTCCATAAACTATTGTTTGGAATATAGTTTGGAAGGAGGGAAGGAAATCATATTATCCAAGTGTTTGCAAGTAAATGTCTCATGAAAACATTCAACATAAGGTACTTGTAATCCTCTTTAAGTTTCACTTTCTCCATATAATTCTCAGAAAGTACATTCATGCAACCAAATAAAACTGCTTCTCTCCCCAATGACAAAGTCCTTAAAAGTTCCAAAGGATAGTGAGACCTAAAAGAATAAAACTTATTAATATAAGATACCAGGAATGGTTGTAAAATTTCTAGAAAAATTCATGGCCTAATATGCAATGATTACTTCTAATAATACCTCAAAACATTTATTTCCACTGCTAATTGTAATGTGAATAACTGCGAATACTAACTAATGGAAAAAAAGGCTTTGACTACCACATAAGCAGTTCTAAAAATTGTGGTCATCTTTTGTTTGCCTTGTGTTTTAAGAAAAACTTGAACAGCCAAGGTTCCCAGATAAAATTTAAATACTTTGAACTGGCTGTGGTGGTTCATGGTAATTAATTCTTACTCAAAGATTCATCAGATCATAAATTGACTTTATTAAGAGAAATAATTTGAAATGGACTTTGAATACTATACATGGTCTCTTATATTGGATACCAGTCTGGTTAGTAAATGAAATAAAAATGTGTACCCAGAAAAAACTATAAGACATTTGATAAAAGAGAGACAGACGTGCTTTAGCAGTCTACACATATTTTTGGAGACATTAAGTGTACAAAGCAACTGGAAATTACCTATAGTTTTCTAAATTTAAGAAGAAAATAAATTATTTTTTCCTAGCACATAAAAAAGAGTTATAGTCAGCAGCAACATTTTAAAGTCTACTTAAAAAAATACTACTCACTGGTAAAATCCCTTCCCCCACCCCATGCAGTCTTTTCTCCAGTGCAAATTATTGATTTGCAGACAAGAATAAGTATTCCGAAAACAGCATCTGATTACAGCATAAGCTATAGCTGATACAAAACCTTTTGTGATGAGAAAAGGCAGTTTCTCAAATCTAAGAAGGCAAAACACCAAGTAGCAAAAATGAATCCTTTAAGAACTATCAAATCAAACAAAAAATAAAATTAGATATAAATTCAAGTTTTAGACTGTGGTCAATTGAGGTCTAGACAAAACCCTATGTTTGTTCACTGCTTAGTCTCCAGTCTGCTCCAAGTTTGAAAAGGTAATTGAACACAGTCTATAATTACTGGATTAGACACAGATGGGCTCTGTACATTTCAGGGGGAAAAAAGCACTGTTTTGATTCATTTTATGATTGCCTGTAAGGTCAGACTTTTCAAAATGTACTTTCATCTGTTAAATGGTTTCTCAAATTCCCTGGGGTATATCTTCAATAACTGTGATGTTTTAAGCAATTTGGGCCTATCAGATCCTGTCTTTGAATATAACTAGCTGCCCATTTTCTAGTATTATAAATGTGCATGTAGGTTAATTGCTACATCTCTTACATATTTTCTGAAGTTGCAGTTTTGGAGGAAAAAATTGAAAGATTATGCCTCTTTTCCAACAGGAATTGGCCATATTGATGATTTTCACATAAGAAAAAAATCTTTAGCTATATACAAAGTCCATGAAAAATATTTTCTAGCTGACTCAAGTAAAAACAGAAACAAGGAAACATCAACATTCTGCATTTAAGTTGTAAGCAAAGTAATCTTAGATAGATACTTGCAACTGAATAATTTATAAAACAATGCATTCTTGACTAAAGTGCTACGTATTTTTATTTAATAACTATAAATAAATAGGAAATATTTTGTCTGTGCTAACATTAAAACTATTTTCCAATTTAAAAAAAAAGAAAAACTCTAAACATAACATTCTGTATCACTTGAAGTAATAATGATGCTATTATATAGCAATATATTATAAATTCATAGTGAAAAATAGTATCTAACTTGGAGAATTCAGTATTTGGTCCCTTCAGTGTAGTGCCTATCTTATTTCCAAACATCCCATATTAAAACGATTTATGCAATAGCACTGACAATACACAAAATTTGTATGAACATTTGTGGCATACTCAGTAACATCGATTACAATGCCACAGTCTTCTTTGCTTAGTATACTTTATCACAGAAAGTTGGTTCTCAGGCTGAGATTTGGTCACAGGAAGTCCTGACTGTATCAATCAAATAATCCTTTGGAAAATAGCTATAGAATTCCCAGGGCTGTTCTGAACTAGTGGTACTGGGGCTCATCAGTATATTCTTCCCCTTATTCCCACCGACATCATGACATCAGGTCCTTCTGTTTTTTCAAAATCTCCTTTCCAATTATAGCTTCATTTTCTATTCCCCAAATTTACTTCAGTTAGCTACTGTGATGCTAAATAGAAACACCCCAACGTCAGAAAAATAATACGAAGACAGTGTAGAATAAAGAATAATCCCCAAAAGTTTGTATATTTTAGGAAGTTGGTTTTTTGTTGGTGGTGTGTTTTCACACATAAGGAAAAGGGGAATTTATAGTCACATAATTAAAACCTAAGTTGACATTCTTCATAAAGCCCCCCATGTATGCAGAAAGCTTTATAATTAAAACAAAAAAATTTATAACCATGTTCAAGAAAATTAGCAATTTTACTAACACTCTTTACAAAATGCATAAACATGATTTACTTATAACCTCTTCTTGTTATAAAACCAAGAGTTTCTAAACCACACAGATAATCCTGTGTTTTTAAAAACCACTAATTTCAAAAGAAGATAATATTTTACAGAGACAAATGTTCATTTCACTGCCTACATGAATATAGCAATCACCATTCCCTTTATAAGTGTTTTTTAGTTTTTATTTTTTTTTGAGACAGTCTCGCCCTGTTGCCCAGGCTGGAGCGTAGGCGCGGTCTCGGCTCACTGCAACCTCCGCCTCCTGGGTTCAAGCAATTTTCTTGTCTCAGCTTCCCGAGTAGCTGGGATTACAGGCGCCTGCCACCATGCCTGGTTAATTTTTGTATTTTTAGTAGAGACGAGGTTTCACCGTGTTGGCCAGGCTGGTCTCAAACTCCTGACCTTGTGATCTGCCTGCCTTGGCCTCCCAAAGTGCTGGGATTACAGGCATGAGCCACCACACCTGGCCTATAAGCGGTCTTATAAAATGTTGCAAATATAATGATCTCGCATGTGCTAAGGAAGTGGCTTTAAAACTTAAATATATTATAAATGTGTTACATCTTTATGCAAAATGAACAACTGCCCCAATTTATATTTCAGGTACATACGGATTTTCTTATAACGGTTTGTTAAACGTAAGACATACCTGTATTAAGTGACTAAAAGCACAGAGAACCATGTAAATGCTGTAGAAAATTATTAACAATTTCCATCCTTACTCTCCTTAGAGCCCATGTACAAAGCCAAGATAATATCAGAATAAGGCATTTGTATAGAAAACTATGACAGAACTTTGGCCTTGTTATTGTGCTGTTTAATTCTTTCTTCGAAAGGGTGTATATAAACTGAGTGCAACAAGCCAATCTAAATGGTAAAACTCCCAAGGAAGAAAATTTCTCTAAGTAAATTTATTTGTGAATTTAAATGTGAGTTTCACAGGACTGGTTACCAAAAATTGTGCCTTAATGTAGATTATAAACACATCACTAGTTAAGAAAACATAAGGGTTTAAAAATATATGTATATATACAAGCTATAAATTAACTCCTTCCTTCCTCTCTCCTTTCCTTTCTTCCTTAATTTCTTTAATTTCATTCCCAAAGTCACAGAAAACATATCTTACAAAATTATAAAATAATGAATTTGATATTAACTGCATCAGCAACACCCAGTTCTACCCCAGCTCTAGCTCACAACAGTTTACTTATACACACGTGTACTTTATTTTATGACATTAGCGCTCTAAATAAATTGGGAGCTTAAAATAATAAAACTGACTATAAGAAAAAAAAGAAAGCCTGGAAAGATTTCTTCTTAGCCTGTCTCAAAAAAGGTCTTTCCCTTTTTAAACAATTTACATGATGTTTTATGGTCCTTTTAGAAGAGAATTATAGTAAATGGCACTCCAAGTGGGTTGTGTGAACCCACAAACCACTCTTCATAAAAACTGCTATAATTTTCTAGGACAGAGACAATAAAATATCATACATAAGCCAATGCAAAATCACGGTGTGACCACAGTAACAAACACATTATTTTCTTGAAAATTAAGCATGATAAAGCTGACAAAAAGATGACAAAGAGAAAAATCCTGACAGTTTACTCAATATACTTAACACACAAGCATTTACAGAATTTTCCTCCATCCCCTAAGTGACTTGAAATACAGGTGCTAATCTAGGACTCAAGTTTTTATACGTAGTTCATCTATTTTTAATAAGAGATTAAGAAAATTATTAACTTCATCTGTAGCTCAAGGAACACTTTAAATAACCTAATCAATCTATCTAAAGCTGCTAACATTTTTGTTTCTAGTCAAATGTTAAGCTTTATGGAAAGTCCTAACGAAATTTTCAGGAGATGCATTTCCCATTTCAGACCACTAGGGACCAATAGGTGCCATCCACTCCTGAGTCAGTTACTGAATAGTTAATAGAATTAACATGCTGCAAAAATAAGCATGTATTACCTTCTCCGTAACAGAACCAAATCATTAGCTGTAAAACAGCTGAGAAGAACTGAATGCTATATAGGCAAAAAAGGGAATGCTCAAATGAGATTTTAAAAGGATGAGTAGTTCAAATGGTGTAATTGTTGAATCATTATCTACTCTGGAAAACTTTCTACTTTCCCTTTCCCCATGGTAGAATTATTGAACAAGAAAACTGAAATACTAAAACCATACTTTTCTAACTTAAAGGTGGACGAAACTGCAATACCACACTGATACAGAAAAATAAAGCCTGCCTAATACAATTCCCTGTAGCTGATCACAGCAGCTTATTGCTAAGTCAGGCATGATACTGAAATTAGGATTGGTGAGCCAAGCCAAAATATCTATAAAAGAATATCATTTATCTTATGATGCAGTAATAATAGTAAAACAGAACAGCATTTTCTACTTAAACCTGTTCATAATTACAAATTCCAGTTACAACGAACGATTTAAAATACTTGCAACATTCCTTCACAGTAAAACATTGGAAGAGAATTGAAGTGAAATACACATGAATCCTGGAAACAAGCTGACTGGTACAAACCTTAACAGATACATTTTATTGCTTTTCAGATTCTTACAGTAAAATGGTTGCTCGTAACAAATTATGCTGAAATTAAACAGTATTTTTGCATACAGCTCAAATAACCAACTCTTTCCCAATAGGGTGCTGTTAAGGAGCATCTCAAATTCCAGGAGAATATGGCAGTGACTTGATTAAATCTGTTAAGATGTCGTACACAGATATTTGGTCTCCTTCCTTCCACACACAAAAAATATAGTAAGTGCAATTCTAAAACAGTGAGCTAGAGAACAAAAGTTGAAGACATGAAATGTGTACTCATCAAATCCTTTCACATAAAAATGCACTTTAAATATTTTTGCTTCTATACAGACTTTAAGAAATAAGATACCTAAAAAGCTATACTATTAGATGTAAAGAACAAATAGCTACTTTTAAGTAATGTGCTATTAAAAATGAATTCATTATTCTTGAAGTTAAAGTTTTGTATTATAAAATACGTCGTTGCATTTGTTCAGACAGTCTAGCTGGCCTTTGTTTGTGTTTACTGAAAACGCCTTCCATATACTTAAGGCCCCAAACCAAAGCTTCCCAAATGGAATCTGCAGAGAAAAAAAAAAAAAAAACACTGATTCCAAAAAGAAGACTGTGCAAACAATACATAGTTCCAAGATAAATAAATCTACTCAAAGCAACAAAACTTCCTCCAGGTTAATCAAAGACTCCTGCCTAGTGAAATATATCTTTCAGAAAACATAAGATGTCCACATGTTGAGGACTTACAATCAAAATGATCTTTAGTATCTAAAAAAAATTCATCATTCCAAAAACAACATTGTAGAATTTATCTAGTCTTCCAAAAAACTTGAACAATCTTTGAAGATGCAAAACATTTTCACCACATCCTATAAAATCCCACCTGACTTCGTTTACCAAAGACTACTCGCCCACCTAATCCACACCTCCACCCCACTCTACAACTCTCACTAGACTCTGTTATTTGTCCAGTAAAACGCAAAAGTCTGGCAAAATCCTCATAGCAAAAAGAAAAAGTTACTGAATCTCTTTTGACTCCAAGGCCTGGTTTCCTTTAGGTCCCCTCACTGACATTTCTTTGGCCCCACAGCATGGGGTACAGGCCGATCTGCATGGCTGGCTATAAAGACGTATTATGAAGCCTTTACAATTGACCACACAAACACAATACCACAATGTAGGTCAACTTGTGCACTCAAATGCCAAAGTGAAGCTTATATGGAAGTAAACTACAGACATAAATATCTGCGAGGGTAGAATTCCACCCAATGATCCTAAAATTATTTCAAGGAATCAATCTCCAAGTATGCATCATGAAATCAGAAGAGCCCAGTTAAGCTTTTGAGGGGGCAGGATAAAGAAGAAAGAAAGAAAATGAAAGACTTAAGAAGCAGCAAAGCTTTCACCAATCATTATATCATTGAGAGGGCTCAAACTACAGATGAAGTTAGAATACAGAAGATTGTAGAAAGGGTATTTAAAATTATTAACTGATCAAAAATTTGTAGTTGTCATTAAAAAAAAATACAACTTAGCAATTCAGTTCAGAAAGAAGAATATCCCCAGGAACATACACATCTGTTTAATATTACAAGCCAACTGTCAACATCCTAAGTGAAGTTTTAATTTAATATTTTTTCTTTCTTGATGTTTTACCTTTAATCAATGCCTCATGAGAGTATCAACTTTCTATAAGAAACTGTTAAATATAAAGAAATGTTATTGTAGCATGTTTATAAAATCATAGTTCGAGAACTTTTTATTTTTCCAAAGCCTGACCACAACTTAATTATCTGCAGGACATTCCAGGCTCACAATTGCAAGCTCCAGTTCCCAAGCAATTTTAAACAATATCTACTGTACAGGACAGAGGGTACACAAAAGACCGCAACATGGTTATATTTCCAAAAGTCAGCATTAGGCCCTTTAGACATGGTTTTTATTTTCATTAAACAATATTTGTTTCCTCACTAATCATTAAATGGTTTTCATCACTATTGCCTGCTTTCCTTTCACATGTCAGTTGTTAGCATCAGTGTTTGTGTTCATAATAAATATAAAAGTGACCCACCCCATCATTTAAAAATGAACACACATGATGTCTGGTTCAATAAGTGTTAGAGACTCAGCAACACACTCACAACCTGAATACTGTTCTATTTTAATTTAGACACTTAAAAAAGTATAATGGAGTAATAGACTATAGAGCCCTCTCCTTTATATCAGATTTAAGCTTCGTGCCTGCTTATGTTATTGTGGGCACACAGATCTAATCAGTGGTTCAAGACATTTACTTGGGAAAATGAAAGAAGAAGACAGTAAGTTCATATCCCTGACCATAATGGGAAGGAGTTGAGAATACTGCCAATTCCTATAGATACATGAGAAAAGTAGCCTGATAAAAGTAACACATTAGAAACTGACTGAAATGCAGAGGAGCAACTCACAGAGCACTGCAGAACTTTAGGAATAATTCTGAGAAAGTAAATTCTAAAAATAAATAAAAGTTGTATGCTATAAAGTATTAGGAACAATAAAAAATATGTGAAGTGTGGAAGAAACAAAGAAAAGTATATCAAAGTCAGAGGAAAAATTAATCGTCAGTAAAAAAAAAATAATCCAGTAAATAATCTGGAAAACCTTCAAGAAGTTCAGATACTTGCATTGTTGCATTGGAACTAGTAGAGTTTCCATAAAATCAAATTATTTAAGTCCAAATAAACTAATTTTAGATTTCGGATTAACTGGCCAGTAGCTCTGGTGAGTGCAGAGAGACAGAAATGTACAAACACGTGTTCACTGGCACATGTGTTTATCAAACACTCTATAGCACTTCTTATGTGCTAAGCACTTTCAAGGTGCTTTACTCACATTAATCCTCCAAAATTAGGTACTACTTTATTCCCATTACATAGATGAGGAAATGAGGTTAAATATTTTACCCACAGATCAGCCACAGGTGATAGAGCCCAGAGTCCATGCTTTTAACCATCAGGGCACAAATCTTTCTGGGTGACATTACTTCTAATCCAAGTAAAAGCAAGCCTATTACTTGGAGGGATCCACAGGCCTAAGTTCTCCATAGCTGCCTCCTCAGACTTCTTATCTTCTGCTGGCTTCTCAAATGTAGTCTTTTCCCAGGGACTACTCTGAGGCCCTTTTCTTCTCACTTGAAATTTCCCTCAGGCGATTCCACTCTTTCCTTAAGGCTTCAATCTCCATTTACATTCTGATGTCTTCTCCATTCTAAATTTCTGGCTTAGAAATCTTTCCTCCAGTACATTTTTATATTTACAACTGCCTGGGAAACGTGTCCCTTGGGTGTTCAGCAGGCACCTCAAAAACTACAAAACGGAACTCATCTTAACTACCTACCTAGTTATCCACAATGAAAACCTCAAAGTCATCTATAACCGTTGATTTTCATCTCCTACATTGAACAAGTCTCAGCTCTTGTCAAATATATCTTGAGTCTACTCCCTGGCTCTACAGTAACGAGCTGAGTTCAGGTCCCTGCTGTATCCTGCCTAGACTTGATCACTGCCAACAGCTCAACTGGCCCTCCTCCTTGCTGCCAGTCCTTCTCACCTCTGCCGAATCCACCAACTGCCAGAAGAATGATCTTTCTCAAATACATACCTAATCACGTTAGTCTCCTACTGAAAACTTTTTATAGTTCACCATGGCCTTCAAGATAATGCCATTCCTTTCCCATTCTAGGGGAATCCCTTTTTACCCTTCAAGGCTTAACTCAAAACTCACCTCTCCTGTTATGCCCTCTCCCTTTAACCCCTCCCACTGAGTTCTTCACTTCCACCTGTGTCCATAGACACTTTGATAGCAGCAGTTATTAGAACATGCTTTAGTTATGTGCCTCTAAGTCTATTTTTTCCCTAGATTATGCGTTTCTCAAAATCAGACATTGTCTCACTCATGTTTGTACACCCAATACCTAACCTAGGTGTATACCTGGCATATAGTTGGTGCTTAATAGTAAGTGACTATAAGTGAATGAATAATTCATTCTCAGAGATACCCTCAGTTCAAAGTGATATTTATAATGTCTAAAGCAGAGTGAATGGGCACAATTTTTAATGCAATGTACATCTCTTGTTGGCCACCCACATGTATTGCTACCCTCCTTCTGGGAACAGTTCCCCAAATTTCCTTTGGAAACAATTCTTTCCTGATTCTCAGCTAAAAACGTATTGAGTGGAAGTAATATACTGTGTCAGATGCAGAGCTGGGTCCTAAGTGGACCAAGCTAAGCAGTATATCCTTTCCCTGGCAACAGGAGTGGATTGAGGATAAGAATATCACTCAGTTTGAGCCCGTAAGAGAAAGTGAATCCCAGTCAAGTTAAGAGCCTCTCTCTTCCTCCAGAAGGGGCATTATGAGGAAGTGAGGCCTGCCAAGTGCTGCAGCTCAGTGGCTGCCACAACGCAAGGGCGTTAGAGGTGCCTTAAAGGAGAGGCCAACACTGTGTGAGCAAGAAAGAACACAGGGAGTAAGAAAAACCAGACCTGTGGTGACACTGTTTGGCTCACCGAATCCAGCCATGCCAGAGGTTAAGTCATACCACCAGACTTTTCAGTGATATAAATCAATAAATTCCTTTGATCACTTAAGTTAATTTGCATTGGGTTCTCTGTAACTTATAACCAGAAGACTTCTGATAAAGCAAGTTAGTGTTTATGGGAAGAAAATCAAGCTACACATTTGAAGAAATGTACAGAAAAAGGAGACAAACAGGGAGAGGATGAGAGTGGACTGCAAATTAAATTTGATAGGCTATGAAGGAAGGAAGGAAGGAAGGAAGGAAGGAAAGAGAAAGAAGAGAAGAGAAAAGAAAGAAAAAGAAAAAGAAAAAGAAAAGAAAAGCTAACAAGGTACTCTACAACACAAATAGGAGAATGAGATTCCAGATGTGGAAAGAAAGCTTTCCATTCCAGACAGCATCCGTCAGGCCCATATAGGGGTATCCTGTGGTACATTTATGAAAAGAATAAAGTTTTATAAAGAGCTAGAAAAAGAAATTAAAAAAAACCCAATGTTTCTTTTTGAAAAGGCCTTTATGAGAAAAAAGAAAAGACTTTGGGATAATTTAATCTGGAGAAAGAAAATCCTAGAGGCAATTTAACTTATTGAAGGGTTATTTATAAGGAGGTGACTAAACAGCTGTTCTCCAATTTCACAGGGAAAAGAATGACAGGAAATTGATTTAAATTTCAGTATGAAGCTCAAGGCAGGCAAAGGAGAAGTGCTTGAGGGAGAGCTGTTAATGATGAAAAAAACTAAATGGAAAACTGGATTTTTATGGCTTTTAAAAGATGGGAAATTACCTATGTTGATTCTTTTAGTTTGGGGGTAAAACTACTAAACAAATATTTGAGATGTGCCTTCTGTTCACTTATTCAAATGCCATGTATGAATCCTTACCACGGGCCAGATGCTCTGCAAGGCACTGGGAATACAAAGACCAAGAAAATATGGTGTCTGCTCCGTGTAAAGGCTATGTTACTGGGTACAAGAGTCACCGTGCCAAATACAAAGAAGCAGGAAAACAGAGTCCTGCTCTCTCCTTTTCCATCCCCCATGCCGAAAATAAGCCCCAAAATCAACAATATCATTTGAGAGATAACACAATAGTAGCTAAAAGGTTAAGTGACAATATTATTATTAAATAAAAACACAAAATAATAAGGCAAGGGATGTCACAGGCCATACATATTTCCATAGTAAGGAATACAGGCAGTGAATGCTTTCAATTCAGGAGGAGACTAGTGTAGGCTAGAATGTGCCTTTCAAGACCAATGGAATTTGAGAAAGTGAAGGAGAGCAAGCAGTCCAGGCAAGAGAAACAGCAGGAACCAAAGAAGGAGGCAAGAAGCTGAGGGGACTGCTAACAGAGCAGTGTGGTGAAAACTGGTGGGATGACGGAGGAAGTGTGGGGTTTAACACTGGAAAGGTGGCTAGGCTAGCTTTATAAAGACCAAATATCTTAGAATCTTTGCATGGAGAATGAGTGGCACTACGAGTGCTTCTGAGTCAAAGTAATGATGAAAGCAACATTTTCCGCACAGCGACTTAGCGTGGAGAGGGACTGAGGGCTCACCATTACTGTGTCAGCTCAGGCACAAGATAGTAGGAGTCTGAACTCCTATGGTAGCAGCAGAATGTGTGAGATGGAGAGAAAGTGCAAGTGCTTATTCACTTAATTCATTTCCAAATACTATGTACTGAACTGTGCTCTGTGCTGTGAGGGGAATGGAACACAGTGTCTATCTTTTTGGGCTTGGTCATTAACTGGATAGAGGAGGACAGGAAAAGGGAGAATGATAGATGTAACTGCAAAAATGGCAGTCAGGGTAGAGGAGCTCTCTGGTGAGTTCAAATTCCTAAATTTTTATTCACACAAGCTGGAACAACAACAAAATGTCAAAATGTAAACAGGAAAACCAACCATCCCAATATACCACTTCATGTGTACCATGGAAGATGCCGATTTTATTGCAGTTGAGTCAATGGAAAAGTATAGAAGCAAATATGCTTGCACTGGTTGAACTGTGCCAAGTAATGAATATTTTTAAAGACTTCCGAAGCCAGGCATGGTGGTGTATATGCATAATCCCAGCTACTCAGGAGGCTGAGGCAGGAGGATGCTTGAGCCCAAGAGTCTGAGGTCAGCCTGGGCAACACAGTGAGACTCTATCTCCAAAAAAAAAAAATTGAAAAAATAAAAAAAGACTTCAAAGATAGGTATAAGTAAGGCATTTTTTAAGGACTGAAATGTTTCCAGATTTCATCTTTTGACATAAGTGAGATATATTCACAGATTTTTCCATCATTTACCCACAGATAGGTATTTAGAAGCTTTTAGGAAATTCATCACCTCTCCCTGATAGCTCTTCTTTTTTCTTCCTTCTCTTAATTTAATTTTGATTTAACTTCCTCTTGTCATTGCTTGCTTACAAATCACTGCCTCTGTGTCTGGAGCCAATTAGGGCTGTAAAGTACCCCACAATGCCTTCATCTGAGGACCAATTTATATATATTTTCTTATTTCAAGAGGTAGAGTTAGCCTGTAACTCCAAAAAGTTTCCAATCAACCATCACATTCTATTCTTTGGAAAAATATGCTTCTCTCCACAGTTAAGAAGAAGACATCAAACTACATATATTTTGCAAGAATATTTCCTTTCTACCTGTATAAAGATGAATTGTGCTTTGGGAATTCACTTGCAAAAAAAGGGTTGAGTGTGGGTAATAAAAGCTTAATAGCAATAACATTTTAAAAATCTTCCTACCAGTTAAAATTAAATGTAATTTCCTTATTACTTTAATGGAAACCTTTGGAGTTGAAGTATTTAACTAGTCTCTTTTACATCAAGGGTTCATTATATAATTCTCTTTTAATATTAGGTATGCAAACTGTCCACTGACAGAATAAAAACACACATTTCCACTGAAACAAAAACTGGAGAAGGACAAGGCAGCTTGATTCAGAATCTGATAATGGGTTACAGATTCCATTTCAGTTCAGATCTACAGTCAACATGCCACACAGTCATTTACCAGGTCATATTTGGAGGGAAAGTATGAACTGCCACATCACTGAGAGAAAAATCTGTGTAAGCCTAAAATACCTGACTTTTCTCACTGTAACGCTGAGCCTAAGGAAGAGAGGTAGAGAAAAAAAACTATATACATATATAATTATATACATATACATACACACACACACACACACACATATATATATATATACATATTAAAAACTACCTTAAATTAAAAGGCAGTGATGATTTGGCCCAAGTTCTGGGCATGGGGAAGACTTTGCCACTGTCTTTCAGGGTCACCCTGAGTGAGGCTGCAATGCTGCCTTCCTTGTCCATTGCTGGCTGGTTCTAGCCTACTAGCTAAATCATCCTAACCCCCAGGATGCTAGAGTTACACAGGGGAAAAATTCTAGAGCTGGTGGACAGACACCTAACTTGAGTCATAGGCTGTGGATACAAAGCCTCTACCCAGTTCCCAAGCCAACTCCTCTTTTCCAGTCTTCCCATCTCCTGCTGGAGCATCCCATTAGTTGACCCCTATCAGAAGCCAGGGGGCAAGGAAACCCCACTATGCAGCCCATAAACATCAGCCCCTTGATGTGGTCCCCAATACTGGAGGTGGGGCCTGCTGGGAGGTGTTGGATCATGGGGGTTGATCCCTCATGAATGGCTTAGCACTGTCCCCTTGGTGATAAGTGAATTCTTGCTCAGTTCATACAAGATCTGGCTGTTTAAAAAGAGTCTAGGACCTCCCCCCTTCTCTCTTCTTGTTCTTTCTCACCATGTGACACTCCTGCTCCCCCCTCAACTCCTGCCATGATTATGAGCTTCCTGAGGTTTCACGGAAGCAGATGCCGATGCCATGCTTCTCGTACACTCTGCAGCATCGTGAGCCAAAATTAACCTCTTTTCATTATAAATTACCCAGCTCCAGGTATTCCTTTATGGCAATGCAAAAAATGAACGAATGCAGGTTGTGTGGCTAAACCACACCTTTTGGAGTGAGGCCCCCAGGTACTAGGAGAACTGCCTGCTGCTGGCTCACAGCCGAGTGAGTCTCAAGCAGTAGGAAGGTGCCTCACCCAATGCTAGCGCCCTTCCCTGGAAGAAGCCCACAGACAATGGCTGACCAATGCAGTGGTTAAAAAGCCCTGGCCCTTTGCCTCAACTGGGCAATTCTAAAAAGCCATTTCAGCTCCAGAGATCTCCATGGAACTGACTGTTTAATGAACAAATAAACTTTAAAACTGGTATCCCAACAACAGAAAAGGGAATTACAATTTTTCAAATGTCTATAATCCATAAATTGGGTCTCCTTCCCTCTCAATGATTTTACTAAAACCACAAATCCTTTTCCCTTTTCCCCAAAAGTAAACCTCAACGCTTATCTTTAAGAAATGCATGGTCGGCTGGGCATGGTGGCTCACGCCTGTAATCCCAGCACTTTGGGAGGCCGAGGCTGGAGGATCAAGAGGTCAGGAGATCGAGACCATCCTGGCTAACATGGTGAAACTTCATCTCTACTAAAAATACACAAATTAGCCAGGCGTGGTGGTGGGTACCTGTTGTCCCAGCTGCTCGGGAGGCTGAGGCAGGAGAATGGCGTGAACCCGGGAGGCGGAGCTTGCAGTGAGCCGAGATCTGGCCACTGCACTCCAGCCTGGGCGAGACTCCGTGTCAAAAAAAAAAAATGCATGGTCACATGGTAATTGTTGATTAAAAGAAAAAGTTTGGTTTGGAAGCAGCCGTATTTCCCCAAAAGCTAGTCAAGCACTTTCAAATATATAATGTATGCACCAAAATATGCTCCTAAAGACAGCAGATGATGTGATAACACACTAAGGAGCAAGTCCCCAGAGGCTTGGTCTGTGGAACGCCAAGTGGAGCACAGTTCCCAGCCTGGGACACACTTGCCACAGGACACCTGTGCATGCCCAAGAGCTGGGAGGCAGCAGGCAACCCGAGAAGCACAGCACACATGTGCCATGACTACTCATCTCACAGCACCAGGGACGTCATCCTGGGAGATAGCTTAACCTTCTGAACCTCGGTTTCTTCTGAATAAAGGAGCCTAACTTGAAAGGATAGTCAAATAAATTATAAAGCTTTTAACAAAGGGCCAGGTAGAGTAGGTGCTCAACAAGTAGTAGCCATTATTATCATTTATTATGCTTTAGAATAACAACCAGAAAGTTAAGACATCAATGCAACATTTGTGGATCATTTTCTCATATAGGTTAAGAAAGTCTAGACTGGAAATTCAGCTGAGATGCAGGGAAATTATTCCCTTTACAAAAGATTTTACCACAGACTTCCTTAAAATAGCCCCCACCCCTTCACTGCACATTTAATATAGAATTAGATATTGCTTACTCATAATATTTTTCTAATCAAAAGCTATTAATTCTCCATTTCCTACCACAGCAAATAAAAACTCGTCTGCCAGGAGTTTCACTTGTTCTGTTTTGCTTTTCATTTCAAAAGTATCTGTGCTCATTAAAGAAATTCTGGATGATAGAAGCAGAAAAATAAATCACCCAAGTCCCATCACTCAGAAAAAGCCATGGTTAACATTTTGGTGTATTCCCTTCCAGTCATTTCCATGCCTAGAGTTTTTTGGGTTTGCATACATAGTTTTAATTGTAACTGGTTTGGGTAGTTATTTTTTTAAGCTAACATAATAATATGAGCATATATTAATTACATATAATAATATATAATTCTCATGTCATGACATACTCTTCAGTATATCACATTTACCTAACAATTTCTCTATACTTGGGAATAATGCTAGTGTCTCTCCGTAAGGCACTTGTGACAGCTGCCATCACTATCATCATCAAAATCATTATTATTGTATTATTAAGGCTGCTGCTGTTCTGTGAACATTTCTAAGGCTTCATGAAAAAAAGAAAAGAAAACAAAACAAAACAACCCCTGCTGCTGCAGACTTCGTTATTATTATTATTTTTTTTTCCCTAGCTGGAGTGCAATAGCACGATCTTGGATCACTGCAACCTCTGCTTCCCGGGTTCAAGCAATCCGCCCACCTCGGCCTCCCAGGTAGCTGAGATTACAGGTGTGTGCCACTACGGCAGGCTAATATTTGTATTTTTTTATAGCGATGAGATTTTGCCATGTTGCCCAGGCTGGTCTCGAATTCCTAAGCTCAAGCGATCCACCTACCTCAGCCTCCCAAAGTACTGGGATTACAGGCATGAGCCACCATACCCAGCCAAACTTTTAAACTCAGAAAGACCTCCCACTTCTACAAAGTATGTCAACATTTATCTTCATTTTCTTCAGTTTTGTTGTTACAGTTAAATCTTTAGTCCATCTAGAAATTTACTTTAATGTATGTATGAAACAAGGAACTAAAAATTAATTTTTTTTCCCAAAGTGCTAACCAATTATGCGCAATCACTGAATAAATCTTCCTTTTCTTACTGATTTACAACACATCCTTTAGCATGGATAAAATTTACACACACACACACACACACCCTGGACTAATGGGTTTCACTAAAAAATTCACATATGCATATATTATTTTTTGGTGCTAAAATGTCTTAGTATATGTGCTGCTAAAGCGAGCACTAAAGTAATAATTGATGTGTTGACAACACTTTTCTTCACTTCCAGGTATACAATACGTGTTTCTATTTGCCCAAATCTTCTGTATCTGTCTATAAAATTTTGCAGTTTGTTTCAACTAGGTCATTTACATTTCTTTTTAAGGTTATTACTAGAAACTCTTTTTGTTGCTACTGTAAATGTTTCATTATATTCTAAACGGTCATTAATTAGATATAGGATCACCACTGACGTTTGCCCACTAATGTTATACAATGGCTCTCAAACCCTCTGTAATCAGGCCATAGCACCTCCCCGTTTTCACACTGCTGAGTAAGAAGCCCCCACTGGCCTTGTTACGCTGGTTTCCTTACTGTCACTGAGCACACCAGGCTCATGTTCACCATCCATCCACTTGACTTGCTCTTCAAAGATCTGCTCCCAGGTCAGTCAAAGCTTTCCTAAGTAGTCTGCCTCTAATTACATGCCTTTTTCTATACTCAACCAGAACTGATAATAAGTTCTAAAACATTTAATACTTTCAAATAATGTAGCAATAATTTTCCTTTTATCAATACTAGGACATTCAAATTTTTACATTTGAGAAAAGATTAAACAAAAAACAAACTATATTTTTTGTCTTTTTTAAGAGGCTATGATCAATTTCAAATAAATTTAGTAAAAAATATAGTTTGCTTAAAATACTAATAAACTAGAAGCAGTCTAAATAGCTTTCAACAGGGGTTCAGATAAATCAATTCTTTACTATTTTTAATAGCTATGCAGTCAAATAAACTGGTGGTAAGAGCAATATATACTGATATTTAAAAATTTCCAAAATATATTGTTTTCTACAGTACTGTTATGTAATCCCTCTCTACTCCCCCAAGGAAGGGGGGAGGGCATGTGGAGAGGGATTACATAACAGTATTGTAGAAAAATCCTGATTTTATTTAATAGAAAAAATGCCTGGAAAGTTAAACACCAGAATTTTAACTATGGTTATTTCCTGACAGTAGTACTAAATGTGAACTATTTTCTTCCTTATTCTATTTAATGAGCACCTACTAATTTTATAATCAGATTTTAAAATAGTCAACTTCAAAAATGTGCTCTGCTGATAAAAGTCCATTATAAAATTATATAACCAATTTTGAATCAAATACATTTGTGAAAACATACCAAATGCTAACTTTGAAAAAAAAAACAAACCAAAAAAAAAAAAAAACTCACTCTTTCAGAGAATCAGGGAAAATATCACAAGGTAATGAGCAGTTATCACTGCAAAAAGTATTTAAAAATATATCCTGGGACTTTCAAAAAGAATTCTGAGTCATGCAGCCATCTCATTGAAAAGGTCCTTACGGATTATCTAGTCAAAATCTCTCATTTAAAAAACCGGAAGAGTGACACCCAGAGAGGTTAGGTGAGTTCTCCAAGATCACACAGTAAGTTACTGGCAAAGGCCAAAAGTATTTATAATTCAGAACATACACTTTTTAATTCCTGTCTCAATTCCTCTGATTAAGACATGCTGTAGCCTGTTACTTCTGCTAAGACTACAGAATTCACTGCTGGAGAAAATATCCAAGAAAAGGCAAGTGTTCATTTCACCAGAGTTTTCTTATCATTTGACTATAAATTAGATAGAAATGTTACAATATTGTGAAATGGAAAGTGTCTCTCTCTTGGTTAAATACAGCTTACAAATTCCATGATAAGAACATTTTGACAAACAGACATATGTTAGATGGTGATAAGTGGAAGCTGGCAAACTTTAGTATTCATAGACTTTGAGGATCTGAAAGTCTATAAGAAAGAAAAAAGTATTACCGAGTTTAAAATTTCAACTGTGCCGCAAGCTTTCCATATCTGAGTTACTGGGTTCATTCAATATACCACACTTTCATTCCTCTGGTTTATTCACTTTCTTTTAGAGGAGTTTTGAAGGTGCCTCTTTTTAAGTCAATATTAAATGTAATACGTTTTAAACATAAAATGGTTTTCATACCATAAGCTGTAATTAATATTTGTAGACTTCACTGACACTTTACCCACCAGAGGGAGCCCATATAGATTTCCATGTAGTAAGAGACCTCAAACATCAAGTTTATGTGAATTCAACAATCACATTATTCATAATACAATCAGTATTATAAAATCACTCAATAATATATTTCTCTCCCCTGAAAAAGAGAAAAATTAAATGAAATCGGGCACATAAAGTCCTTAACTGAGTTCCTGACCTATAGCAGAAGCTCAAAAATGACTGAGTTTCCAAAATTTGTATCCTTCTGCACATTACTTATAGTGCTTACAACAAATTAACTGGTATTCTGACTTACACACAGGTTGATATGAGCTTGGCTGATATCTGCCCTGACAGATGGTTCTAGACCCAATATGTAAATAAATCTGGTTCTTGGGCCTCCAAAATGAAGCCAGCCCCTGACGGGAAGAATTCACTAAAAATGTCACACTGAGAAGACATGTTTCTGAAGCCCTACCCTAGTAGGTGATACACATAATAATTGGTCAACTGCCAACTCAAAAGTGAGGAAAGAGGGAACTCTTTGACACACTCCAGATTCTTCATGGAATGCAGGAGAAAATGAATCAACTATCCCTGAGAATCATGCTTCTACAACATGTGATATAATCACTACCCCCGAGATGAGTTTCATTCAAGAATAAAGAAAGCAGAACTGAGAATAACAGGAGAGAACCTGGCATCCACACGGGCCCTCCTGAGTCTCTACCCCCTTGTACTTCTCGCCACCATAAGGCCCAGCCTAGTGATGGCCGTATTGCTGAGACAGGTCTCAATCTCCATGCAACTGGCTGGGCATAGGTACGTATGCACTGGATATCTATTTTGTACTCAACTGTCTCCAAGGTCTAAATATGGCAAAGCTGAAGGACCCCACTGAGTTCCAGCTATGTTCTCCAATCCAGATTTATCAGTAAGCACTGCTGCTGGGGAGTTATCCACCACGTGCTGTCTTAATAAAAACTTCAGTGTCCACTGGGCTCCTTGGATCTATTCTCTACTATTTAGAATTAAGAAGAAGGCATGAATAACTGGCACCCAACTCTAACCCTGAAAACACTGTTACTGTAATCTTCTACCATTTAACTTTTCTAACCAGAAAACTGGGAATTACTCTACCTCCTCCTCTTTCTATTTCCACTAATTAGTTACTAAGTTTTACTAAGTTTGCTGAGTCTACCTACTAAATACTAAATACCTACTTCATCTATTTTCTCCCACCCAACCCTACTGTCACCGGCCCCTCAGTTTCACCTGAATTACTGCAACAGCATCCTACTTAGCTCTCCATGTCAGTCTTGTTACATTTCAAACCCATCATCAACACTGCGGATAGTTTAAGATACAAACATGGTCCATTCATGCCTCTGCTGCATAGCCCAGAGCATAAAGTACAAACTCCTCAGCACTGCTAACAATGCTCTCATTTAAGAGTTGGCAAATTTTTCTCTAAAGGGTCAGACAGGAAATATTTTAAGTTTCGCAGGCCTTTCCAGGCTATCGCTCTGCTGCTATCGCACGAAAGCATCCTTGGCCTATATTTAAACAAATTAAAATGACATATTCCAATAAAACTTTATTTACAAAAATAGGCAGTGGGCCAGATTTGACCTGTGGGCCAGTTTACGGACCCCTGCTCTAACCCACTTCAGCACAACCTCATCCCCTGATACTCTGACCCTCACTCGGATATCCTCTAGAAAAGGGCTCTAGTCACACCAGTCTTGCTGCTGGCCCTCAAACTGCCCTGCTGTTGTGGGCCACTGCCTTTGCTCACATCCATCCTTTCTACCTACGTCTGGTGGAATGGTTTTTCTCCTTAAAGGCCAAGTTTGATGATCACTTTGAGATTTCCACTGATTCTCCCCCAAAGAGATTTAGGTATCCTTTATCTATATTTTCAAAGAACAGGGACATATGCCTCATACTTTTCTTTTATGGCCCCACAATGCCTAACACACCAGATGTTCAGTGTTTATTGGATGATGGTATAAATTAATTATTGAATAAATACATTTCAAAACTTACAGTCCTCCTAAGTTTTGGGCAAAATTCAGAAGTGTGATCCATACAAAGGACTCACAATCTCATGAAAACTCTGCAGTGCTGAGCTCTCCTTACAGTACACTTAGTTATTGCAATCCATAAAAACATAGCATCATGAAGCTAAAAGACGCCCTGGAGAGCATTAAAGCAGTGGTTTTTAAACTGTGTGTCTCTGGGCCCTCTGGTTGGTTCCTTGGGGTTCCTCAAGGAGAGGGGGAAGGTAACAGAAGGGTAGGCTGGCGAATGAACCTTTCTCCCCAAACCTCTCACTCCAGCTTTTACCAAAGTTGCTCCTTATTTCATTAGCTAAAAGGTTCCTGCCATATTTAAAAAGAAATCTGTATTATTCAGCACACTCATGCTGTGTTCACAGCTTGCATTTTAAATCTCCATTGTTTCCTGATCCTACTTCTGTATGGTTTGGCCCTATCTCCTGTCCTTTCTGCCTCTCATAGAATCATTGTACCTGTTGCATGATACTGCTTCTTTGAATCATGCTCCCTCAACTGAAATCCCCTAACTATGATTATACTCAACCCTTGGGTAAAATTTATAACCCAGGTGGTCCCAGCTCAACCTTTGGGTTCCAACACTGGCACACAAACTCAACACTGCCTCAGAAAAGAAAATCAAGGAGGTTCTGGGGAATCAATGCTAAAAAAGTTACAGTTGTTACTCATACCTGAGTTGTTGTGTACCTGTGCCTGCCTTTTCACTAGAGTGTACACGTGCTGAGGGGGGAACTGAATCTTATTAATAAAATAAAAGCTACTATATACTGAATGTTTACTCCTAATACTGGACTAAGTATAAATGTGCATCATGTAATATTCAAGAATCATGTGAGGATCACACAGCTTTAGAACTACAATGAGCCTTGGACAGAGATCACCTAGCCCAAAAACTGAGAGAGACACAGTAGATTAACAGTTATTCATTAATTTAAGAAGTATGTACTAAGCACCTGCATCCCTACACTGTTCTAGAAGCTACAGATTCAGTGCTAGCAACACAAAGTTCTTCATTTTCAGAAAACATATATTCTACTAGACAAACAACAAACAAATGGATATACGATACGCTAGGGGAAGGGACAGAAAAAGGATGCCTCTTTAAGCAGGACATTCAAGGAAGCCCTCATGGAGGCAACATTTAACCAGAGACCTGAGGAACTGAGAAACCAAGCCATATGGAATCTGGGAGAAAAGTGTTCCAGGTAGAGGGATGCAAAGGTTCTAAGGGGAGAATGTGCGTGATGCACGTGAGAAAATGAGAGGCCAGAGTAGCTGGAGTAGAGTGAGCAAAAGGAGCGGGAGAGGAGGTGAGGCCAGAGAGGTAGCAGAACCAGATCATCTGGCTTTGGGCCACTCCAAGAACTCTGAATTTCAGCCAAAGATTCAAGATAATCAATTCCTAAAAATAAGTAAATAAAAAATGAAGTTTAGCTTCCACGAAAGAACGTATTATCAAGAACAAAATCTCATCTGCATGCCTAATCTGAAAATAGAGTTCCTAGCAATTCAGGATCACTATTACCTTATTTAGAATCAAAGCGTCCTTATTCTACAAGAAATCTCTGCAGTTATCTAGTTTAAGCTCTCAATTTTACTAATGCGGAAACTGAGGCCCAGAGAAATCACATGAGCAGCCCACTTACTGGCAGACCTGCGGCTAGAACATGGGTTCCTGCTATCCTGTCCAGTGCTCTCCAGTAGCCCCTGCTGCCTCTGTACAGCAGTTCGGTGCTGACAGGTTTCTTGGTTACCTGTGTGGTAACCACCCCTGGCTCCTGTAACCTTTATAAGTCAGTAATAGAAGAGCTGCCACTGTGAGGCATCTCCAGGCCTATCCTCACCCCAGAACCTGTCATTGTAAACTCCTGCATTTTCTAGTTTCTCATTCCCCACAGAGTTAAATACAGCCAGGCAGACAAGGTGAAGGCACATCAGGCACTGTCCCAGGCACTGTGAGGGATGTTTTTGTTGCTTTTGCTTGCCCAACATTCCTTACTCCCTATTCCCAGACAGGGCACTGCCTTTTCCATGGTTCTGGTGAGGGCTACATAGTATCCAAGCCACCTATTAACCACAGATTGAGGTGGACATAGACCTGACCAATTAAAGAAACATCCCTCTGGCCATAATTACTACTATAAGAGAGAGCGGAGAATCAAGCAGAAACCAGATTTCCTCCCTGGGCTTTACAGGTAAGAGTTAGAGAAAGAAGCTCTATCCCTGGATTTTCCAGTTACATGAGCTAAGGCATTTCCACTTTGTTCAGGTTAGTTTACATTAGGTTACTATTAATTGCAATCAAAAGAACTCAGACTCATGTAGGCATCTGCATACCTTTTCTTAGTTCATCTAACAACTTTATAAGGTTGCCATTACTCACTCTATTTTAGACATAAGGTAACTGAATTAAGTGGCTTCCCCAAGTTCATATAGCAGATAAGACACATTCAAATCCAAGTCTTTCTGCCCCAAGTTCCATTCAGTATTCAGAATTAACTCAAAAAGAAATTCTGGTTTAAAAATTATAGGAAGATGTAGGGGACACGGGGACAGTAGCATTAAACCAGGTCAAAGGACCTGGCTTCCAGTTCTGGCTCTGTCCTATGACCTCAACTGCTATGACTTAAGGCAAGTAATTTCATTTATTTAGATGTTCGTTTTCTTACCTATTAACAAAATGAACTCAAGGTCCTTTTGAGTGAAAAACACACACACACAAACAAACCAACATGGGTCTGCTTTAAGCATACAGATTCTACTGTTACCATATGCCAAGTAGATTTCAACTTGAATGGCAAGCCTAATAACAGGTAATGGCTCCTGGGGGACAGTGTTGCAAAGGATTCTGAGCTTTAGGGATCCACGAAGAAATGAGCATTGGCTTCCATGATCACGAGGAAGAAAAGAAAGTAACAGCTGCATACCTGCCACACATCTGCCATCACTGAAAGAGTTTCAATTTGGCAAAGAAATGCTACCGTCTTTTACAAATGCAGACAGTACTTTGCACCATCACTGCCTGCTCAGGATTTTCACTCATTCCTCACGCACTTAACTTGGCTCCCCTTTACAAGCAAGGAATGAAAGTGCAAGAAAACTAAGTGGTTTGGAAAATATAGCTTGGTGCCACTAAAGAAAATATGTCTAAATGGCCTACATGAGGAGGGGGGAGGTAGTTGAGGGGAATAATAATAATTAGTGTGGTTTCTTAAAATATATACATATAGACTACGTGAGTAGGGTAACTCAGAAGCTACCCTACTTGGCTTGTGAGTTAGGTAGGGTATTATCATGTCCATTTTATAGAAATGGAAAATGAGAGTCAGACTCGCCCAAGTTCACCCATTTCTAAGTAGCAGAAGCCAGATTTGAACCCAAGGCCCAGGTCTCTTTCCAATCCCACCGTCCTCATTAGTCCCACACTTCAAACGAGTTAACTAATCAAATTCCCATTGCAGAGTGACATATTCATTATTATTTGGAGTTGCTCGAATAATATAAGTTCCTCCCCCAAATAATCTGAAAAGTCATTACTCTCCATTTGTAATTTAATGGGTAGACATGCATTTGAGTATATATAAATTTAGCAAAATTGAACATAAATGTTTAAAAGAATGATGCAGAAGAAATCAGTCTATTGGTGGGAGGTAGGGAAGGAAGATTTAGTTTCAATGCAATTTTATGAAACTTAATATAACCTTTACAACAATTCAGTGAGATGGAAACCTGGCATCAGGCATATATTAGAGGAATGGAATGGAAGAACAGAAATTGAACCAAATAAAACGCATCCTAGAAGTAACAGCAAATGCTTCAAGGAAGGCACTTACCAAAAGACATACTATAACTTAGTACATTTCATTAAGTCTGACAACCAGGGCTAAACCTGAATTAGAATATGTGCTTGTGGTATTGACCAGACTTTTCTGTATAAGGAATCCGGGCCAAACAAAGTAACAGGCAAACTTTTGACACATCTAATCGTAGTGAAAGCACAGGACATCCATCACTAGCTCTTCTAGTTAAACTTCCCACAAGAGAAGATGAGGAGTGGGGAACGGTTGGAAGAACAGGAGACAATATGCAAAGCAATGACAACATAAAATCAAAATTGCTTAAAAGAATGTATGTTTCCTCTACGTCAGGGGAACAGTGTCCCTGAACAACACAGCCCATGTACTCACTTAAGGTAATGTGACACCTACTCACATCAATACATAGCAGAATTGGAAGTTTCACTGTCATGCGGTCCAAACCTGTGACATATACACAAAGTTCTTCTCAAACATCTCTGAAAAGCAGTCATCACTCTGTTTAATTACTTCCAGTGACAGGGAACTCAGCACCCTACGGGACTGTTACTGTCCCCGAGGCCCATTAACTCAAAAGTCTAAAACACATTTTCACCACTCAGGGAGAGGCAGAAGTGATCACAGGGCTAGCCAAAGGGCTTGCCAACTCAACTGTGCCTCTTGTCTCGACCATTCCCAAATCCCCCCTTTCCCTGAGCAGGACTCAAAATTAGCACAGTGTTCATAAATCAGTGGTTTCAGAGTTAGAAGGTACCCTCACAACGCCAATACTGTGATATTCATACCACAGTTCTACAAAAGGAACCGCAGGAAGTGCTTGGGCCAAACTGGGAAGGGAGAGTGTCCTGTTTCTCTTCCTCTCATTTCAACCTAGGAGGCTTCCACTTTAATTTGTTATATATAGAGGACTAAGGTAGTTTTTTAAAAGGAGGAGGAGAAAAAAAAGGACCATTTACAGGTAAATAAACTGAGGTCTTAAAACTTGCTTAATGAAATCATATAGCTAACAGTTGCAGGGTTCAGACAACAACCTGGCCTCCTGGCTCCTTCTCTGGTACTTTCTCTACCATATAACATCTGACGGCCTAAAGGGCAAAATTCAAACTCTGCAGTGATATACAAAGCCCTTTAAGATCTCTCCCGGTCCAATTTTTATGAGAGTCCCACATACCAGTCTCACTCAAATGTTTATTGAACCAACTTATGTCAGACTTTTACACACCTCCACATCTTAGCGCATACTATTCTCTCAGCCTGAGATGCCCTTCTGCACTGCAGCCAACTAATCCTCTTTCAAGATTTGTTTTGGGCATCATCACCTCTATAAAGCCTTTTCTGATCCTCAGGTAGAACTGACCACATTCTTCTTTGCGCCCTACACAACACCTGCAAGGCTTTATGGCACTTGTTTTATGTCTATGTCTGTCTACTCCACTACTCCTTTTACATCATATTACTCTAACATGAGGCTGGTCAGAAAGTAGGTGCTTCATAGATGTTCATCAATAGGGAGAGTGTATTCATCTGGTCCAACCTCTTTCTGATGTTTAAGTATCCTCTGCTAACTGTCATTAATGCATGCATGCATACATTCATTCAAAAATATCTGAGTGTCTATGCAGTGCCAAGTGTATGTCAAGCAGAGTAGGATTTACTGTGAAATTAATGAGGCTTTAGCTTCGGGGTCCCTCACTTCCATCTTCCAAAGCTCTGAATCTTTCTTGGTGATTTTTATTTCTTAAAGACGGCAGACATAACTATATAAACTTTCGGCCCCACAAAACCTAGATCCCTCCTTGGTGTCACGGACACAAAAGGGAACAAGACAAACATCTCACCCCTCATGGAGTTTTCTGTTTAATGGGAAAGACAGCCATTTTGTTCATTCATTCATTCAACAAACATTTACTAAGCAATGCTATGAGTCATGCATTGTGAGATGAAAACAACACTGTCCCTGCCCTTAAGGAAAAGGTTCCTGTTCCCAGAGAGATGAAGGGACACCTGCTCTGATCAGGGAACAGAAAGTAGCTGAGATGACTGTAACCCTGTGTTTCCGAAAGATGACCCTAAACCCGTCTCAAGAGGAACTGAGTCCTACTTACTGCGGAGACAAAGGGAAGAAAGAGTTCGGTTGAATAGGGTTTTTAATCTCAACTGGGGATGGGAGGCAGACAAGTAAAGAGAACAGGCAAATACGGTGTGCTCAGTTCTGCAACAGGAAGCGAAGGACAGTGAGGTTTCCCCTGAGTGCAAGTCTGTAGTGACGGCGAACTCATGACCTCACAAAGCCGCCCGTGCACTTTCCAGATAGAGATTTCTGAGGGTCTCCTTCCTCGTCCATCAACCCCCGCCGCCGCAGGAGAAATCTGTTCCCCAATATGCGTCCCCCTTCCTCAAAATACGGCTGTTCCTTCCCCAAAAAGCTGTCGGGTCTCTGAGGCCAACTCTCCTGTCCCCCTTGGGGCCACCCCCTTCACACAATGCTTACGGGACGGGGTCTGGTTTGGGGCTCCGGGTCCCTGTCGCAGGACTGCCCCCTCCTCAACCCGCCGTTTCCATAGCAACCAGCTCACCACTTCGCGGGCCCGGCTGGAGAAGTCGCCCTTGGGCCGGGGGCTCCGGCGGAACAGCTCATCCCGGCTGCCATCGACCCCGCCGCCCAGCGCCACTCCCAGAGCCTTGTTCCGCGTCTTCACGGTCTTGACGCTGGCCCGGAATAGCAGCGTGATGTCCACTGCCATAGCGACCCGTACCCGCAGCCCCACACTGGGCCCGCCCACGTAAGCAGCCGGCGACCGCTGCGAGAACCCGGCCGCTGGCGGACTGGTCCTGCTCCGCACGCCTCCCCACCGGCAACTGCTACGCGAGAAGAAAGGTTCCGGCCTGAGCCCGGCTACCGCGGCGGCAGGAAAAAGGTTCCGGCCTCAGCTGGCGCAGCTGGCGCACCTGGCGGAGGAGGAACCCCGCGACGAGCTCACGGGCACCTCTGTCTCCCAGCAAAGCTTGGAGGGTTTAGCAGCGTGGAGAGCTCAGCGAGCTCTCCTGTGCCTGTTTGGGGCGTGTGGGCTCCAGGAGCGTGAGGACCGGGAAGCTGGGAGGCTCCTTCCTTTCTGGTGGCTACCTCACTGAGAGCGGGCGGTTTGGTTGCGGGGAACGTGGAGGCGAGCCACCCTTGACCTTTGACTGCAAGGAC
Organism: Colobus angolensis palliatus; assembly: GCF_000951035.1. Lineage (NCBI taxonomy): Eukaryota > Metazoa > Chordata > Mammalia > Primates > Cercopithecidae > Colobus > Colobus angolensis. The sequence goes on along the minus strand of NW_012114522.1, from coordinate 5,435,493 downwards.
TCACCTTGAGCAGGACAGAGGCACTTGGACGGTGACCCTCGGTGCGCAATAAGTGCTGAGACAGAGCAAGTGTGCAAGGCATAGAGCTAGAGGCCAGAGGCTTTTCTTCTCCAACCTTCAGTCACCTCTTTGTAAAGTGAAGCCAGCATCCTCCTCGGAGTTTACTGTGAAAATTAAGTGAGCTGACGCCGGCTGTGTTTTGATGTCGCTTGGCTCCTAGTAAGTGGCCAATAAATGGTAGTAATCGTTAATAATGTTATTATTATAATCACTCATATTTGTGGTGGTGGAAGAGACTGTAGAGAAAAGGCGTCACCTATGCAGAGATTTGAAGGATGAATAGGAACTTTAGATGGAGACAAAGGTGAAACAGTGGCCCTAATGCCGCTGGATTCTGTTCTTCCTTCATGCATAATTTTTAATTGTACCGTCTTGAGCCATAGCTATTAAAATTGACAAGTCAGTCAATGAGTTTCTTCTGCATTTTTGGTTCATGGTTCTGTTTTGTGTTGTTTTTTGAGATGGGCGTCTGCTATGTTGCCCAGGCTGGATTGCAGTGGCTACTCAGAGGCGCCATCCTAGCTCATTACAGACTGGAACGCCAGGGCACAAACGATCCTCCCGGGCTCCGCCTCCTGAGTAGCTGGGACTGTAGGCACGTGCCACCATGCCTGGCCTAAGGATATTCAAAATCTCATTGATTTCTTCAAGATTTTTTTTTCATAAAAAGGATGCACAAGTAGAATGTGTATTAAAACAGTGGTTTTAATGGTCATCAAGATAAAAAATATTTTCATAATACTAAGATGTTATTTGCCTTTTCACTCTCACTTTCTCATGAGTTGCATACAGTTGAGTTTGCTAGACTGTGATATTGCAACGGAATAAATGCAGAACAGCTGTTTTCTATTAAGCCAGACTTCAAAAAAAGATTTTCAAAAACATCAAAACTTTTTGTTTTAATTTCTCATATAGTGAATGTCGATAATGTCAATATAAACAAAAATTGTTTAGAGCCCTTAATAATTTTTAAGTGTGCAAAAGAGTTGAGACCAAAAGTTTGAGAACCACTGCGTTAAAGAAATAAAGTGTATCAGAAATAGATGTCAAGAAAGTATATATTTACCAGAAAGGAGGAAGGGAAAGTTTTTTTTTTTTTTTTAGACAGAGTCCGGCTCCGTCGCCCAGGCTGGAGTGCAGTGGCGCGATCTCGGCTCACTGCAAGCTCCGCCTCCCGGGTTCACCATTCTTCTGCCTCAGCCTTTCCAGTAGCTGGGACTACAGGCGCCCGCCACCATGCCCGGCTATTTTTTTTTGTAATTTTAGTAGAGACAGGGTTTCACCGTGTTAGCCAGGATGGTCTCCATCTGCTGACCTTGTGATCCTCCCGCCTCTGCCTCCCAAAGTGCTGGGATTACAGGCGTGAGCCACCGCACCCAGCCAGGAAAAGATTATTTAAACCCAAACTGTAGCCACTTCTTGCAGTTTAAGGAAAATGAATTTCCATACAGCTTTCTTCCACCTACTGTGGAAAAGAGAAAGAAATTACAAAACCTCTGCCAATGATTCTATCTTGCATAAATGGCCCTTTGTTTAATCCAGACGTTAATCAGTTTTTGGCTATGCAAAGTTAAGCTTGGGGCAGAGTAGAAGGAAAGGGAGATTGCCCTGCATAATAAAGTGAGGGGGATTGAACTGGGGGGAGAAAAAGAGAAGCCAGAACCCAGGGAGGGGGCCAGGAAAGTACAAAGTAGGTAACTGGGAAGGATCTTTGAGTGGGAGGGAGGCTGAACTACATCAAGCGTTCAGTGAGTGGTGCCTTGTGTGAACAGCGTGTTTCTTGCAGTTGGATATTTTGGGTAGAAGGGTAAGGACAAAGATCTAAGTTTTCTGTCTGGATTTGCAAGAGCAGAGAAGATTGTGGTGGATATAAGACCCAAGTTGAGCTCAAAACATCAGGTTGTAAATCCACAAGTGACCACAGTGCATAAAATTCCTAGATAAGTCACAAAGATCTTGAGGAGGCTGCTGAACTTTCCACAGACCGTGGGATATGGGGTTGTGCTTTTTAAATTTTATGTTTATTCTTTAATTTCAAAGAGCAAAGTGACTTCAGTTGACAGTTGACTGATAACTATATTAAGCCCCATAAAGCTGAGAGGGGATGTGAATTAAAAGGATGAGCAGAAATATAAGAGTATACTACTGCATCTCTAGGGTTCAAACGATCCTCCCGGCTCAGCCTCCTGAGTGTCTGGGACTATAGGTGCGTGCCACCATGCCTGGCCTGTTGGATGTCGTACTCAACTGCCCAGTTGGATGTAGTACACAAATTATGTTTTCTTTATGCATTCAGCAAACATTCATTGGGCCAGACTGTTCTGAAAAATACACAGTCGACTCTTGAACAACACAGGCTTGAACTGCATGCGACCACTAATACTCAGACTTTCTTCTGCCTTTGCAACCCCTAAGACAGCAAGACCAACCCCTCCTGCTTCTCAGCCTACTTGATGTGATGATGGTGAGGATGAAGACCTTTACTTTATGATGATTCACTTCTATTTAATGGATAGTAAATTTATTTTCCCTTCTGATTATTTTCTTAATACCGTTTTCTCTAGCTTACTTTATCGATAGGATACAATATCTAATACGTATGACATACAAAATATGTGTTAAGCGACTGTTGATGTTATTGATAAGGATTCTGGTCAACAGTAGGCTATTATTAGTTAAGATGTTAGGGAGTCAGAAGTTATACACGAATTTCCAAATATGAAGGGTGGAGGAGTCATCAAGGATCAACTGTATTGGCATCCCTAAATATTGCGCCCTACAGCAGAAACTCCTATACAAGGAGACTAGATGTAGGCTGCCAGTGAAAACCAACATATCATTTCTGGGCAGCAAATTTAGGAGCTAATGTATGATTCACGATGCTCTCTTTTCCCTCTGCTGTGACAACCCCTAATGTTCCAATGTTCCATCAGCCTGAGTCCTTAAGTAAATATGACATGGAGCATAGCCAACCAAGGACATTGTATTAGTCAGAGTTCTCTAGAGGGACAGAACTAATAGGATAGATGTATATATGAAGGGGAGCTTATTAAGGAGTATTGATGCACACAGTCACAAGGTGAGGTCCCACAATAGGCCATCTGCAAACTGAGGAGCAAGGAGAGCCAGGCCAAGTCCCAAAGCTGAAGAACTTGGAGTCTGATATTCCAGGTCAAGAAGCATCCAGCACAAGAGAAAGATGTAGGCCAGAAGACTAAGCCAGTCTAGTCTTTCTATGTTCTTCTGCCTGCTTTTCGTCTGGCCATGCTGGCAGCTGATTAGATTGTACCCACCCAGATTGAGAGTGGGTCTGCCTTTCCCAGTTCGCTGACTCAAATGTTAATCTCCTTTGGCAACACCCTCACAGACACACCCAGGAACAGTACTTTGCATCCTTCAATCGAGTTGACACTCAGTTTTTTTTTTTTTTAATTTTATTATTATATTTTAAATTCTAGGGTACATGT
>NW_012114522.1:5417691-5430921 GCF_000951035.1 Colobus angolensis palliatus | reverse complement strand
AGATGGGTAGGTTGCAAAAATTTTCTCCCATTCTGTAGGTTGCCTGTTCACTCTGATGGTAGTTTCTTTTGCTGTGCAGCTCTTTAGTTTAATTAGATCCCATTTGTCAATTTTGGCTTTTGTTGCCATTGCTTTTAGTGTTTTAGACATGAAGTCCTTACCCATGCCTATGTCCTGAATGATATTGCCTAGGTTTTATTCTAGAGTTTTTATGGTTTTAGGTCTAACATTTAAGTCTTTAATCCACCTTGAATTAATTTTTGTATAAGGTGTAAGGAAGGGATCCAGTTTCAGCTTTCTACATATGGCTAGCCAATTTTCCCAGCACCTTTTATTACTTAGGGAATCCTTTCCGCATTTCTTGTTTTTGTCAGGTTTGTCAAAAAATCAGATGGTTGTAAATTTGTGGTATTATTTCTGAGGGCTCTGTTCTGTTCCATTGGTCAATATCTCTGTTTTGGTACCAGTACCATGCTGTTTTGGTTACTATAGCCTTGTAATATAGTTTGAAGTCAGATAGCATGATGACTCCAACTTTGTTCTTTTGGCTTAGGACTGTCTTGGCAATGCAGGCTCTTTTTGGGTTCCACATGAACTTTAAAGTAATTTTTTCCAATTCTGTGAAGAAAGTCATTGGTAACTTGATGGGGATGGCATTGAATCTATAAATTACTTTGGGCAGTATGGCCATTTTCACAATATTGATTATTCCTATCCATGAGCATGGAATGTTCTTCCATTTGTTTGACACTCGATATTAACCATCACAGACATGTACTAAGATTGAGAATTGGCCACAGATTTGTGGGTGTTTGTTAACTGCAGCATCATTAGCCTGTCCTGACTGATGACAACCAAAATCTAGGTATCTACCAAAACAAGAATGTTAGATGTATTCTACACTCACCATCTTGATAGTATTATTCCTCAGTGAATGAAGCATGGAGAGGAAAGAACAGTTGTGCCTAAACCTAACCAGTGGAAAAGACCAGGCTGGCAGGGTCAGAGTGGCAGAAACCTTGGAAGACTGTGACCATGGCAGGGTAGAATTTATAACGCAAGAGGAAAGGCCTTCAAAAACATATACCTTCACATTAGGAAGTAAACTTAATGAAATTCATTGAAAACCATTTTTCCCCCTCAGGGTCCACTGGAAAGGACCCTGACTCTAGGGGTAAGAAGCTCAAAGAAGAAACTTTTGTTCCCAATAGGGAACCTAGATAAAGAATTCAGGGTGGATTTCTTTTGCTTTTTCTTTCTTTCTTTCTTTCTTTTTTTTTTGAGACGGAGTTTTGCTCTTGTTGCCCAGGCTGGAGTACAATGGCGTGATCTCGGATCACTGCAACCTCCACCTCCTGGGTTCAAGCAATTCGCCTGCCTCAGCCTCCCAAGTAGCTGGGATTACAGATGTCCTCCACCATGCCCAGCTAATTTTTTGGGGGATGTGTATTTTTAGTAGAGATAGGGTTTCACCATGTTGGCCAGACCGGCCTTGAACTCATGACCTCAGGTGATCCACCCACCTCGACCTCCCAAAGTGCTGGAATTACAGGCATGAGCCATTGAGCTCAGCCCAAGGTGGGTTTCTTCCAGCAGCTCCCCCAGGAGTTTAGCTTTGAAACAGATGTTCACAAAAAGGGAGGGAAAGGCAGGAAGCAAACAGGAGGTTGTCATAGTCCAGCCCTTTGAGGTGTGGCCTTTGTCCCCCAACCACCCATTGAAGTAATATGGTTTGGCTATAACTCCACCCAAATTTCATCTCGAATTGTGATCAGAATTATATCCCCATGTGTCAGGAGAGGGACCTGGTGGGAGGTGATTGGATCACGGGGGCAGTTTCCCCCATGCTGTTCTCATGATAGTGAGTGAGTTTTCATGAAATCTGATGGTTTTATAAGGGGCTCTTGCCCCTTCACTCTCTCTCTCCTGCTGCCATGTGAAGAAGGTACCTGCTTCTCCTTCACCTTCCACCATGATTTTAAGTTTCCTGAGGCCTCCCCAGCCATGCAGAACTGTGAGTCAATTAAGCCTCTTTCCTTTATAAATTACCCAGTCTCAGGTAGTATTTTTATAGCAATGTGAAAACGGACTAATACACAGAGGGTACCTAAAGGAGGGGCTGCCACTACCTCATTCCTACCTGATTCTTGTTCTGGATCCTGAGCCCCTTGCCCTGGCCTACTGGCTTGTTTTATCCTACTTTCTGTCTCCTCCCACCCTGTAATGAGCTAAATGTTGGCCCCCCAAAAGATATGTCCATATCCTGATCCCTAGAACCCATGAACCTGACCTTACTAGGAAAAGAAGTCTTTCCAGATATAGTTAAATTAAGGACCTTGAAATGAAGAAATGATTTTGGATTATCCTGGTGAGCCCTAAATCCAATAGCAAGTATCTTTAAAACAGACACACAGAATCACAGAATAGAAGACCATGTGAAGACAGAGGCAGATGCTGGAGAGATACAGCCACAGGCCCGTGAATGCTGATGACCACCAGAAACCGGAGGAAGTAAGGAAGAATTCTCCCCGAGAGTCTCTGAAGGGAGCGTGGCCCTGCCAACACCTTGATTTTGGACTTCTGTCCTTCAGGACTGTAAAAAACAAATTTCTGTTAAATCATGAAGCTTGTGGTCATTTGTTACTGCAACCATAGGAAATTAACGTGCACCCTAACTCTTTTCCCTGCCCATCCTTCCTCCATTACCTATTCTCTACTTCCTGGGTGTGGCCCTCAGCCCCTGTTTGTGTTCTCAGCCCTGCAGGTAAGCCACCTTCAGCTTCACTGGGTCTGTACCTTTCTTGTGGTTGATAAGTCCTGCAGCTGCCTAGCCTGGTGCTCTTCTTTCCTTCCCCATCTCTTCTTTGATCTCCCCTTGGAGAATCACAACTGACCAGGCCCCCTGTCCCACAAGGAAAACTGGAGGCCAGAATGAACTGAATCTAACCAAAAAGCACACCAAAATGGGCTCTTTTCATCAAATGTGCAGCAGAAAGGGTGTCCATGCAACAAATATCTCATTCTCCATATGTGAGTCAGAGAAGGTAGACATACTCAACTCTTGTTTCCAACTTCTCTATTTAGGAGCTATTTGAATGCAGAAGATAGGAGAGAGCTTGTATGACAGTTCTGGCAGTGGCTGTGGCATCTGGAGTGTCTGCACCCAAGGAGTTGCCCTTCTCAGTCTAGAAAGACCATTCAGCTGGGCACGGTGGCTCATGCCTGTAATCCCAGCATTTTGGGAGACCAAGGTGGGTGGATCACGTGAGGTCAGGCATTCAAGACCAGTCTGACCAACATCGCGAGACCCTGTCTCTACTAAAAATACAAAAATTAGCAGGCATGGTGGTGCACGCCTGTAGTCCCAGCTACTCGGGAGGCTGAGGCTTGTCACTTGAACCTGGGAAGCAGAGGTTGCAGTTGAGCCGAGATCATGCTACTGCACTCCAGCCTGGGTGACAGAGCAAGACTCTGTCTCAAAAATGAATAAAAGAAAGCCCATTCTATTATAAGCAGTTCAAGTAAGTGCAGAGAGAGGAAGGGGACAGTTGCCCACACAGCCAAATCAGTCCCAGGGATAGTGAACAACAAGTTGCCTCCAGAACTTCAACATTAGGAGCCACTGGATAACGAGAGTCAGCACAGGGACAAAATAGGTGCCAAGATGTCAAGTATTCTTCTTTTGTCATCCTGAGTCCATCCGACTAAATTTCAAGAGGTCAGGTTAGAAAGAGCAAAGTTGATGGGGCATTTACCTGTGGTTTGAACTCTTACTTGTCATATTTCAGGCAATCACCATGAGAAGCTTGACAGGAAGTTAAGGAAGACATGTCTTTTTGTTGATTTTCACATGGGAAGACGTGTGTGTGTGGTTGTGGTGAGACACAAGGGTTAAAAACTAACTGCTTCTCAGTTTGTGGTGTTTCCTGCCATCAGCAATGGCCTTGGGGATGACCCCTACTCCTCCCTTCTAGCCCTCAAGAAGACTCAGTTGTCTCTTGCTCCAAATTAGTATTCAGGAATACAAAGCCCAGCAAGTGCAGGGGGGCTCAGCATGACGTGCACACAGTGTGGCACAGCCCAAGAGTCCGGCTTTGGAGGCAGCTATCTATCAGAACTAAGACCACCCTGAATTAAGACCATCCTGTCAGCATCCCTTTACTCTGACCATGCAGGATGGTCTTAGAGCTCCACAAATATCCTTGAAGCCAAGAGTCACAATTCGGTTGGGAATCGCACAAGCCCAGCCAGCAGGCAAAGATGGAGGCCAAAGGGCAGCTGAGCATCCATTGTCACTGCTATCTACTCCCAGAGCTACTCGGAGGTGGGCACTAGTGAACAAAAGCCCTCAGAATAGAGAAGGGGACATCACTGCCCAATTAACCCCCGTCCTGCCTTTGGCCTGTAGGCCTCTGCACACTGTAAGCCTAGACCAGCCTCAGCTATATCACACATTGACTTTTTTCCTCTCAGGACAGTGGTAGCCTGGAGTATTGTAATACCCATGGAATTTTTATAGGGTACCTAAGGGATTTTTATCAGATCTCTGAGTTCTTTCCAGGTAAACCAGAAGTCCTGGAAACAGTTAACAGAGGATGACTAATAGGAAACAAAAATACAACACCACTACAACCTGAGATTCAGAAATGGACAGACTTGGGTTTGAATTCAGCCGCCCAACCCACCAACTGTGTGACTCTGGGCAAGTTACTTCACCTCTCTGAGCCTCTGTCTAAAAAATGCAGACAAACCCTTTTAACCACTCCTGATTTCTGTGAGTAGGGATTTCCTTTTTATACCTCTCCATGGAAGCAGCCTTAGTCATGTGGTTTTGAGGCAACATCGGCCAGTCTGCATTTTTCAGTTGGCCGAAGCAATCTACCAAGTGAGGACATTTGCTCTTTTGCCTTCACCCTTTAACCAGAGCCAGTGGGAGGCAGTGACCTGGCTGAGGACAGTGTTCTGCAGACTCATATGTTACCTCAGAGGGAAGCTAAAAACCAGAACGCTGCCAGAACTCTCTCTCTCTCTCTCTGCCTCTCTCTTCCTCATCGTCATTATCATCTCCTCAAGTCAGTTTTTTCTGCTTCTCTGTTCCTACGGCTGAACATGAGCCCCACTCAATGCCTACATTTATTAATATATGAGATACCCCTTAATACGGTTTGGCTGTGTCCTCATTCAGATCTCAACTTGAATTGTATCTCCCAGAATTACCACATGTTGTGGGAGGGACCTAGGAGGAGGTAATTGAATCATGGGGCTGGTCTTTCCCATGCTATTCTCATGATAGCGAATAAGTCTCATGAGATCTGATGGGTTTATAAGGGGTTTCCACTTTTACTTCTTCCTTGTTTTCTCTTGCTGCTGCCATGTCCTTTTCGCCTCCCACCATGATTCTGAGGCCTCCCCAGCCATGTGGAACTGTAAGTCCAATTAAACCTCTTTTTCTTCCCAGTCTTGGGTATATCTTTATCAGCAGCATGAAAACAGACTAATACGGTAAATTGGGATCAGTAGAGTGAGGCATTGCTGAAAAGATACCTGAAAATTTGAACGTGAATTTGGAATTGGGTAACAGGCAGAGATTGAAATTGTTTGAAGGGCTCAGAAGAAGACAGAACAATGTGGGAAAGTTTGGAACTCCCTAGAGATTTGTTGAATGGCTTTGCCCAAAATGCTGATAGTGATATGGACAATAAAATCCAGGCTGAGGTGGTCTCAGATAGAGATGAGAAGCTCATTGAGAATGTAAGCAAATTTGATTCTTGCTATGTTTTAGCAAAGAGATTGGTGGCATTTTGCCACTGCCCTGGAGATTTGTGGAACTTTGGACTTGAGAGAGATGATTTAGGGTATCTAGTGGAAGAAATTTCTAAGCAGTGAAGCATTCAAGACGTGACTTGGGTGCTGTTAAAGGCATTCAGTTTTATAAGGGAAGCAGAGCGTAAAACTTTAGAAAATTTGTAGCCTGACGTTGCAATAGAAAAGAAAAATCCATTTTCTGGGGAGAAATTCAAGCTGGCTGCAGAAATTTGCATAAGTAGCAAGGAGCCCAATGTTAATCCCCAAGACCATGTCAGAGACCTTCATGTCAGCCCCTCCCATCACAGGCCTGGAGGCCCTAGAAGAAAAAGTTTTGTGATCTGGGCCCAGGATCCCCATGCTTTATGCAGCTTAAGGGCTTGGTGGCCTGCACCCCAGCCTCTCCAGCCATGGCTAAAAGGGGCCAACATAGCTGAGGCTGTGGCTTCAGAGGGTCAAAGCTCCAAGCCTTGGCAGCTTCCACTTGGTGTTGAGCCTGCAGGTGCTCAGAAGTGAAGAAGTGAGGTTTGGGAATCTCCACCTAGATTTCAGAAGATGTATGGAAATGCCTGGATGTCCAGGCATAAGTTTTCTGCAGGATGGCAGCCCTCATGGAGAGCCTCTGCTAGGGCTGTGTGGAAGGGAAGTGTGGGGTTGGAGTCCCCACACAGAGTCCCAGTGGGGCACTGCCTAGTGGAGCTGTGAGAATAGGGCCACTCTTCTCTAGCCCCCAGAATGGTTGATCCACCAACAGCTTGCACCAGGCACCTGGAAAAGCCACAGACACTCAATGCCAGCCCATGAAAGCAGCTGGGAAGGAGGCTGTACCCTGCAAAGCCACAGGAGCAGAGATGCCTAAGACCGTGGGAACTTAACTCTTGCATGAGTGTGACCTGGATATGAGACCTGGAGTCAAAGGACATCATTTTAGAGCTTTAAAATTTAACTGTCCGCTGGATTTTGGACTTGCATGGGCCCTGTAACCCCTTTGTTTTGTTCAATTTCTCCCATTTGGAATGACTGTATTTATCCAATACTTGTATCCCCATTGTGTTTAGGAATTAACTAGCTTGGTTTTGATTTTACAGGCTCATGGGTAGAAGGGACTTGCCTTGTCTCAGATAAGACTTTGGACTGTGGACTTTTGGGTTAATGGTGAAATGAGTTAAGACTTTGAGGAACTGTTGGGAAGGCATGATTGGTTTTGAAATGTGAGAACATGAGATTTGGAAGGACCAGGGGTGGAATGATATGGTTTGGCTATGTCCCCATTCAAATCTCAACTTGCATTGTATCTCCCAGAATTCCCATGTTGTGTGAGGGATCTAAGAGGAGGTAATTGAATCATGAGGGCCAGTCTTTCCCATGCTATTCTCATGATAGTGAATAAGTCTCATGAGATCTGATGGGTTTATCAGGGATTTCCACTTTTGCTTCTTCCTCATTTTCTCTTGCTGCCACCATGTAAGAAGTGCCTTTCACCACCCGCCATAATTCTGAGGCTTCCCCAGCCGTGTGGAACTGTAAGTCCAATTAAACCTCTTTTTCTTCCTAGTCTCAGGTATGTCTTTATCAGTAGTGTGAAAATGCACTAATATACCCCTAGTCACAGAAAGGGTCTAACTTGCTGTCTCAATCCCAAGTCCCAAACTGGCCCAGCTTGAGACAGACCTTCCCCTGGTCCGGTCAGCTAGGCTTTAGCATCTGAGTCATATGGTTCCAATGTGACTGTCAGGATACACTCTCTGGCTGGGGATTTGTGGGGAGGGGATATGTTAATATTCTATTGCTGCTATAACAAATGATCACATTGTGGCTTAACCAATGCGAATTTGTTATCCTACAGTTATAGAGGTCAAAAGTCTAATGTGGGTTTCACTGGGCTAAAATCAAGGAGCTGGAAGGGCTGTGTTCCATTCTGTTCCATTCTCTAAGGGAGAATCCACTTCTTTGCCTTCTCTAGCTCCTAGAGGCTGCCCACGTTCTTTGGTTCATGGCCCTACCCTCCTTCTCCGAAGCCAGGTATGATGGGTGGAGATCTTCTCACATTGCATCACTCTGACACTGACTGTCCTGCCTCTCTCTTCCACATTTAAGGATGCCTGTCATGACATTGGGCCCACCCAAATAGTCCACGATAAGCTCCCTATCTGAAGGCTAGCTGATCAACATCACAGATTCCATCTGCAACCTCAGTGCCCCTTGCCAAGTGAAATACATATTCACACATTCAGGGATTAGGACTTGGACATTTTTGGGGGGCCATTATTCAGTCTACCACAAGGAGGTAACTCCAATAAAAGGGTGATTATAAGCTGGGTAGACACCCCTTTTATGTCTTCCTGGAAGACAGAGAGATCCACCTACTCTTTTCCATTTCTCAAACAATGTTTATAGGCCTGCTGTGGTGATATTCCAAGCGTCTACAGAAATTAAGCAAACAGAACCTTTTCCCTTTGAGGATTTAACCTAGTAGGAGACACATCAATATGCAAACACAAGGCAATGTTCTTCTGAAACCTTCTAGTCCTTTATGCCTCTTTTAAGATACTTATCCCACCCTGTTCACCCCATTTTAGAGGCATCAACTCAAAACAATGTGATCAACAGTCACCAAAGTTCAAGGCCTCTCTCTCCCCTCCTTCTCCTGGCCCCCAGGTTGGGAAGTTTGGTGCAACTTCTTCCCAGGGCTGACTTCGTCCACCCCAGGAGTTTCATAAAGCACCTCATAAAACCCCATTTACTGGTTTCCCCAACATAATGGCAGAAATAAACTGCTTGATACACACTTGGAAATCCCCTCCAGAGAACGTGTGCATTGTTTTGTTGGCATGGCATCTTGGTTTCCAACTTGAATTTCCACCACCTTTGCTTTTTTGACAGTATCTTCCATGATGAAGATGGCTGAATCCTCCACTTTTTATTGAGTTGGACAGCAAATCACAGAATAAATGCTTTCCCTTGCACTTTAAAAGGATTTAATAGGAAAATATTTTTCCTACATCCTGTTTCAAGGGGAAAATGTGATTTTAAGGGGCATTTTATAGTTCACAACAGGATATTGAAGGGCATTTGGTTTTGCTTAGTTTATTATGACTGTGTTTCTCCAGCATGAAGTAGTGTTTTTTGTGATTATTTAGATAAGTGTGATTATGGTAGGTAGGCAGCCGTAGAATTATGGAAATTTAGTACTGGAAAGAGCCTTAAATATCATCCAGGCCAAACTCCCTCATTTTTCAGATGAGAAAACAAATGACTTGTCCAAGATCACATGTTGAGTTGCAGGGGGAAATGAGATTAGAATCTTTATCTTCCAACTGTTTAATGTCCCCCAAATAGTTTTGTGGTGAGAGTAGGAGTAAGGAGAGTAGCATTTATTCAAAGAGATCCCTATGTATCTGTAAGCCCTTCTGAATATGAGAATTGGAGTAACTAGTATGTGTAGATTTGTGTGTATTTCATTCATTCATTCATCCATTAAGCTAGCCAGTCAGTGAGTCATATTCTAAACATATTTCCAGTGTCTACTCAGTAGGTGGCACGTGCTAGGTGCTGAAAATATAAAAGCAAAGCTGAAGTCCCCACCTTGGAGCAAGTCAAGGAGTAATGGACAGACAAGTGTGTATAGAGATAATTAAACATAAATGTGATAATGGAGTTTGTTGTTTTTTCATAGCAGCTTCAAAGCATGAAATTAAAAAGCTACAGGACATGATCAGCACTCCAGAAATAGAGTTGGAGAGATGTTTTCTTTGTGGTCTATTTCTGGCCCTTTCATTATCTCTGTCTTCATGGAACTCTATGGAGCAGGAACCACCTGTTAGCCTGGCATTGTGGCAAGAGCCTCAGTTCTGTGTCAGACAAGCTTGGGTTCAAATCCCAGTTACTTATTAGTAATGAGTTCTTGCAAGGTTGTTTCCTCATCTATGAAAAATGATAAAGACACATCCATCATAGTTGTTGTACATGTGTATTAGTCTGTTCTCACGCTGCTGATAAAGATATACCCAAGACTGTGTAATTTATAAAGGGAAAAAAAAGAGCTTTAATGGACTCATAGTTACACGTGGCTGGGAAGGCCTCACAATCATGGCAGAAGGTGAAAGGCACATCTTATGCGGTGGCACACAAGGACAGAATGAGAGCTAAGCGAAAGGGGTTTCCACTTATAAAACCATCAGATCTCATGAGACTAATTCACTACCATGAGAATAGTATGGGGGAAACCACCCCCATGATTCAATTATCTCCCACTGGGTCCCTCCCACAACTCGTGGGAATTATGGGAGCTGCAACTCAAGATGAGATTTGGGTGGGGACACAGCCAAACCATATCAACATGTTAAATGAGATGATCCATATAAAGTGTGTAGCACAGCATCTGGTGTAGTTAGTCATAAAAAATCCAGCTATTGTGGCAATGGGGATGTTGAGGATGAAACTAGACAGAAGAAACTTCAGACTGGCAATGCCAAGGCATCTGGAGGTGGTGAGAAGTCTTTAGATTTTGGAAGGAAGCTTGGTTACTTTCAGTCTTCCGTATCACCCAACGAATGTGTGTTGTTCAAGAGAGAAGGCTGAGATGGTACCTTGGACAAGTGTTTGGAATTAAAGGAAGCACTTAGAAAGTAATCGGGCACATGGTTTGGGTAAATCTCAGAGAATGTTTCTGGGATTTGGAATATTTATTCTGGAGAAGAGAAGATTTGGGGGTTGGATGAAATGAAAGTCCTCAAGCACATGAACCAGTGGTGGAGAGCAGCTGTTCCCTATTTCTGTTTTGGACTGAAGGAGAGGAAATGAGCTTACATTGAAGCATGAGGGATTTAGGCTAAACATGAAGTAGAATTTCCTGGATGTGGGTGTTGTTGGACTTTGGAATGAGTTACCAAGGTGTCTAAAATAAGGAGAGCGTCTCTCTGGCTGCAGATCTTGAAGTTTGGAAGCCTCGGCTCCATGCAGGAGTGTCTATACTCACACACTCTTTCCAAGTGGGACAGTCTGTGACATTAACGGGATCTTCTAACATGAGGATATGAGTCTCAGTCAACCCCAAGCCACTGTCCAAAACCTTGTTCTAGCATGAGAAATTGTTGGGGTAGGAGCTGGATGATTATCTCTGGCATTCTGCAGTTTGACATTCCGCAAATACCACGATTGCTTATGTAGGCTACTCCAGTGACCAAACACCTCCCCTCCTTGAAGTTTATTAAGAAATTCTCTGCAGGGCTTCTTTCACCAAAGGTGCATTTCATAGAGCTTGGAATTTCTTCACAATGCATTTATTTTTGTTGATATATTTTTAGGTCTCCATTATTACTTGTCTTCACCTTCCTTTGCTTTGTAGGCATAAGTTATTAATAACCGGGCATTGACCCCACTGCAGGGGTTCTCCCCTACCCTCCCAGGGAAGCTAAGTCTTTAGCTGTTAATTTCAGAAGGTTTTAAGCCAACCACTAGTTTTCATAATTGTACATCAAAAAGGCAGGCAAATTGCAGCAGCTCTAAGTTCAAAGTCAAGACGCAAAGGTCTCACTGTGAGCATCACAGCGAATAGTTTTGGGTTACCCTCACCCCAAAAGTAGCCCATGATGGGTTAGATTTTTATTTTTAAATAAACTTAGAGTTGAATAACTAGCCCTTGTAAGGGACTTCAACAAAGAGGCTCTATGTTGGCAGATATTAAATATGCTCCTATACACCCCAAATTGTTTTGTCCAGAATGTCTCATTTACTATAATTTCATTGATAAAGCCCCTGATTGTAGCCCAGGGACTTTCACATATTGGCTGCCTCCTGTCGGACCCACGGGCCTCTATTGGTGGCTCGGAATCAGCCCTGCAAGGCCCTCGATCCCCTGCTGTAGAGGGACTGGGTGATGGTATCTATAAACCAACAGACTTGTTCTTTTCCAGTAAATCCCCCGACAGAGTCCAGAAAAATATGCAGGCAGTCCTTTTACTTCCAGTTGCTACTCACGCAGGGTCAACGGAGGGAAGAGAGGCAGAGGCAGCTGCCCTAGAAGCAGCCATCATCCCAGCCCCATAGCCAGCATGAAATCTTAGCCCTCTTTTCCTTACACACGGCCATGGCCACTCTTGTAGTCAGCACCGAAATCTCCTCCCTGAAGACCTTCTTTCTCTTCCTCCCTTCTTCCTTCCTCTGTTTCTTGGTCCACTGAAGTCCCTGGAGATCCCCTGGGTCCTGTCCTCTTTGGGTTGTCATTTGTCTTTGCTTCTGTTGCTCAAGCCAGGGCTGAAGGAAATTTGCTG
Organism: Colobus angolensis palliatus; assembly: GCF_000951035.1. NCBI lineage: Eukaryota > Metazoa > Chordata > Mammalia > Primates > Cercopithecidae > Colobus > Colobus angolensis. The sequence goes on along the minus strand of NW_012114522.1, from coordinate 5,418,844 downwards.
TGCCCCCCTAGGTACTGTTGTCAGAGTGGACTCTGGGTCAACGAGTCAGACCTTTCATTTATGTGCTTCAAGTCTAAGCTTTGCAAGCACCTTCTCTATGTTACATCTGCCTCCTTCCTCTTTAGTTTGTCTTTTATTTGTCTTAGTCTTGAGGAGGGAAAGTTTCAGGAAATTGAGGATGGGAATATAGTGGAAAATCCATTCCCCACCGGAAAATATTCTGAAATTTCTGGCTTGGGTGACAGGCTGTCATTGATAAAGATAGATAATGATGAAGATGATGATAATGATAGCCAATCCTATGTAGCATTTATTAAGTACCAAGCACTATTAAGTGCTTGAGGAAGAATAAATCATACAATCCTATGTGGCTCGTATTCTTGTCATATGCATTTCATTGATATAAAAAAAAAAATCAAGGCACAGAATGGTTAAGACACATACCTGAGGTCATACAGCTAGTAAGTTGCAGAGCAAGAATGGAACCCAAGGCTGGGAGCAGTGGCTCAAACCTATAATCCCAGCATTTTGGGAGGCTGAGGCAGGCAGATCACAAGGTCAGAAGTTCAAGACCAGCCTGGCCAATATAGTGAAACCCTGTCTCTACTAAAGACACAAAAATTAAAATTAGCCAGGCATGGCGGCACACGCCTGTAGTCCTAGCTACTCAGGAGGCTGAGGCAGGAGAATCACTTGAACCTGGGAGGTGGAGGTTGCAGCGAGCCGAGATCGCGCCACTGCACTCCAGCTTAGGCATCAGAGCAAGACTTCGTCTCAAAAAAGAAAAAGGAAAAAATGGAACCCAAAAGGCTGGGCGTGGTGGCTCACACCTGTAATCCCAGTGCTTTGGGAGGCTGAGGTGGGCAGATCACTTGAGGCCAGGAGTTAGAAACCAGCCTGGCCAACATGGCGATACCCCATCTCTACTAAAAACACAAAAATTAGGCCAGATGTGGTGGCTCACACCTGTAATCCCAGCACTTTGGGAGGCCGAGGCAGGTGGTTTGCTTTAGGTCAGGAGTTCAAGACCAGCCTGACCAACATGGTGAAACCCTGTCTCTGCTAATAATACAAAAATTAGCTGGGCATGGTGGCGGGCACCTGTAATCTCAGCTACTTGGGAGGCTGAGGCAGGAGAATTGCTTGAACCCAG
>NW_012114522.1:5386482-5417641 GCF_000951035.1 Colobus angolensis palliatus | reverse complement strand
GCGGAGGTTACAGAGAGCCAAGATCGCGCCATTGCACTCCAGCCTGGGTGACAGAGCAAGACTGTCTCAAAACAAAACAACAACAACAACAACAAAAAAGAATGGAACCTAGGCAACTCAGCCCCAAAGTCTCAGGAAGAGTCATCAGGCCATAAATGTGTGTGGACCAGCCAGGTGGAAAAGTAGAGTGGCAGGGGCAGGGACTCTGGCTTTGAGGCCAAGTGTGACCTGGAGAAGGAGCTTAGGGAGCCGTCTCACCCTTTGGGCTCCTGGCCCCACTGGGCTGCTGCTCCAGCTCTGCCTTGCTGGCTGAATCAACATCTCCTTTTCTCCATTTCAGTTTCATTCCCTCTTGCCCACACATCTTCCTTATTAAAGCCACCCAATCCCACCCCAGGCATCTCCAGGCTTAGTTTATACTTCCTGCCCTCAAAGTTACTCCTGGTGCCAAGATCTCCGCCTCACCATTTTTCTCCTGCCTGCCCATCCTCAAGGCTCACACTGACACGCAGCATCCTTAGGAGGAATTTGGCCAAGACTAGAAAAGCAGGGGCAATGCCGCCTCCTAGGGAAGGAGCATTTTCATGAGGCGGTTTTTTTCCTCCATCCTGCTCTGCCCCATCTCTGCTCCAGCTCCTAGAGCAGGAAAATACAACAGCCTCATTTAGAGAATATAATTTACATAAAATAGTTTCCAAATTTATTAAGGAAGCAGACAGCGAAAGGAAACCCACAATTAAAGAGGCTTTGCACGCATTCGATATCTTTCCACTGGCTAAAGTATATCATCTTCCTGAATTAATGAGGTCTGGGCAAAAACTGTAGCACAAAAGTATGCTTCGCTTTCAAGACTTCAGGGCCTTTATCATCCTGGTGGGGCAGGCAGCAGGGGTGGAATTGGCAAGGAAGAGTTAGAGGCCAATCTGTTTTTTTAAGGATGCGTTGCCAGACTGAAACGGACAGGCTGATACTGTAGGTACAGCCTTTTCTCTGTGAAGAGGGGAAGCACTTTATATTTGGGGATATTCCAGTTTGTTCATTCAGCAAATCTTTTTAAAGAAAGTTTTTTAGAGACAGGGCCTCACTCTGTCACCCAGGCTGGAGTGCAGTGGTATGATTGTAGCTCACTGTAACCTTGAACTCTTGGGCTCAAGTGATCCCCTTACCTCTGCCTCCCAACACCAGGATTACAGGCAGGGGAAGGAGCGTGTGTTTGTATGTAACTAAGTATCCATCCATTGATTTTACTGTCATATCTTTATCATTTACCTAACCCTTTATCCAGCCATCCACCGAACATATACTTTTTTGTTCTCAAAGTCATTCAAAGCAGGCTGCCAGAGATCTGGCCCCAAGAGCAGCTGGGGAGGGAAGGGGTTGGGCAGGTTACTAGAGATGCCCAGGATGAGCTTCACTGAGGCCACATGCCACTGTCCCCTTAGTAGCTTGTGATGCAGAGACAGCCTGGCTTTGGAGTCAGGCAGCACTGTGTTTGAATTCTGACTCATTGAGTTACCACCATTGGCTAGTTCCTTTGTCTTATTTCTTGTTTATCTTAAGAACAGAATCACACTTAACCACAAGGGTGTTGGTAGATTAACTAGTAATGTTAGTAATGTGCTTATGATATAATATCTCTCATCGAGGTAGACAGCACATATTTTATTCATTCTCTAAGTATTTATTGAGCACCTACTATGTGTCAGGCATCGCCCTACCTGCAGGAACTGTAATAGAGACTAGGATAGCCCTGTCCTCATTGAAATTTTTTCAGATACTTATAGGCCTTTTGCTAATTAAAACCCTACGCAAGGTACAAGATCAATGTACAATTTGTATAAACTTTGAAGAGCAAAGCAAATAAAAGAGAGATTATCAAGAGCCAGAATTTCAGAGACAGATGCTCATAAGATTTCATTACAAAAAGAAAATAACATGGAAAGGAGGCATGCAGAAAGTAACAAGAGGTTTTGTTGTCTGTTTTTTGTTTTTCAGAAAACCTATAAGCTGTTTGTAGAAAAGAAAAAGTAAATATGACCTGATGTTTCAGCTTCAGGCGTAATAGCCCAGACATTTTTGAAACCCACAAGAGTAGTTTTTACTTCTTCAGAATGTCTTTTTTTTTTTCCTCCTGACTGTCTGGCTTCCTTTTCCCTTCAAAGGAATAACATATACAAACTCTATCTAAGAGTGCTGTGTGAAGTACATGCCAGCCTACAAGACATGTCTCTAACCAAGTCAAAAGAGTGCAGTATTCATTCATTCATTCAACAAATGCTTATTAACAGGTATTGTTTACCAAGCACTGTGTGTTAAGGACAAGATGGTATGAAACAAACAGACCCAGGCCTCAGGAAAGAGAGGCTGTTTCATTCAGAGACAATTACCATACACTACAATGAATGCTGTGATGAAGGGATGCAAAAAAGGAAAAACAAAACAAACAAAAAAAACAAAACAACAACAACAACAAAAACCCAATAACGGTGTGGATCCCTCCCTATAGGGATGAGGAGAAAAGAAAACAGCTTCAGGGATCTCCAAGCCCTTGTGCCGGTCACTCTTCTTTCCCCTCTCCTCTCTTCCTTCCTTCTCTGTCTTTCCTTTCATCCTTCCTCCTCCCTTCTCTTTGGACATCACTAATAAAAGAGAAGTAGATGTCAGAGACGTAGACATGGGGAGGGCTTTAATATCTAGCCTTATGGAACAAAATCCTTGGGACTCAATAGAACTTAGTGTTGCAGAGCTTTCTCCTGAGTTCAGCTAAAACCAGGCTCTTGTCACACGACCAGGGAAGATTAGGCTCTTGGACACATAGAAGGGTGAGGAAAACAGAATTTATTGGACGAAAAGGAAAAAGAAAGAAAAACTCTCAGCAAAGTGAGAGGGGGTCTTGCCAACAACCTCCCTCCTCACAAACTTGAATCCCAGGTTACCACATAAGCCAGGTTCCTCTCCCCTGCAAATGTCGTGAACTTCCCCTGGCTCTACCCATTTTCCCCGGTAAGCAGGTGGGCTGCATTTAGAGAAAATCATTTGGGAAAGGGCAGGCTTCATCCAGGACCAGCAATCCGGTTTCTCAGACTTCAGGCTGTTTTAGTCTTGGAGGTGGGGTTTCACCCGGGACATTTGGCTGCCTCCTGTCTCTATCATTAGCGTCTATTCCTATCCCTATCTTCGTTGGACACTTGACTCTCTCCTAGAGCAACCCCAGCAAACATCTGTCTATTGTGTACTTAAGATTGGGAACTCTCTTCTTTATGGGAAAGCTCTTTATATCTGGGATACCCCAGTTTGTTCATTCAGCACATTTTCTTTTCAACTTTTTTAGAGATAGGGTCTCACTCTGTCATCCAAGCTGGAATGCAGTGGCGTGATCATAGCTCACTGTAACATCGAACTCCTGGGCTCAAGTGATCCTCCTGCCTCAGCCTCCCAGGAGCAAAGGGCTACAGGCATGTGCCACCATGCCCAGCTAGTTTTTTAATTTTAAAAAAAATGTTTTTTAGAGATGGTGTCTCGCTAAGTTGACCAAGCTTGTCTCAAATTCCTGGCTTCAAACCATCCTCCCACCTCTGCCTCCCAAAACACTGGGATTTCAGCCGTGGGCCACCAACACGCCTGGCCTCATTCTGCAAATCTTTACAAAGCTTCAAAGACATCCCAGAAGCTGGGAATACAGAGACGAATCAGACACAGTTCCTGCCCTCCGGCTGTTCCCAGTATTCTCGCTCCTTCGCGGCCACCTCTTCTGCCCTGCCTTTCCACCTTGGCCCTGCCTCTGTCAAGTGGCTTTTGGTTTGGTCACCACTTTGCCCGTGTTTCTTTCAGAAGTGAGTCCCAGACTTCAGGTGTGGTCTGACTCACGTCCTATCGGCTCTCTCCCTCTGAAAACCATGCTTGTATTAAAGCAGCTTGGGAGTTCGTTAATGTTCTTGGCAGCCAGGTCCTACCCCTGACGTGCAGGAGCTGGCTGGCCACTTAGGGGACCCCTGTCTTTTTCACACGTGAGTCTGTTAAGCCTCACCTCCCTCATCGCCTCCATGTGTGGGGCAGTTTTCAACAAACGTTCAGAGTCCAACACCTGCCCTTGTTAAACGTAATCTTGTTACACTAGTCCCTTTGTTTTAACTTCTCAAACCTTTTGAGTCTTGCTTCTGTTACCCAAGAAGACCTAGAAAGCTCCACATCTCCTCTGAAAATGTGTGTGTATGTATGTGCATGTGCGTGTATTTGCACACACACCCCTGGGTACAACTCTGAGGAGCCCACCCATAGGTTTCTGAACAATCTTCCATGAATGCAGCTCATTCATACACACATTTATTCATTCTGCAACATTTATTCAACATCCCCTAACAAAACTTTCGTTTTAGAGCATTTTTTGCCCAGGCATTACAAAGATTATAGAAGCAAACGAAATGCATACTAAGGAGTGAATTATTGATAGTGCTCACCTGCATTTTTTAAAGCAGAGAGTAGCATTTATTTTGGCCTAATTTCCACCAGTCAGAAAATTAAAACAGTGATGAATTACATATCACTATACTGCATTTTATTATCAGCATCAAAATTCAAGTGTGCTCTGCTTAAAATTCAGAAGACAAACTTTCTCACTTAGAAAAATTCATTCTGTTAGTGCCTGATCAGAAGGGAATAAAAATTTCATGATGCATACATATTGATTCAATTTTTTTCTTTTTTAAAAAAATGTATTTTATTCTGGATTCAAGGTGTTCATGTGCATGTATACTACACAGGTATAACTGTGTACTGGAGGGATTGGGCTTCTAGCGTGTCCGTTACCCAAATAGTGAACATCGTACCCAATAGGTATTCTTCAACTCTAGCCCCACCTCTAATGATCCCCTCTTTGGGAGTCCCCATTGTCTATTGTTTCCATCTTTATGTCCATGTGTGCCCATTGTTTAGCTCCCATTTATATGTGAGAACATGTGGTATTTAGTTTTCTGTTTCTGTGTTAGTTTAGGATAATGACCTCCAGCTCCATCCATGTTGTTGCAAAGGACATGATTTTGTTCTTTCTTTTTTTTTTTTTTTTTTTAATGACTGCTTCACCTTCTTCTTAACTATTCCAAGGTGTTTGGTTCTTAAACTGATTGGTGAAATCAACCAGTAATAGCAGAAGCAAGTGGAGACAAGTCTTGTTTAAATAGTATCATTAAGCTGACTCTGACAGAGGCCTTTCCATACACCCACTCTGTCAGAGCTTCTAGAGAGAGGCTGGCTAACCCCAGGATCCAGAAATATTTGGAGAATCATCAACATTCTTTCTATTCATCCCAGTGACCCACTTGACAGCAGGGAGCTCAGAAATGTTGTGGGGACCCCAGAACCCCAAGATCTTCAGCCTCAACTCACAACTTTCTCCCTTGTCATTGGAAGAGATTGAGGACCTTGGGCCAAATCTCTGTTTCTCAGAGTGATTTCTGGCTCAGCCTATATCCAGGTGGAGTAAAGCTTTTACTTACTGTTTTGGAGTAGGTACAGCCGGACTAGGGTTTGCACCCCAGGAGTTAGGTAGATTTGGAGTAGCAGAGCCTTTAGCAGATCTGACCTCTGGGAAAAGTTCTAATGTGGCAATAATACAACTTTTCCATAGAATTATTCCTAAGGTTAAATGGCATAATAGCTATGACATGCTTAACACAGTGCCAGGCTTGTGGTGGTTGTAAATGTTAGCTATTATATTAGTTAGGAAAGCGAGCTAATGCAGAACATGATACCTAACACAAAGTCCTCCTTATGCTTAAACAGAGAAGGAGTTATTTTTTGCATACAGTAAGATGTCTAGAAGTAGGTAGTTGCAGGTTTCAGTTTAGGAGCTCAAAATGGATAGGCTCAATGTCTCTGAAATTCTGGTTTCTTCATAGATGCAAGAGGGCTGTTAGAACGCAGGCAATTGCATCCTCGTTTAAGCCAGGAGAAAGGGGGAAGACTGCCTTAACCACATCTGACATCTCTCATCAGGAAAGAAAAGCCTTTCCCAGAAATCCATGAGAACATTTTTGTTTAGGTCTCAAGGGCCAGAACTGGGTCACTGGCTACTCCCTAGCTGCAAAGAGGCTGGGAAAGTTAGGAACAGCATAATCATGATTGGCACACCAGTAATGAGCCATTGCCCGGAAGGAGTAAGCAGTTTAGATACTAACAGTGATTACCATAGTGATTGTTACCAGCTCTAGTCTGCCTTCCATCCATCTACTTCTCATTTGTAGCAAATTATCGAGTGGCCTCATGCCAGTTATAAATATTATTCATTGTACTCACAGCTCCCTGTACTAAGCCAGCTTTTCTCTTAACCTTTGCCTGTCCATCTGGATAACATTTCTTATTGTTCCTCCTTCCCCAGGAGGACTTCTATACTAGTCACTATTGCTGATTATGCTGTGTAACAAATAACTCCCAAACATTAATAAATATTTTTTCCCACTCGCAGGTCTGCAGGTCAGCTGAGAGGGCTCTGGCCTAGGGTGTGGGTTCAGGTCTGCTTTTGTGTCTCTCCTTCCAGAACCCTAACCTAGGGAGCACCAAGTACCTAGGAGATGCTTTCCTCATGGTGGAGTAGGAGAGCAAAAAAGGGCAAAACCACATGAGCACATTAAAAGCCTCTGCTTGCATCATGACCACTCATGTTCCATTGGCCGTAGCAAGTCCCATGGCTGTGTCTGACAAGGAAGATTATTATTCTCAGGAGAGGGAAGGAGAAAGCAAGTATTTGCTGAACAGGAATCTAATCCACTGCACCTTCTCACGCCCAAACTGGGTTAGGAGTCCTCCTTGGGCACCCATGGTCCTTAATGCATCCTTCTGTTACAGCTTTGGATTCTCCATTGCCCTTATCTATTCCATTGTCTGTCTTCCCTAGTGGATTGCCAAAAGATTGCTATGGCTGAGATGTGTAAGTCTTTTGTGGGATCTAGGTGACAGCCGATAAGTGTAGTTATCATGGTCACGATGGCCAATTCTTTAACAGTTTATTAACAAAATAATAAAAGTTACAAAATGAAAATATAAAGGATAAGTTATTCGAAGACTGTGATTGGATTCTAGTTCTGAACATTATTTAAACTTGATGTTAACATGCTGTAGATAATAACATATCCACAGAACAAAAGCTAGGTCTTCCACTGGCCATAACATATGCCTCTAAATCCCCTCCCCACTACCAAAGTAGCGTCCAGAGGTATGTGCTATTACTTGAGAGATCATTCTGCAATTTAAAATTTAAGCTCGACAAATAATTAATACCATAAACATTTCATTGCCAAACACTGAAGATGCAATGATAACACCTGGCCATCGTGCTCAAGTAGCTCACAATCTGAAGGGTAGATGGTGGTGGGAGCAGAGCAGTTAACAGATAAAGAGTAGTAAGTGGAGTTCTTATTTGTTGCCGGTGGGAATGCAAAATGGTACAGCAACTTCAGAAGACAGTTTGGAAGTTTTCTGGCAAAACTAAGTATACTCTTACCATAAGATCGAGCAAGCATGCTCCTTGGTATTTATCCAAAGAAGCTGAAAACTTACATCCACATAAAAACCTCCACTCAGACTTTTACAGTAGCTTTGTTCATAACTGCCAAAACATGAAAGCAACCAGGATGTCTTTCAATAGGTGAATGGATAAACAAACTGTGGTACATACATACAATGGAATATTATTCATCACTAAAAGCAAATGAGCTATAGAGCCATGAAAAGATGTGGGGGAACCTTAAATACATATTGCTAGTAAAATAAGCCAATCTGAAAGGCTACATACTGTAAAATTTCAACTATAGGACATTCTGGAAAAAGCACAGCTATGGAGACAGTAAAAAGATCAGTGATTGCCAGGGGCTCAGGGGAGGGACAGAGGGATAAATAGGTCGAACACAGTATATTTAGGGCAATGAAACTATTCTGTATGATACCGTAATGGTGGATACATGTCATTATACCTTCGTCAAACCCATGGAATGTACAATACAAACAATGAACCCTAATGTAATCTGTAGATTTTGGTTGATAATAATGTATCTATATTTAGTCATCAATTGTAACAAATGTACCACACTAATGCAAGATGTTAATATAGGGGAAAGTCTGAGAGAGGAGGTGTTGAGGACAGTATGTGGTCATTCTATGCTTTCTGCTCAATTTTTCTGTAAAACTACAACTGCCCCCCAGAATAGTCTATTAATGTAGAGAACAAGGTAATGAAGTGCAATAAAAGGGATATGTACAAAGTGTTATGACAACACAGAGAAAGCACACAGGGAAACCCTTCCAGAGGAGATGAGTTTGAACTGAGTCTTGAAGAATAATAGAAATTCACCAGGTAGAGCAGAGGAGAAAGGTGAACCTGGGGGAAAGTACCACCTGTGTCAAGCTGTCAATGACAGGATCATCACCTCTTATGTCCACTGACCAAGTATCTAGAGTGCTGCCTGCCCTAGAAAGGGCGCTTAATAAATATTTGTTGAGTGATTGGATGGTAACTTGACAGGACATAATACGGTGGAGCTTTATTTCCCAGCTAGATGCAAAGACTATCAAAAAGTGCAATAGGTACATTTTGGTTTTTTTGTTTTTTTTTTTTGAGACAGAGTTTTGCTCTTGTTGCCCAGGCTGGAGTGCAATGGTATGATCTTGGCTCACCGCAACCTCTGCCTCCTGGGTTCAAGTGATTCTCCTTCCTCAGCCTCCTGAGTAGCTGGGATGACAGGCATGTGCCACCATGCCCATATAATTTTGTATTTTTAGTAGAGACAGGGTCTCTCTGTGTTGGTCAGGCTGGTCTCAAACTCCCGACCTCAGGTGATCCACCCCGCTCAGCCTCCCAAAGTGCTGGGATTACAGGCGTGAGCCACCGCTCCGAGCCAATAAGTACATATTTTATAACCTCCCCTTCCTATCCATCCTTAATGGTGAAAAGGGTATCAAATGTTTCCAATTGCTCTTTGGCTGGGGAAAAAACATCTTCTTGATGTTGATATTCATGCTCTAAAGGTAATTAGATGCCAGAGAAGAGACCAGATTGTAGGCGATGGCAGCCCACTTACAGTATACATTTATAAACAAGCAAAATCAAAACTGTAAAGTCGCATTTCAAGATGGTTTTGTGTTTCTCCACATTGAGCCAACAGCCTGTGGACGATATCATATACTCCACTGGAATTGGCCGCATTGGCCAAATGAGAAAGCCTATCTCCATGGAGGCTTTGAAGCAGAAGCGTTGGGCACTGAGCAGGGAGGGAGGAGCACCACCCCTGTGGGGCTTGGCTTAGTCCACAGGGTCTGGGGGCAAATCTCATGCAAAACATGAATGGGACTGGTACCGACGTCAAAGAAGAGACACTTTGGAATCCAGCCTCTGTCACCAGGATCTTCCCCTCCAGGCCTCCAGCAGAGTTGGTGTGGTCGGTCCTCCCTGATCTTTCATCTCTTGGAATCTCTAGTTGCTAAGCATGGGTGAACAGCGTCAAAACCCAGCCCATGATGGATTTATCATCCCACTTGCTGAGTACTGCCTATGGCCACATACTGTGCTTAGCACGTACACATTTTGGCTTATGTAAACCTTCCAACAAGGTGCCAGGTGGGTAACGTGATTGAGATTAGGAAACTCAGGCTCAGGAAAGTTAAGTCACTTACTCAGTGTCACCTGGTGATAAGTGGCAGGGCTGGGGTTGGAACGCCCTTCTACCTGCCTTCAAGCTTATGTGCTTTCCAGTATGCACGGCCACCCTACCAACTACTCAGCAGGGGTCTGGGCACGGCCTTCTGATGGGCACTGTGAGAGGACAAGATACAAAAGAAATAGACAATGGGCTTCTCCTTTGCCCCTGAGATTTCCTTTGAAAAATAAATTTGCAAAATCCCCCTCCCTGTGCCTTGCTCTGGAGTTTGAAGGCTTGGGTTCTGTGAACAGTGAACTCTCAGGAGGCACAAATCGCTCCCTCGGACACCATGCTTGAGACTTGACCACACTTCAGGCTGGCTCCACCTGCTCTACGCTGTGTCTCTAAAGGTGACCCCACCCCTACCTTGTACTAAGTCTTTACTCAAGAAAATGCAATGCTACCAAACCACAAGATGTGCATTGTCCCAACCCAGCTTGCACCAAACTGTTTCCAGGAATTCTCTAGTGACCCCTTCTGTAATTTCCATTTCCACATAGACCCCAGGCCCTTTTTGTTCCCCCTTCTTCACTTCCCCAGCATCCCTTTTGGTTCTTTCTTTGTTCTCCCTTCAGAAGCCTCAGTCCTCTTTAATTGCGGCTGAGTTCTGTCTGACCTGGAATCTCCCCCAAAGCAGGAGTCTGAGTAAAACCTGTCTTGCCACCTTTCACAAATGTACTGTTTTTTATTTTAATTTTTTCACTGATAGTTCAAATCCTACTTCCTCTGGGTATTGTCTGTGTGTCCTTGGGTGAATCACTTCACTTCTCTGAGTCTCAACTTCCTCATCTTCAAAATGAGAACATAGGTAGGCCCACCTTGCTGCAAGGTGATGAGGGAAGGCCCTCGCCAGGGGCCTGGCACTCCTCACTTAGGAGTAATCAGTGACCCGTCCCCAGAGTGCTGGAACTCTTCTAGGCATTGGGAGTAGAGAGAAGCAACACAGAGTTCCTGCCCACAGAGAGCTGACTTTCTAGTGAAGAAACAAACACACAGGGAAACCCATCTGTATTAGTCTGTTTTCATGCTGCTGATAAAGACATATCTGAGACTGGGCAATTTACAAAAGGAAGAGAGGTTTAATGGACGTATAGGTTCACAGAGCTGGAGAGGCCTCACAATCATGGTGGAAGGCAAGGAGGAGCAAGTCACGTCTTACATGGTTGGCAGCAGGCAAAAAGAGAGCTTGTGCAGGGAATCTCCCATTTTTAAAACCATCAGATCTCACGAGACTTATTCACTATCACGAGACCAGCACAGGAAAGACCTGCCCCCGTGATTCAATTACCTCCCACTGGGTGCCTCCCACAACACGTGGGAATTCAAGATGAGATCTGGATGGGGACACAGCCAAGACATATTACCATCTTAAAATATCAAGTAGTGAAAGCATGATGAAGAAAGTTAATGCAAGTGGAGGGATGCAGGTGACGGACCAGGAGGAGGAGCTATTTGCAAAGGGGTGCAGGTAACTGACCAGGAGGAGGAGCTATTTGCAAAGACCTCTCTGATGGGGAACATTTGCACAGGGAACACCAGGTGGAAATCTGGGGGGTCCACACTCCAAGCAAAGAAAAGAGCAAGTGCAAAGGCCCAGAGGCAGGAGAGCACTGGACATGTTCCAGAAACCTCCAGCAGGCCAATGCAGCTGAAACACAGCCAGGCACAGGGGCTGGGACAGGAGGTGGGCCAGGCCATGTAGAACTCAGGGACCATGATCAGGACTCTATATTCATATCAAAGGTGATAGGGAAGCACTAAGGTTACAGTGTAACCATAACCATGTCTCAATCACCTGCCTAACTCTACTAGAAGGAGGGAACCTGTCAGTGCTGGTTGAATTGTGACTTTCTCATGGGGGAGGGGGTGGGTTATAGGAACATGAGATATAAAGCATACCAGAAAAGGTACCCGATCTCTAGGTGTCCCCCTCCTTGGACACCTTCAGGTCCCATGGTGATGTGATTTGGCTCTGTGTCCCTACCCAAATCTCATCTCAAATTGTAATCTGAACAATGGAGTAATATGATCTAAGTTTTATACATTATATATATTTAACATGATCTCTAATTTACAAAAAAGTTACAAGAATGGTACACATAGTTTTTTTCCCTGAATCATCTGAAAGTAAGTTGTCAGCATGATGCCTGTCACCCCTGGACACTTTACTGAGTATTTCCAACTAACAGAGAGAATGACCATCAAAATCATGATGTTTACAGCATGCATTTTTACCATTTGGTCCTCAGACCACATTCAGGTTTCATCCTTTGTCCCAATAACGTTCTTTATAACAAAAGAAGCCAGGGTGCAATCACACATTGCCTTTAGATACCAAGCTCCTTTAGTCTCCTTCAGTCTGAAATGTTTCCTCAGGGTTTCTGTGATTTTTGTGACCTTGACTCTTTTGAAGATGACTAGACAATGATTTGATAGAATGTTCTTCAGTCTGCATTTGTCTGACATTTCACCCTGATTAGAATTAGGATATGCATCTTTGGCAGAAATATCACACAAATGGCACCGTGTTGTCTAGGTTGCATCCTATCAGATGCACAAGAACTCAATTTGTCCCATGACGGATGATGTTCACCTGCATCACCTGGTTAAAGTGGCATAGGCCCACCTTCTCCATTGTGAAGTTACTATTTTTACTGTTTTTCCCTCTGCAGTTGATACTTATTTTTATATAAATATCCTGTTCCTCATGAAACCTTCAATGTATTCAGTTATTAATAACACCATGGACTCCTGTTTTCCTGTTTTATTCTGTGGGCCATAATTCTTAACCTTCATTACTTATTTGTATTTAGATTACTCCAGAAATGTCCAGCAATGGCTTCTGGGTTCTTCTGGCATGGTTCCGTCATTGTTTGGGTGCTTACTTCCTGGGTAACAAGATGTTCCAGGCTCCTTTCTGTCTCAGTCCCAGAATCACCCATTTCTCCTAGGGTGCATCTTCCTTTTAGCTGAGATGGCATTTATAATCCAAAACCTGGGTACAATGTAGGCTCACCGCTTTTGGAGTGTCAGTGCCCTCAGGTTCTCTCAATAGACAAAACTGAGGAATATATGTGTGTATATACACATCCAGTTGCAATTATACATAATGCACATATATTTTTCATCTATATTTCTATGTCTATTTAGACATTGAATGCCATGAGTTCCTATCAATACCTCCAATCACAATCCCCTCCACAAGGGTCTTTCCAGATTCTCTTTCCGTATTTGTAACTTGATTCTCCAACAGCAAGAAATCTTTCTCCTTTACTTTTAATATATTTGCCTACCTGATAAATCCCCATGGATGTAAATAATCATCCATCTCCATTGCCATTCTCTCCCTTAGAAGGATGTTATTCTTGGTCCACTGAGGTCCTGACAGGTGGTGCTAGGCCTTCTCCATGCATGGATGCCTGCTCATCCTGCCTGGCCTCTGACATCTCTATGGGGTCACCTTCCTCACCTTGGATCTAACACCCTATACTGACCTACTCCTTTTGGTGCTTTCTTCATTTAGCCAGAGCTCCAACACTCATGCCTGGCAGCCCTCCTCCTTGGACGTGTTCTTCAGGTTCCATGGTGATGTAGTCATCACCCAAATCTCATATCAAATTGTAATCCCCATGTGTCAGAGGAGGGACCTGGTGGGAGATGGTTGGATCATGGGGATGGATTTCTCCCTTGTTGTTCTCATGATAGTGAGTTCTCACGAGATCTGATGGTTTTAAAGTGTGACACTCCCCTCTTTCCACCCCTCCTGCCATCATGTCTTCCACCATGATTGTAAGTTTCCTGAGGCCTCCCCAGTCATGGGAACTGTGAGTTAATTCAACCTCTTTTCTTTATAAATTACCCAGTCTCAGGTAGTTCTTCATAGCAGTGTGAAAACGAACTAATACACATAGCCTGATATTCTGCTCCAGGCCACCCTTTGATAGAGGCTCTCCTTACTCCACCTGTCCCACCTGACCAGCTGAAAGGAGGCATATGTATCACACCTGTTCAGTGGCAGCTTAGGCCTGCTCCCCTTGGAAGGGTATATCAATTTTCACAGTTTGTGGCTCTGCCGTTTTCAAAGGCTACAGTGAAATCTGAGCAGAAAATGAAAATCACCCATTTCTGCAGTACTCCCTGAAATCATTACATCATCACTAATTTTCCCTGAGTTCCCATGTGATGTTGGAGCTGGAAGGCCCCTGTTTCCCAGAACCAGATAGCTTCTTTCATGCCTATTTGCTTTTGCACAGGCTGTCTCTCTGCTTGGAATGCTTTTCCCAGGCGTGATAAACCCCTCCATTTCAAATATTTTGACTCTGTGAAACTTTCTTTGACCCCTAAATTTGACCCCAAGTTAATCATTTTTCTCCCTCTGCTACTATTTTCACATGTAGCTTTTAAAAAATATTTAATATATTGTGCACCCCTTGTACTAGGCTGTGAACTCCCTGAGACAAGTTGTTCATTCATTCGTCAAATATTTATTGAGCTCCTACCATTGTAAAAGGCTCTGTGCTAAGTACTAAGGATGAAAATGGAGAACAAGATACAGCACTTTCCCTCAAAGAGCTTGCAGTCTAGTGGGGGGTTTCACTAGGTAACCAAGCCATCCTAATCCATATCGCTGACATAGAGTCTGACACATGGAAGATGGTGAATGAATGCTTATTGGAATTTCTAAGACTGGTATCAAGAGCATGGAACACAGTACTCATTCCCTGCTAAAGACTTTTCTCACTGTCTCTGTCCTCAAGGAGCTGGTTGTTTACTGGGAGAGACAGACACCAACTGTATATAAAAAGAGCACTAGAGTGTTTTCCAGGCCATGGTGTGGCATGCTCGCTGTGAGCTGCTGCATGCAGCAGACACCGTTGGGTCTGCCCAGGGCCCTCAGATACCCTGCATGCCCTTTCCTGGCTCTGCATGCCCATCCTCCATGCTTCTGTGAGCTCCACTCTTAAGACTCACCCTGCAGCCTTCTTGGAGGGACTTCCTTGGGCTACTGGAGCCACTTCTGCAATGGTAGTGAGCGTCACCAGTTCAAAAACAGACAGGCAGGAGGGTAGGACAGCCCATGTTTCTTGCCTCCAAGCAGATGTAATCTACTCTGGAGAGCTTGGGATCAGGCTGGGACTGGGACTTCTGACGTGATGTCCTTGTGTGGCCTCTTCTCCTTTCCTGTCCTGCTTCCTCCACTGCCCTCTTGCTTTCTTCTGAGAGCACCTTCCTTCATAAATACTTTGCCCACTCATTCTCCAAGGGTCAGCATGTGGGAAACCTGGTCCAGACACTGCATTTGCAATACCTGGCCCTGCTTATGAGTAGCTCACAAGCCAAGTGTGTGCTCCAGCCGGGAATCCAACCAGCTAAGTATCTGATATAGTTTGGCTGTGTTACCAACCAAATCTCATCCTGAATTGTCATGCCCATAATCCCCAGTGTCATGGGAGGGAGCCAGTGAGAGGTAATTTAGTCATGGGAGCTGTTACCCTCATGCTGTTCTTGTGATAGTGAATGAGTTCTCATAACATCTGATAGTTTTATAAGGTGCTTTTCCCCTCTCTGCTCAGCACTGCTCCTTCCTGCTGCCAGGCGAAGAAAAACGTGTTTGCTTCCCCTTCTGCCATGATTGTAAGTTTCCTGAGGCCTCCCCAGCCATGCTAAACTGTGAGTCAATTAAACCTCTTTCCTTTATAAATTACCCAGTCTCAGGTATGTTCTTATTAGCAGCATGGGAATGAACTAATACAGTATCCAACCAGTCAAGTGCAGCTTCAGAGACCTTGGGCTTTAAGGAAGGGGCTGAAGGCCAGAGAAGACTTCTCAGTGAAGGTGAGTTGAGCAGGGCCTTAGAGGAGGGTAAGTCATTAGGTAGAAAGGGGGGCATTGCAAGGCAAGAAAACAGTGTATGAGCTGCTGTGAAAGACATGGGAAGGGGAGAAGTTGAGGCTCTTTCTCCTCCACTGGAGAATGTCCTCCTCCTTCCTCCCCCTCCCTCCCAACACAAACACACACACACACACACACACACACACACACCAGTTTTCTCTCTGAAACTGAGCCAATCCAGCCATGTCCCGACAAATATTTGCAGTGATTTTACACATACGCGCATACACACACACACACACACACACACACACAGCAGCTTTCTCCCCGAAACTGAACTAATTCAGCCAGGCCCTGAAAAACATTTGCAGTGATTTTACTCCCAGCGTGGACTCTCCTGCCCGGTCAGCTTCAAGGATTCTTTTGGTCCCAGAAATAGCCAAGGTGGCGGTGAAGGGAGGAGCTGTTTCATTTCCGAAATGAAAAACTTTAAGATAATTACACAGACGGCTTGAGCCTGCAATGGACAAAAAGAGTTTCATTATTGGACCCCTTTAGTGTAGGCGCCTCCCATCCCCAAAGGAGCGGGTTAACCGCTTGGCTGGCTCGGTCCCACCCGGGTCGCCGTCTGAGACGGACGGTCGCTCCCCCTTTGAAGTGCGGCCGCGCCTAATGAGGGACTCTCTGGGCCTCGGGATCAAGTGTCAGCGCCGCCCCAGACGCCGCAGGGCAGACAAAGGGCGCGGGCCGCCTGGCGACGCTGGGAGGAGCACGCGGCCCGCGGCGCTGAGCTGGACAAAGGCAGAGACGGGCGCGCGGCGGGGTCCCGCGGGCAGAAGAGCCTGGCCCCCAGCGCCCGGCGCCCGGTTCGCTGCCCCTGCAGCCCCAAAGAGCCTCTCTGAGGGCGGGAGCGGCAGCGCAGGCCACTCCGACGGCGACCAGAACGTGCCTGTGCCAAGCCCCAGCCCCAGCGTAACCTCGTGGGTGACAGTGTGACCTGGGTTTTCTCCGATTCGCGGGATGTGCCCATTGTGCGCAATATAGCACCCTCCTCGCACCTCACACTCTTCTAAATCCGACCTTCTATTAACCAATTTCCTGTCCTGGATCACTTTGTGAGGTGTGTGGGGTGAGTAGCCCCATTGTCCAGCTCCCCCCATTCTGCAGATCACCCCGTTGTCCAGTTTACCCCATTGTATAGCTCACCCCACTGTCCAGCTAACCCATTGTACACATCACCTCATTGTACACATCAGTCATTGTACAGACCACCCCACTGTACAGATCACCTCGTTGTACAGATCACCCCAATGTACACATCGCCCCATTGCACAGATCACCCCATTGAGTACATCACCTCATTGTACAGATCACCCCATTGTAGATCACCTCATTGTACAGCTTATCCCATTGCACAGATCGCCCCACTGTACACATCACCCCATTGTACAGATCACCCCATTGTATAGACCACCTGATTGTGCAGATCCCACTGTACAGATCACCGCATTGTACAGATCTGTGAAGCCAGGCTTGGAAGGAGCCCCAGATCACAGAGACCCCAGATCAGAGAGCTAGAAGGAATGCTGCTGGGCAGAGTGGCCTCAGAGTCCCAGACAGATGACGTATTTGGCATTTTTGTCATCTTGTCTGTGTATGTTTTTAAAAACCCTTGATTTATTTATTTAATTTAAAAAATATATTTACTTCGATTAAAAATATATTGCATTAAAGTATTCTTTATCTTGGTTATTGAGATTTTGGGTACCCTCTTACATTTTGGGTCCTGGGCGAGTGAGACCCTGTTTGACTTTTACGCCTCTTTACCTCCTGGCTCGAGGCTTTGGATCCTCACAACAAGCTCTCGCAGCCAGGGTTACTGACCCCTTGGATATTTCAGAAGGGGAATAACTGAAGATCAAAGATGTGACGTGACCTACCCAGGGATGCCCAACAAGGAATGTGACACCAGCTAGTTAAGGTACCAAGTCAGCACCTTGCAGGCCCTTAGCTACCTTTGTTTTGTGGAGCCTGGCCATCATCATAGCAAACTTAAAAACACATTACATAGGGCCTTTTTATTCCATAATTTCTGAAACTATTTTTTAAAAATAACTTCGATTTTGCTTTTAGTTGGCTACAAGGCACTAATTTACAGTGGCTGTGATTTCACAGAAATGATTGGGTATACTGGGAAATTCTTGCAAAGTGAGAAAATTAAATCCTTTTCACATGTAATGAAATTTTTAGGAATAATTAATTTAGCATTTTAATGATGTTGACACGGTGTTACCTTCTGTAGACATTTAATTAAACATGTATTAGTTTTGACTTTGTAGTTTGCTTTCCTCCTGGTGGAACCAAAAATTGTTTTTCCAGATCTCCAGCATTTTTGTTGGAAAGCCGTTCCAGCGGCATGGGGGTCCCTGGCACCTTTCTTACGGTACCCAACCCCTATGGTTGGATGGTCCTGCACACTTCAGTCCCCCACCTCCTCCCCATGCTAGGGGTGGGGTGCCTCCCATCTCTCTAGTTGTCCTGGTTTTTATGTGAGCAGGACCTTCTCAGGTCAGGCCCTGCTAAGCTGTAGCTTCCCTGGAGTCCAGTGTGATTGTAACCATGTCTCAATCACCAGCCTAATTCTAACAGAAGGAGGGTACTTGTCAGTGCTGGTTGAATTGTGAGTTTCTCATGAGGAGTTGGGTTAGAAGGACATGAGATATAAAGTGTACCAGAAAAAGGATGGGTAGTTCTGGTGTGTCTCAGTCAGCTCTGGCTGCTGTAACAAAACACCATAGCCATAGGATGACTCAGACAACATTGACTTCTCATAGTTCTGGAGGCTGAAAGTCCAGGATGGAGGGGCCAGCCGATTCTTGTCTGGGTAAGGGCTCCTGTCCTGGCTTGCAGACGGCTGCCTTCTTGCTATGTTCTCACATAGTAGAGAGAGAGAAGGAACAAGCTCTCTGGTCTCTTCCTATAAAGGCACTAATCCCATCATGAAGATCCCACCCTCATGACCTCATCTCAACCAACCTATCTCCAAAGGCCCCACCTCCAAATACCAACCTTGGGAGTTAAGGCCTCAACATATGAATCTGGAGGGAACACAAACATTCTGTCCGTAACATGGTGCTACTATTCATGCTGTGTGTCCCCAGGGAAGTTTCTGCACCTCTCTGTTCCTCAGTTTCCCCTTCTGGAAAATGAAGGTGGATCAGAAAATTTCCTATCTGAAGCTCTTTTCAGTGCCGTCATTCTCTCATATGGGTTCATGGAAGAAGTTTGGTTTCATGCAACAGAGCATTAGGGAAAGGTAAAGTTCTAACGGCCTGCTTTCGCAAATGGGGTCAAATAGATATTTTCTGCAGTGGTAGCCTGTGATTATCTGTGATTTTTTTTCTGGGTGCAGTCTCCTCACTTTTCCTTGAATCCTTAGCAGACACTGCCATGATCTTTCTGTGTGTCTCATGCCATTGTGACTTATGTGACCACCAGGCATTGGGTTTGGCATGTGGCAGGTGCTCAATGCATAGGTGTCAGGAGGGAACATCTTTTCCAGATGAGGAAACTGAGGCACAGAGAGGTCTGAGTCAACGCAAAAGCAATTTAACTGCTATGATGTTTCTGTACAGCCTTTGCTGGAAAAGGAGAGATTTTATATATTTGCAAATTGCATGGACTTTCTTCTTGCCTGTACCCAAACCACAGCTGAATGAGGTCAGTGAGGGACACTGTGTTCCCACTAGAACAGCTTTCAGAGCAGAAGACAGCTTTCCTTCTTACATAGGAATCTCACATCCACTCCTCCACAACCTATTTTACCCAAAGGCTTCTGACTAAAGACATCTGTCTGGGGGCCCAGGAGCCGGGGTGCCAGTTCCAGCCCTGGCGCAAACATTCTTTGTGACTTGGAGCAGGTCCCTTATCCTCTTGGAGCCTTTGTTTCCTCTGCAGGGAACCAGAAGTCTGGACTAGAGCAGAGCCTCTCAAATCATCCGAGGGGCGTGTTAAAATGCAGAGCCTGATTCAGGAGGCCTGCTGGGGTCTAACGAGCTCCCGGAGGATGCAGTTACTTTTGCCCATCTGTGGATTGAGGAGCAAGGACTGAGAGGACTTCTAAGGTCAACTCTTGCTCTGAAGGGACAGACCTTGAGCCCTGGCAATGGGCACAAAGAGAGTGACAAAAACAAAACACAAACAAACAAACCAACAACAACAACAACAACAAAAACCCAGTTGCCCAGATTTGGGTCAGCCAGGAGAGCACAGAATATGAAATGATTCCAGAGGGGTCCTTCGGACCACAGATACAAAAATCAGCATCATCATCGTCACCATCCACAAACATTTGTGCAGTGCTTTCCCCTGTCCTGAGCAGCTGTCACATCCTTGAACCCAGTTGACCCCTACAGGCACCCTGGTGGGAGAGGAGGACGTGGCTGAGGAATCCATTCAGTCCTGGAGGAGGAGCTGGGCAAGAGCACAATAGCCCCTGAAAGGATTGTTTCCATGCAGCCCTTTGATTTTCTTTTTGGTGCCTGCTCTCTGACCCCTTCTTCCTTTGTCTCCTAATGCACCCCCGCCCCGCTCCTAATTCTCCCCTCCCCCAACACACACACATACACACACACACACACACACACACACACACACACGAATGTCAGGAGGAGAAAATCAGTGTATCCACCCACAGATTTCTCACTTTGATCCTTTCGTCTCTCACCGCCTGGAACCCAGTTTCAGGGACCAGGATTCTGGCTCGTTTTAGGGTGACCCAGTCTCTTCCGCTCTTCTCACTTGTAACTATGCAATTTTCCTTAAGGTGACATTTGTGAAGGATTTTTGTTGTCTGGGCACTATGCTCCGTGACTTCCTTCTCACCTTCACCCTAGGGGGTGGGAACTCTAACTATCTCCATTTCGTTGGTGAGAAAACTGAGCCTTTAGGAGGTTTACCTGCCCAAGGTCACCTAGTTGGTAAATGGTGGAGTCAGGACATTACCTGACCTTGGCTGACTGACATCAGCGATCATTGTAGATAAACGCACAATTGTAAGAAATAATACAGAGAGATTTTGTGTAACTCTTATCCAGTTTTCTCCAAAGGGAGCATCTTGCAAAACTGTACTACAGTATCATAGCAAGGATATTGACACTGATAAAATCCACCAGCCTTATTCAGATTTCCTCAGTTTTACTTGTCTTCATGTGAGCATATTTAGTTCTTTGCAATTTTAACAGGTAGGTAGGTCCATGTATGCAGCGCTGCAGTCAAGACACACAACAGCTCTGTCAGCACAGGCTTGTGCAGCCTTTTATAATCACATCTACTTCTCCATGTCACCCTGCATCCCTCAGTACTGTAACACTAAACCTATTCTCTATCTCTGTAATTTCATTATTTCTAGAATGTTCTATAAGTGGAAGTATATGCTTCCGGGATTGGCTTTTTGATTCAGCATAATTCTCTTGAGAGTCACTGAGTTATGGCATGCATTGGTAGTGTTTTGTTTGTTTGTTTTTATTTTAACTGAGTGGTGTTCCATGGCATGGAAGTACCACAATTTCTTTAACCATTCACCCACTGAAGAATATCTGTGTCCAGTTTCTGGCCATTATGAAAAATGCTGCTGTGAACATTCACGTACAGGTGTTTGTGTGAACATGTTTTCACTTTTTTGGGAAAAATGCCCAAGGGTATAAAGTCCTTGCTTTTAATCCCAATGTTGTGTGGCCCTCTAGCTTGGTTGCAAATATCATTTTTTAAAAAGAGCAACGTAAGTTGAGATCTTACTATATATTTGATACTATGGTAAATACTTTGCATAGATCAAATCACAAGTCTGCAGAACAACCTTAGGCTTAGGTACTAGTGTTATCCCCATTTTGCAGATGAGGAAACTGAGGTGTAGAGAGGCTACATAGTCTAAGGACACACAGGCTGTGAACAGATGAGCCAGGATTTGAGCTCAGGCTGTCTGACTCCAGATCTGGCTCTTTAACCAGGCTATGAATGAAGTTTCTTTTTTTGGAGAGGGGCAAACTTTTTCGGAAAGTAAAACTTGTATCCAGCAATTTGTGTAACTCAAGTGCCCAGCACTAAGAACTGTTACAAAATGATGAATATCCCCTTGGAACCACCACTCAGATCAAGATATGAAGCCTGACAGATGCCCTGAAGTCCCCCTCCTATGTGCCTCCTGTCATTATGCCCTAAGAAAGGGAACCGCTATTTGTACTGCAGTTGCTGTAAATTAGTTTAGCTCTTTTCTGGATTTTATATAAATGAAACCATAGAGTATGCTGTCTTTGATATCTGGCTTCCTTCATTCAACAATGTGCGTGTGAGACTCCTCCCTGTAGCCGTGTCTAGCAGTCATGTGCTCGTTCTTCTTGCTGCCCTTTATTCCATTGTATGGATATATCACAGCTTCTTTATTTCTTCTCTAGTTGAAAGGCATGTGATTTGCTTCCGGTTTTGGCTATCGTGATTTATGCTGCCATACATACATAAATATAAATATTTAGAGTTTTCTTAGTTATGTTATTATTGATTTCTAGTGTTGTGCCCTGAGTTCCGAGACCCCCCTCCAAGACGACCACCAGAAACCGAAGTCAAAGCCAAGCGGCCGGGATCACTTTATTGCAGGTTCGAACCCGGACCTCTCTCCGTACAGGCGTAGTCAGGAGGGCAAGAGAGAGGTCTCGAGCACAGCTCAAGCCTACTTTTTATAGTAAGGCACAAACAGGTTACAGAAGATTAGGGCATTTTTGCAGTTACAAGATTGGGATTGGTTGACATTTTGAAGTTTGAACATTCGGCAGTTTCTGATTGGCTCCCGCCCTTTTTTAAAACACAAACGTCTAGGGTTTTTTTTTTTTTTTTAGACAAACTTGCTTAACCATGGGTGGGAGGGGGGTGGTTTCGATTGAGCAAGCAGGGGGTACGTGACTGGGGGCTGCAAGCACCGGTAATCAGAACAGGACAGGGACTTTCACAACGCTTGTCCATACAACGTCTGGAATCTATAGATAACATAACCAGTTAGGTCAGGGGTCGATCTTTAACCAGGTCCAGGGCGCCGCCCGGGCTGTCTGTCTGTGGATTTCATTTCTGCCTTTTAGTCTTTTCACTAGTTTAATTTCTCTGTGATCAGAGAGTATAACTGTATGATGATAATCCTTTCAAATTCATTGAGATTGGCTGGAAATGGTGCCTCACGCCTGTAATCCCAGCACTTTGAGAGGCCCAGGCAGGAGGATCACTTGAGCCCAGAAGTTTGAGACCAGTTTGAGCATCGTAGTGAGACTCTATTTCTACAAAAAATTTTTAAAAAATAGCTGGGCATGGTGATGCACATCTATGGTCCTGAGGTAGGGACGATTGCTTAAGCCTCAGAGATTGAGATTGCTGTGAGCCATGGTTGTGCCACTGCACTCTAGCCTGGGCAACAGAGTGAGACCCTGTGTCAAAAAAAAAAAAAGAAAGAAAATAAAAGAAAGAAAAAGAATATGTACACTGCAGCTATTGGTTGCATTGCTCAATTTTTTTTTTTTTTTTGAGACAGAATTTTGCTCTTGTTATCCAGGCTGGAGTGCAACAGCGCGATCTTGGCTCACTGCAACATCTGTCTCCTGGGTTCAAGTGATTCTTCTGCCTCAGCTTCCCCAATCACTGGGATTACAAGCATGTGCCACTATGTCTGGCTAATTTTTGTATTATTAATAGAGACAGGATTTTACCATGTTGGCCAGGCTGGTCTCAAACTCCTGACCTCGGGTGATCCACCCGCCTCAGCCTCCCGAAGAGCTGGGATTATAGGCGTGAGCCACCATGCTCGGCCAGCTCTATTTATTTGTATTGGCTCCAGTTCATTAATCATGTTGTTAAAATCTTTCCTATTTTTACTGAATTTCTGCCTGCTTTTTCTTTCAGTAACTGAGAGATGTATTTTAAAATCTCTACTAGAATAATGAATTTGACTGTTTCTCCTTTTGTTTCACTTTTTTTGAGGCTATGTTTTTTGCTGCATGCAAATTTTAAATTCTTATCTTGTTAAATGACTTTTTGATATTATAAAATATCTCTAGTAACATTTGTTGCCTTAAAGAATGTATTGTCTTTATATGTTATTATAACTACATATGTATGTGTTATAATTATGTTGTGTTGTTATTAAGAACATGTTAATATAGTTATGTATCAGCTTTTCCTGTGCTTTTAATTTCAGTTTTTCAAACTCCTATCTCTAAGGTAAATGTTTCTTATAATAACAATGTAATTGGGTTTTGCTATTTTAGATATCTGATAATTTTTGGATTGCTAAAAAAATTTTGAAAATTATTCCGTTTTCCCCACCCTGCTAACCTGTTCGTTATGCATTCTGTATTATTCCTGTACCTGTTCCCGTAGAGCAGGGGTCCCCAGTCTTTTCCGCACCGGGGACCAGTTTAATGGAAGACAATTTTTTTCACAGACGGGGGGCAGGGGAATGGTTTCGGGATGAAATTGTTCCAGCTCAGGTCATCAGGCATTGTTAGATTCTCATAAGGAGGGTGCAACCTAGATCTCTGGAATATGCAGCTCACAATAGGGTTCACACTCCTATGAGAATCTAATGTCCTGCTGATCTGACAGGAGGCGGAGCTCAGGCAGCAATGCTCGCTCACCCCTTACTCACCTCCTGCTGTGCAGCCTGGTTCCTAACAGGCCATAGACTGGTACCTGTCCATGACCCGGGAGTTGGGGACCCCTGCCTTAGAGAGTAGAATACTCATCATTGGCTTGTTACATTCTGTCTAGTTTTGGACGTTACCATGGCAAGTGTCATTAGTACACCATCAGTCCATTTCTCTCCTTCTGCCTTTTGTGCTATGCTATCGTGTATTTAATTCTACATATATTTTAATTTCCTGAGGACATTGTTACTTTTGGTTTAAGTGGTTAGAATTTAATTATATTTACCCATATACCAATATATTTACCATTCCCAGCACTCCTCATTTATTTCTACCTTTTTGTGTTTCTATCTTGGATCATTTCCTTTAATACTTCTTTTAGTGTTGGTCCACTTGCAATGCATTTTCAAAGTTTTTTCTTGCCTAAAGTATCTTCATTTTACCTTTATTTTATTTTTAATTGGTGTGATGGTTAATATTAGGTGTCAACTTGATTGGATTGAGAGATGCCCAGATAGCTGGTAAAGTATTGTTTCTGGGTGCGTCTGTGAGGGCGTTGCCAGAGATTGACGTTGGAGTCAGTGGGCTGGGAGAGGCAGACCCACCCTCAATCAGGGTGGGCACCATCCCATCAGCTACCCAGATGGGGTTTCACTATGTTGGCCAGGCTGGTCTCGAACTCCTGACCTCAGGTGATCAGCTCACCTACGCCTCCCAAAGTGCTGGGATTATAGGCATGAGCCACCATGCCCAGCCCAGACTTTGTATTTTTATGTTTCATTCTAACAGTTTTCAGTTCCTACCCACCTTCCTTCCACTTTTGCCCCACATCTGGGCTTTATCTTTGTGATCTAATCACCTCCCAAAGGCTTCATTTCCTAATACTATCACCTTGGGGCTTAGGTTTCAACACATGAATTTTGTGGGAGGACACAGACATTCAGAACCCAGCACCAAACAATGAATCACCATAATCTAGTCAAGTTGATCTGTGCAATTCACCACCAACTGCTCACTTCTTTCTCTCCTCTATTATTGAGTCTCCAATTACATGTTGTTAAATATTCTCCACTTGGTCCCATATATGTCTAATTTTTTGTATTTTTATCCTTTTTCTCTCTGCTTTAGTTTGAATATTTTTATATCCCTATTTTCTGGTTCACTAGTACTCTCTTCTGATAGGTATACTGAGCTAACAATTAAAATTTTACCTTCTATTGTGTATTTTTCAGTTTTAGGATTTCCAATTGGCTATTTTTAAATAGATGCCAGTTTCTCATGATTTTCTCTATGATTCTCCCTGTCTTTTGGCATTGTAATCATGGTTATTTTAAAGTTTATGTCTGGAAAGTTCAACACCTGGTTCTTCAGCAGTCTGTTTTTAACTCTCCATTTTTCTGTTGATTTTCAGCATTTAATCATGTTGCCTATCCTGCCTGGTAATTTTTTATTGCATGGTGAAAATTGCATATGAAAAGTTATAGAGCGCATGGTTGGTGTTATATTCTTTCATAAAGGGTTTAATTTTCTTCTTATTGGCACATAGAGTATGGCCAAATCATCTTTATCTAGTCACAGCTGGCCTGTTTCACACTTCCTCTTATTCTTACCCTTGTTAGCATTTCAGTGGAAAGCTTGAGGTATTTGTTGGGAACCCTAATCCTTAACTTGCTCTGAACTCCAGTTTTTATTTCCCCAACTCCATGATACTGCCATGTTCTCTGCTCATCTTTTAGCTTTAGAAGTTGCTTTATAGTGGGGTTCTCTGGGCCTCTTCCTGTGATTACACAGTTTAGGATTTAGTGCATTTCTTGGGGAGAAATCATATACAGACTGTAGGACTCACTTCTGGATGGTTCCCCACCATCTGGTATCTAGTCCCTTATGTCATGGCCACTTTTTACCCCAAACTCTAATTTTTCCAGTCTGCAGCACAAAAGAGAGTCCTCATCAGAACCAGATCATGTTGGCATCCTGATCTCAGCTTTCCACCTTCCAGAATTGTGAGAAATCAATTTCTGTTGTCTATAAGCCAGCCAGTCTGTGATATTTTGTTATAGCAGCCTAAACTGATGAAGACCAAAATTGGTACCAAAAAGTGGGGGTACTCCTATAACAAATACCTAAAAATGTGGAAGCAGCTTTGGGTAATGGGTAAAGGCTAGAAGAATTTTGAAGTGCATGCTAGGAGAGGTCAACATTGTCACTAAAAATTAAAAAAACAAACAAACGAACATAAAAACAGGATCTCGCTTTATTACTCAGGCTGGAGAGCAGTGGTGCAATCACGGCTCACTGCAGCCTTGACTTCCTGGGCTCAAGTGATCCTACTGCCTCAGCCTCCCCAGTGGCTAGGGCTATTGATGTGCACCATCGTACCTGATTAATTTTTTTGATTTTTAGTAGATAGATGGTCTTGCTATGTTGCCCAGGCTGGTCTTCAACTCCTGAGCTGAACTATTCTCCTACCTTGGCCTCTCAAAGTGCTGGAATTACAGCACTTTTGGCCACTGTGCCTGGCCAAAAGTACTTTTAAAGGTGATTCAGAAAGGAAAGATGAGAGGTATTGAGAAAGCTTCTGTCTTCTTAGAGAATACATAAATAATCATGTGCAGAATATTGGTGGAAATATGGCTAATAAAAGGCATTCTGATGAGGTGTCTGACAGGAATGAGGAACAAATTGTTAGACAATGGAAAAAAGGCGATCCTTGTTATAAAGTGGCAAAAAACCCTGGCTGAATTGTCTTTGCATTCTAGTATTTTTGTGGAAGATAAAGCTTATGAGCAGTGAAAGTGGATATTTAGCAGAGGAGATTTCTAAGCCAAGTGTTGAAGAAGTCACTTGCTTCCTCCTGACCACTTAAGGCAAAACATAAGAAGACGGAAATGGCTTGAAGATGGAATTATTCACAAAAGGAACTAGAACTTAAAGATTTGGAAAATTCTCAGCCTACTCATATTGCAAAAATGGAGAAAGTGTGTTTGGAAAATAACATTAAGGGTGTGGCTAGGTGACCATTTGATATGGAGGTCAGTATGGGTGTGAACCATGGACTTAATCAACCGGCAGTTTCCCAGCAGGAAAACTGTCAGTTTGAACTAAATAGGAAGGGGATGGTAAAGAATGGAAGAAAGTTGTTGAACTTTTTGGATTTTATAGGACAGGACTATAGAGCTATTCAGTTGTGAATGTGTGCTCTTCTTAAAGACAAGGGGAAGAATGAACCCAAAGGCAATGCAGAGGTCAGTAGGGTTGCCTTCTTAGTTTCAAAAGGAGGGACCATTGCCTTGCTTTCAACAGAAATGAGCTCCAC
This sequence comes from Colobus angolensis palliatus, assembly GCF_000951035.1. Lineage (NCBI taxonomy): Eukaryota > Metazoa > Chordata > Mammalia > Primates > Cercopithecidae > Colobus > Colobus angolensis. The sequence continues at coordinate 5,390,126 of NW_012114522.1, read as the reverse complement.
CCAAAGCTGTTGGGGATACCAGCTCCTGGCAGAGCCCTGGAGCTGCGACTCCTGTCCAGCAGAGCTGTGTGGAGAAGACTACCTCCTGAGTGGGTCTGCAAGACTGTACTCCTGCCCCAGTGTGTTCAGTGGCCCTAGACGGGAGAGCATCAAGCCAAAGAGGATTATCTTCAGCTGGAAGACCTGGTGAAAGTCGTCTTGTGAGGTTTTGGACTCGCTCGGGATCTGTTAACCCTTCTTTCTTTTCTATTTTTCCATAGTGGAATGGGAATGTCTATCTATGTCTGTCTCACAACTGTATTTTGAAAACATGTTTGATTTCACATGTTTGCAGCTGTGAATTTTGCCGCAGAATGAATTGTACTCTGAGTCTCACCTTATGTGATTTAGATGATACTTAGATTAAGAGTTTGGAGTTGATGATGCTAGAATGAGTTAAAACTTTGAGGGCTTTGGGGATAGAATGAATATAGTTTACATGTGAGAATGACATAAACTTTAGGGGGTTTGGAGCAGAATGCAATGGACTAATGTTTGTGTTCCCTCCAAAATTTCTATATTGAAATCTTAATCCCCATATGATATCTTTGGGAGGTGATTAGTTCATGAGGGTAGGGCCCTGATAAATGAGATTGGTGCTTTTATAAGAAGAGGCCATTTCATATGGAACCAAAATAGACCCTGTATAGCCAAGACAATCCTAAGCAAAAAGCTGGAGGCATCATGCTATCTGACTTCAAACTATACTACAAAGCTACAGTATCCAAAGCAGCATGGTATTGGTACCAAAACAGACACATAGGCCAATGGAACAGAACAGAGACCTCAGAAGAATACCACACATCTACAACTATCTGCTCTTTGACAAACCTGACAAATCCAATCAATGGAGAAAGGATCTCCTATTTAATACATGGTATTGGGAAAACTGGCTAGCCATATTCAGAAAATTGAAATTGGACCCCTTCCTTAAAACTTATACAAAAATTAACTCAAGATGGATTAAAGGGCCGGGTGCGGTGGCCGACACCTGCAATCCCAGCACTTTGGGAGGCTGAGGTGGGCGGATCACGAGGTCGGGAGCCTGAGACTATCCTGGCTAACACGGTGAAACCCCGTCTCTACTAAAAATACAAAAAAATTAGGCAGGCATGGTGACGAGCGCCTGTAGTCCCAACTACTCAGGAGGCTGAGGTAGGAGAATGGCGTGAACCCAGGAGGTGGAGCTTGCAGTGAGCCAGGATCACGCCACTGCACTCCAGCCTGGGCGACAGAGCCAGATTCCGTCTAAAAAATACAAAAACAAAAACAAAAGATGGATTAATGATTTAAATGTAAAACCCCAAACCATAAAAACCCTAGAAAACCTAGGCAATCATAGGGATGGGCAAAGACTTCGTGATGAAAATGCCAAAAGCAATTGCAACAAAAGCCAAAATTGACAAATGGGATCTAATTAAAGAGCTTCTGCACAACAAAAGAAAATAGCATCAGAGTGAACAGGCAACCTACAGAACGGGAGAAAATGTTTGCAATCTACCCATCTGACAAAGGTCTAATATCCAGAATTTACAAGGAACTTAAACCAATTTTCCAGAAAACAAACACCCCCATCAAAAAGTGGGCAAAGGATATGAACAGACACTTCTCAAAAGAAGACATTTATGCACCAGCAAACATATGAAAAAAAGCTCAATATCACTGATCATTAGATAACTGCAAATCAAAACCACAGTGAGATACCATCTCACATCAGTCAGATTGGCAATTATTAAAAAGTCAAGAAACAATAGATGCTGGCAAGGCTGTGGAGAAATAGGAACACTTTTACACTGTTGGTGGGAATGTAAATTAGTTCAACCACTGCGGAAGACAGTGTGGCAATTCCTCAAGGATATAGAACCAGAAATACCATTTGACCCAGCAATCTCATTACTGGGTATATATGCCCAAAGGAATATAAATCATTCTACTATAAAGACACATGTGCATGTATGTTTATTGCAGCACTATTTACAATAGCAGACATAGAACCAACCCAAATCCCCATTAATAATAGACTGGATAAAGAAAATGTGGTACATATACACCATGGAATACTATGCAGCCATAAAAAGGAATGAGATCATGTCCTTTGCAGGGACATGGATGGAGCTGGAAGCCATCATCCTCAGCAAACTAACACAGGAACAGAAAACCAAACACTGCATGTTCTCACTTATAAGTAGGAGTTGAACAATAAGAAAACATGAGCACAGGGAGGGGAACAACATACACCGGGGCCAATTGGGGGGTGAGGGGCATTAGGACAAATAGCTAATGTAAGCTAATAGGCTTACAACCTAGATACAACCTAGGAGATGCAGCAAACCATCATGGCACACGTATACCTATGTAACAAACCTACACGTTCTGCACTTGTATCCTGGAACTTAAAGTAAAATTTAAAAAAATAAGTCAAAAAGAAGAGGACAGTGATCCAGCTAGCTTTCTTTCCACTATGTGAAGCTACTAGTAGAAGTTAGTATGCAACTCAGAAAAGGGCCCTTACCAAAACCTGACCATGCTGGCACCCTGATCTCAGACTTTTAGCCTTCAGAACTATAAAAAAGAAATGTCTGTTGTTTATAAGTCAGCCTTTGTTATAACAGCCAGAATGGACTAAGATGATTCTTCTTATCCCAGTAAGATGCTGCCTCATGCTCTAGTTCACTGCTTTCAATTAGGTCTCTGTGACCCCACATTGTGAAATACACTGCAAGGGATGAATCCCGCAGGGGATGCAGCACTCACTTTAATGTGTTTCTCTGGGGTCTTGATCCCTCAAGTCTGCCCTGCCTGGGATATTTTGTGATGCCTTCAAACAGACCTTTTAAAAAATTTTCAGCTTTTACAGTTGTTCTTGGTGACAAGTTAGGACTGATAACAGCAACCTATCTTCAGGCAGATGCAAAAGTTTGAATTAAGTTTTGCATAGTACATGACCTGTAAGAAGTGTTTTATTCAGTGTGGGTTCTCTTCCCTGATGAAAAAAGGTTAATGGTTTGTCTGGACATGAGAGGAAGAATACCCTAGCATTCTTTGATATTTCAGGATATGTAGTTGCTCTCATTACCCTGAAAGGAAGCTCACATTTGACAATAATTGGTATAGTCTTCTGTTGCATGCATCATGTGTAAGGCTAGGGTGGGGAAACATTAAGACTAGTAGGCACTACAGAGACCAGCAGGGGTTCAAGGACCCTCTCATGATGTTCTTTAGTGTGTGCCTCTGAAATTTCAAGCAAAGATTGGGTCTACCTGCACATGTGTTTTTATTAGATTCTCAAAGGATCCTTGAGACAATGCTAAGATCCAGTGATCTAATCTGAGGAACTGAGGCAGCATGAGGGAAGGTATATTCACCTGCCTTGCTATGACAACACACGGCCTTTCCCATGTGCACCTGGAGAGAGGCAGCTCTTTGGCTCTTTGGTGTCTCTTCCTCCTCTTCTTCTTTTTTTTTTTTTTCTTGGCAACAGAGTTTTGCTCTTGTCACCCACGCTGGAGTGCAATGGCGTGATTTCAGCTCACTGCAACCTCCGCCTCCTGGGTTCAAGCAATTCTCCTGCCTCAGCCTCCCGAGTAGGTGGGATTACAGGTGCC
>NW_012114522.1:5381747-5385082 GCF_000951035.1 Colobus angolensis palliatus | reverse complement strand
ATTCACACACGCACACACATGCAGAAAACTTGAAAGAATTGGATGAGGTTTCTGCAGCTAACACTAAACTAAACTAACTAGTTTCTGCAAACTAACATTTGACTTTTCCAGCCTCAAATCCCAAATGAAATAAATGCCAAGTTAGCTCATGTGAGTTAGAATTTAGAATAAAAATGAAAGTGAAATATTCTTAAGATGTTGAGAAAAAAAGTCTTTCCATTCTGTTTCCAGAATAGAGTTTAAAACAATGCAGCCACAGAGGCGGACAGCTTTCCATGGAAAGGAGTAGATCTTTCATGGATGGTTGAAGTTGACAGGCAGGCTTCCCGCCTTTCAGAGCTGGGGCTGGGAATGGCGTTTCTGACTTCGCCACTGATGGGCTAGCTGGTGCTTGGCATGTGACTGTCATCTGGGGCTGTGATTTTTCTCATCAGCCTTGGTTTGCTCATATGGAGGGATTAGCATGTGTTGGGAGTCCCATCCCTGCCAACTGTTTCATACACATTGCAGCATTTCATCCTCACACCCACCCTGTCATGCAGGTATTACCATCCCATCTTATAAGAGGGAAAGTAGGTACACAAAAGCATTCGGCTTTGAAGGATGAAGCTGGAAGACTCCACCAACTCTTCTGCCTCTATGGTGATCTTTACAGTGTTTTGAGCAAGGATATCTGCATGATCTTTGGCAAGACCTTTAACCTCTCTGTACTTTGGTGTCCATGTCTGTAAAGGAGACTGAAGGAAACCAGAATAAGCCACCCCAACATATGAAGGACTATTGAGCTGAAGACAATTAAGAAGTGGATGCAGGAAGGCTCTCTGCCCTCCCTCTATTTGCCTAAAAGCAGGACATAGATCTACAAAGACAAGAGGTATCCCACCTCCACTCTGCAGGGAGAACAAAGGGTAACCATGGAAGACAATGTTAGAGCCCTGTTGTCTGGAGATGGCACAGGGTCCAACTTCCCTAATCCACCTCGATCTGCCTGTTATTGCCTTCCCACAAGAGGCTACCCCCTAGAGACTCAAAGTCCTTTTTCCCTTTGTCTTGTCATTCTCCAAAAATGTGCTGTTTTTGTTTATTTGTTCATTTTTGTTGCTGCTGTTGTTGTTGAAGATGCTGTATAAGCTATAAGCAGGAATCCAAAGCTACCTCCTTGAGAACTACCCGTTCCCTGGTTGTCTCCCATATATATGTGAAATATACATGATAACAAACTTTGGTTTGTTTTTCTCTTCTTGTTAGTCTGTCTTTTGTTACTGGGGTCTGCTCCAACTAAGAAACTATGAGGATTGAAGAATAAATTATTTTTATTCTCCTACAGGATCATGATCCACTTTAGTGGGTTACTATGGGGATTAAATAAATAAAGCTCTGGCACTTTATTAAATCAAAAAGGTGGCACCTGGCACATGGTAAGCACTGAATTCAGTATTAGCTGTCACCACTAGTCCTATTATCCTTCAAATCTGCAGTGAGAAAGGTGGAGGCAAGTCCCTTTGGCTATAAGCAACAAACACCTAACTCTGGCTAACAGAAGCAAAAAGGCAAGCTCTAGGGAGACTGTGCTAGCTCTTAGACTCGGGGAAAGGCTGACGAACCAGGCTTCAGAAGGACAGGACCTGCATGCCTGGGAGGATACGGGGAAGATGAGCACTCAAAGCCCATGCTGGTGTCAATCAGCTTCAGCTTTCCATTCTGTGTCACACCTCTCTGCTCACGACTGAAGTCCAGCAGAGGGAGAAAGTGGCTGAATAAGTTTCCCATTGCTGTTGTAACAAATGACCACACGTCAGGGACTTCAAACAACACAGATGCTTTCTCTCTTATAGTTCTGAAGGTCAGGAGTCTGAAGTGAGTTTGGTTCCATGGACCAAAATCAAGGTGTCAGAAGGACTGTGTTCCTTCTGGAGGCTCGAGGGGAGAATCTGTTCCTTGCCTTTTCCAGCTTCTAGACTCTGCCTTGGCTTTTGGCTCATTTCTCCACTTCCAAAGTGAACAGTGTAGCAGCTTCTCTCCTCTCTGACTTCTGCCTCCATCCTTACATCTTCCTGTTATGAGACTTGTGATTACAGTGGGTCTTTGTAGTTAAGCTAGAACAATCTCCGCATCTCAAGATCCTTAATGTAATCACATCTGCAAAATCCCCTTTGCCATGGAATTTCATGTATTTGCAGGTTCCTGGGACTAGGACAGGGACATGTTTGGGAGCCACCATTCTGCTGACTACAGTAGCCACCCAAGTCCTTTAGTTTACATATATCTACCACTGGCAATGGCCTATGTCAGAACCACTGGGGAGGGCTTGTTGAAATGCAGATTGCTGGGCCTCACTCCCAGATTTTCTAATTCAGTGGGTTTAGGGAAGAACCTGAGAATTTGCATTTCTTATGGATTTCAAGATGATATTGATGCTGCTGTTCCTGGAATCACATTTTGAGACCTCCTGGGCTAAGAGAAGGTAGAATTCCTTGACTTGCTTTCCCACAGAGCCTACATATTTATGAAGAGAGCAGTTTCCTAAAAGATCCATTGGAAGCAGAAGCCAGGAGAGAGGGAATGGTTGCATGTGGCAGGGACACCCAGGTCCAGGTTGTTAGGGGCTCCTGCTCTGGAAAAATGTGTGATGTACCAAGGAAGGTCTACGAGGAAGGTGCTCAGAATGATAGAGGAAGGTAGAGAGAGGCTGACCGGGATCTTGGTGGTCACTGAGACCCACGAGGTGGTGGGTCCGGAGTCCTGGCTGAGTGCTCCATGGTCTGGCCACCAGTGCTCTGCTTGGAATTCTGGCTCAGTGGGACCCTATACCGTGTGGTCCCAGAGATGCTGTTATTGGGACAATTTTACCTGGATCTTGGAGCCAGAGAACAAGCCAGAGGGAGAATCTGCTTTTAATTCTCAGAAACGAGGAGGCTAGATCGAATGACCTGTGGGACCAGCTGACCTGCCTAGCCTGCGATCCTACACGCTCGAGTCCCAAAGCTAATGATGTCAGAGCCCTGGGCTGTGTCCGATCTGTGTAGTTAGGTTGATGGGATTAATCAGCTCATGTTAACATGCTGATGATCATGAAATAAAGACGACCGTTTCAATAGGATACTCGGGGCTGAGGGACTGAAGTGAAATCATTTGGACTTCTACAGAGGTCACGGTTGAATTATCACAAAACTTCCTTTACCGAAAGCAGATGCTTATTAAGATTAATTTAGTGTGAAAAGTGAACCAGACTGAGTATAAAGGACATTGTCTCCTCAATTATGTAATAAGACACCTCCTCATTGTCCTGTACTCACTGAAGATGATTGTGCATTTCCTCGGGGACATTTCAGCGC
>NW_012114522.1:5366760-5381352 GCF_000951035.1 Colobus angolensis palliatus | reverse complement strand
TTTTTTTTTTTTTTAATGTCAGTAAGTTCTATTCCTCTTGTTTGTCTGTCTGTTACAAAATACTCCTTTTAGAACTCTTTTCCCTTTGCTCCCTAGATCTCCCCTGCCCAGGCTCTCCTCCCATCTTTTAGCTTCCTCTCCTAGTCCCTTCCTTGGCTCCTCTTCCAATGTTGATTTCATGACTATTGCTGTTCCCAGGGCTCCAGCCAGTCTCAGCTCTCTTTTTCTACTCATGGAAACACTCTCTTCCTTGAGTTAGTTCATCCACCCACACGATTTCTTCTGTCATTTTATGTCTAGAGATACCTGGGAGGCAGTGCAGTACCTCCCAGTAGTGGTATTTTTATTTAAAGAAATAAAACCAGGCGGATCACAAGGTCAGGAGATCGAGACCATCCTGGCTAACACGGTGAAACCCCATCTCTACTAAAATACAAAAAATTAGCCAGGCGTGTTGGCGGGTGCCTGTAGTCCCAGGTACTCGGGAGGCTGAGGCAGGAGAATGGCGTGAACCTGGGAGGCGGAGCTTGCAGTGAGCTGAGATCCGGCCACTGCACTCCAGCCTGGGCGACAGAGCAAGACTCCGTCTCAAAAAAAAAAAAAAAAAAAAGAAGAAGAAATAAAACCAAGAATCTCCCAGGTCAGTACTGAGAGGAGAGCTTCTTGGTGAAATGGGGCAGCTGGCCAAATGGCCCTTGTCTGAGTTTTATTTTCTTTGGAATTCTTGCTTTCTAACTCCCCACTCCTCTGGGGCATGTCAGGAACAACATGCTTTCTTGCAAATGTCTAACTTACTAAGTAGAAGCAAATTCCTTTCCCTTGGTTTTCTTAAAGCATGATTGAGATGGAAAGAAGTTTTCCTCATATGTTCCAAGCACAAAGGGAAACACAAAGAGGAAAACACAATGAGACCAGGAAAGGTAAACAACTTGGTTTACAAGGTATAAACTAAACTAACAGAGCTTGTATGAATTGTCTGCTGCTGTGTAATACAATTTATAACATAAAGTTTAGTGTATAACATAATCATGTATTATACTAATCATTTCCATGGGTCAGGAATTCAGGAAGGCCTTGGATAGGTGCTTCTTGAGATTTTGCATGCAGTTGCACTCATATGCCTGTTTGGGCTGCAGTTTCATCTGAAGGTTTGACTGTGGCTGGAGACTACATTTCCAAGGTGGTTCACTCACATGGCCAGCAAGTTCTTGCTGGCTATTGGCTGGAGGCCTCATCTCCTCTGCCCATGGGCCTCTCTACAGGACTGCTTGAGAGTCCTCATAGCATGATGACTGGCTTTCCCTGGAGTGAGCCATCATTGCAGGAGCTGCAATGCTTTTCATCTAACCTCAGAAGTCACACATTTCAATTTTCTTAATATCTGATTGGTCACAAAGGGGCAGCCCTGATTCAATATGGGAGATGACTACACAGGGTATGAATACTGGGAGGCATAGATCACTGGGCACCACCTTAGAAGTTGGCTATGACATGAGCCAACTTGTTCTTCAGGATTTGCAGGACTGTCCCACTCCATGAGGACCCCTGGGAAGAGAAGCTTTTTAGATCATTACTTTTTTATTTCACTCATAGCCACAAGTTAAGCACTAACTTGCCAAGAGCATTTAGGGCCACCCCTTCTCCAGCTTTATCTTTGGACATTAGAGTGGATAATTAATCAGTCTTACCTCTCAACTCATGGTATACTTTCATCCTTTGTCTATACAAGGCTCCTTTTTTGCTTTATTCATTTATTCTTTTTTTTTTTAATCTCCAATCTATACTTGTACTCTCTCTCTTGCACCCCTCCCTGAGAACTGCCACAGGCAATTGCTTTGAAATGTTTGGTGGGTGTCCTTGCATTTTTATGCATATTATAAGTATGTAGCACTGTTTTGTCTGTTCATGGATTTTTAGTTTTCATGAATGTTGGACTAAAGGATTTATGCCATATCTCATTTTGTTCATTATCTATGAACTCTAGGAAGGATGTCTGTTTCATTTCTCGTATTCATTTTCCTAGTGATGGATGGATAACCAGATTACCTCCAAACCCTCTGTTATAAGTGATACTTCAAAGAATCCCTTGTCCCTTCAGGTTCTGAGTGAGTATTTCTCTGGAGTTTCCATCCAGGTGAGGGTCCCTGGGAAGGCATACTCATACTCCATGTGACTACAAAACAGCAGGCATCTCTCCAGGACACTCTCTTCTCTCAGACTCCAGTCCAAAGAAAAAGGATGTCTGCTTATCTCCCTTTCAGCATTCATGCTCAGATCCAAGGTTTTGATTGAGAAATGCGGCTCCTCTAGGAAGCCAGATGAGTTGTGGCCCACACAGGGATGAGAGTTCACCCTTACAGGTGCATTTGCAGGATATACCCTCACACTGCACCCAACATCCCCAGAAAAGGACTGCCATTGCCGTGCTCTGAGAGGGCATTTCCTCTTGCTCCCAACTGCATGTTTCAATCCCTCACCTCTCTGCTGCAGGTCTGACCTGTTTATTCCATTCCCTGCAACACATTCCCCTTCTGAATGTTCCAAAGGCCTCTCAACTGCAACTTGTTCATACGACTCTTTGTCTTCATGGCAATTAGTTGACCCAATGATTCTACAGTATATACTAGGTATATACTGAAAAGAAGTGACAACAGATGACTACACAAAAACTTGTACATGAATATTCATGGTGACACTATTCTTTTTCATTTTATTTTATTTTTTAATGGAGTCTTGCTCTGTCACCCAGGCTGGAGTGCAATGGTATGATCTCAGCTCACTGCAACCTCAGCCTCCCAGGTTCAAGCCATTCTCCTGCCTCAGCGTCCTGAGTAGCCAGAAGTGCAGGTGTCTGCCTGGCTAATTTTTGCATTTTTAGTAGAGATGGAATTTCACCATGTTGGCCAGATTGGTCTCAAACTCCTGACCTCAAGTGATCCACTTATCTCAGCTTCCCAAAGTGCTGGGATCACTGGAGTAAGCCAACACGCCTGGCCTTGTAGTGGCATTATCCTTAATGGCAATAAATAAATAAATAAATAAATAAGCTGGAAACAACCTAAATGTCCATCAACTGATGAATGGATAATCAAAATTTGGTCTAGTCACAAAATGGAATATTATTCAGCCATAAAGAAGAATGACTTACTGACACATGTTACAGCACAGAGAGACTATGAAAGCATCATACTAAGTGAAAGAAGTCAATCACAAATGACTCCATTTTCCTTTCATTTATAGGAAATGTCCAGAATAGGCAAATCTGTAGGGGCAGAAAGTAGATTAGTTGTTGCCTGGGGCAGAGGGGGGTGGGAAATTATGGGTAATAGCTAAAAAACACAGGGTTTCTTTTTAGGTGTGATAAAATGTCTTAAAATTGATTGTGGTGATGATTGCACAACTCTATGAATATATTAAAAACCCTTGACTTGTAGACTTTAAACAGGTGAATTGTGTGGTATATTTAGTATATTTTATAATATACTACTGTTGCCAGAAATATGGTGTAGTTGGCTGGACGCAGTGGCTCATGCCTGTAATCCCAGCACTTTGGGAGGCAGATGCATCACCTGAAGTCAGGAGTTGGAGACCAGTCTGACCAACATAGTGAAACCCGGTCTCTAATAAAAACACAAAAATTAGCCTGGCATGGTGGTGTGCATCTGTAATTCTAGCTACTCATGAGGCTGAGGCAGGAGAATCGCTTGAATCCGGAAAGCAGAGGTTGCAGTCAGCCGAGATCGTGCCACTGCACTCTACCCTGGGTGACAAGAGCGAAACTCTGTCTCAAATAAAAAAAAAGAAAGAAAGAAAGAAAGAAAGAAATATGATGTAGTTGTGGTTCAAGCACTGGTTTGGATAATTTAACACAGTGATTCCACTATTAGATATACACTGAAAAAAAAAATGAAAACAGATGTTCACACAAAAACTTGTACATGAATGTCCACAGTAGCATTATTCTTTTTTTTTTGTTTGGGGACACCAGTCTGTTCTGTTCATCCATTGGGGTGCTGCTCAAGTTGAAGCCAACTTTGAAAACTGCCTTCCACGTGTATAAACCCTGGCATAAATCCTTGTGCTGTAAGGAACTTTAGCAAGCACGTTGTCTATTGCCTATTCATTTTGCAGATGAAGAAATAACAACTCAGAAATGTCAGGGGACCTGCTGATCCCATGCAGCAGGTTTGCAACAGAGCTGGGACTAGACCCCCTCTACGCTTGACAATTTCTGCTGCTTAAACATTTAAGCAGAAAGGTCTAGTCCTCATCCTTCACTCCTTGCAAAGTGAGAACTGAACCGTAGCTCTGGAGGCCTGGAGGTCTGGAGGAATGAGGCAGGGGTAAAACTGTTCTGGCCAAGAAACTTGTTACATTACAATGGAGAAGCAAATTCCATGCCTATCGCCTCCTCCTGAGGAGGCGCCTCTGGGCCCCTGACCCCGTTTGAAACCACAGCCTGAAACACACTTCGTCTTTGCCAGGACAGACAAAAACTCACATTGAAGAAGCAGTGGGCTGCTGCCTATGCTGAGGTGAGGAGTGGGCAGGAGGCTGGGATGTACCTCCACCCACGAGGGGCAGGGGCTGGCCCAGGCTGAAGGCAGGTACACATGGTGAGTGGGGAGGTGAGCCGAGGGTCACTCCAAGGAGAGTGGGGACTTTTGTCAAATCCTAAGGTCAGTGGGAGGCTGGGCTGAGAGAGGAGGCAAGGAACAGCACATCGTAGAAATTGAAAGTGAGGAATGGGAGAGGCCCAGGGCTCAGTATGCAGGCTGTGCACAGCGGAGGCTGCCGGGCTGTCTCTGATGGGCTGCTGGTGGGGTGGGCTGCGGCTGGGGAAGGTTGGCTTGCTAAAAGAAAGGCTGCAGCAGTCACATGTTATAGGGTACTTCTGTGAGAATTAGGGAAAGGAAATTGCTCTGTGTCGATGCAGTCTTATCCAGGCACATGGCTTGGGGATGACGTATGAAGTGGACTTTATTTCCCTGGGTTTAGTTCCCTTGCCATGCAGTGCTCAGCTTGGACAACCACACATGGGCAGCCTTGGCTAAAAGGCTTTGGTTCAACCAGGTGCTTTTCTCATCGCAGCTTAACTCTTGGCTTCCTAACACTCCCCATGCAAGGCAGTCCCAGTTCACCTCTAACCCCAGGAGGTGCCAGGAAACAGAGCTGGAGCTGCGTCTACTGCTTGACTTCTCAATGCAAACTTAACTATTTTAAAGTGTACACGACAGTGGCATTCAATACATTCACAATGTCATGCAGCCACCACCTCTGTCTAGTTCCACTATGTTTTGTTATTGCCTCAAAGGAAACCCTGTGCCCACGAGGCAGTCACTCCCCATTCCTTCTCCTCCAGCACCTGGAAATTACGAATTTGTTTTCTTTTCCTACAAGTTTGCCTATTCCAAACATTTGGTATAAACAGAATCAGGCCAGATGTGACCTGTTGCATCTTGCTTCTCCCGCTTAGCATCGTGGGGGAAGATTCACCCATGGTGTAACATGCATCAGTACTTGACTCCTTTTTATGGCCTTAGGATAGGCCAGGGCATATGTAGCCCACATTTTACCACATCTTGTTTATCCATTTATCTCTTGATGGACCCCTGGGCTGTTCCCATCCTTTGGCTGTTGTGAATATTGCTGCTATGAATACGCATTTACAAGTTTTTGTTTGAACACCTATTTTCAGTCCTTTGGGGGTATAGAGCCAGGAGTGGAATTGCTGAGTTACACAGTAATTCAACATTTAACTTTTTGGAAAACTGCCAAACTGTTTTCCACAACATCTGCACCATTTTACATTCCTGTCAACAATGTGCAAGGGTTTCCATTTCTCCACCTGTGTCAACACTTTTTATTTTCCATTTTAAAACATTATAGCCCCCCTTGTTAGAGTTCAGTGGAATCTCATTGTGGTTTTTGATTTGCATTTCCCCGATGACGAATGACGTTGTACATATTTTCATGTGCTCATTGGTCGCTTGTGTGTCTTCTTCAGAGAAATGTCTACTCAAGTCCTTTGTCCGTTTTTAAATTGGTTGTTTGTCTTTTTTTTGTTGAGTTGTAAGAGCTCTTTATATATTCTGGAGGCTGACTGACTTTTATTCTTCTAAGTCAAAGGTGCTTTAACCCAAGTCTTGTCACTCGAAAAGAAGGCTGGGTGCAGTGGCTCTTGCCTGTAATCCTAGCACTTTGGAAGACTGAGGCAGGAGGATCACTTGAGCCCAGGAGTTTGAGACCATTCTGGGCAACAGGGTGAGATCTTGTCTACGAAAAAAATTTAAAAAAATTAACCAGGGATGGTGGCATACTCCTGTAGTCCCAGCTGCTCTGTAGATTGAGGCATGAGGATTGCTTGAGCTTGGAAGGTTGAGGGTACAGTGAGCTGTTGATTGCACCGCTGCACTGTAGTCTGGATGACACCACTGCACTCTAGCCTGTCTCAAAAGAAAGAAAGAAAGATAAAGAAATTCTAAATGTAAATACTATCCCTCCCTTGTTTACTCTCGAAAATGTCAACAAGCTACTGGGCAATTCTGTGCTTCAGTTTCCTCATCTGTGCAATGAGGTTAATAATAGCAGCTGTTTCCTAGGGCTGCTTTAAGGATCAAATGGGCTCATGTATGTAAGGTACTTAGAATGGTGCTGGCTGTACAATGCATGTCTCCATAAAGGTTAGCTATTGCTATTGTTATCATTATGGCAAACTAGCACAATCATGATCGTTGACAGCTTCACTTTAGGTCCTAAGGCTGGGCAGAGGTGAGGGAAATGACCCCATTTATGAGGTCCTACTATACTCTAATCACTTCCCGTATATTTTTTAGATTTCTCCTCCCCCTGTCCTTTTGAGGTAGATAAAATGGTGCTCATTTAAGGAAACTGGGCTCAGAGAGGTTGGGCGACCTGCCCAAGATCCACAGCTCATTTGTAAGAACAGGATGGACATGGATCACCTGCTCAGATCTCTCCCCAGCCCCTTCTCAGGGTGGCCTGCGTCTGGCAGATCAAGGTGGGGGTTTCCAGGCTCTGGCAGCATGGCCCAAAGCAGGACAATGCTGAAGCACTGTCCCAGTTCCAGAAGCGGCCCCGGGATTATCCAAGGCCATGGCTGGGCCTGCACTGCAGTTCAGCTTCTCTATCTGTCCAATGCTGACTCCATCTTCCATCTCCGAAATAAGATTCCTGCTCGTACATACGTAGGTGTGTGTTGGACTGACAGCTTTCTCGGGACCGATAACTTTCAGCACCAAAACTGGGAATGTCCTGGGTTTACTGGGAAATTTTGGCTTCCTATGCATGCTGAACTCCACTGGCGTCTGCCTCTTAAGGACCCCTTCTGTGACTGCGGCTCACAGCAAGCTCAGTCTGGTGCTAAAGGTCAGGCTGTGTCTGCCACACACCCCAGAGGAGTTGTAGAAAGAAAAGAGAAGGTCAGGGCTTCTGCTGCTGTCCACTTTGCTACCTTATGCTGTCCCGCTTGGGACAAGACTCAGTTCTTTCCCGGATTGAGGTGAAAGTCATCAAGGCACTAGAAGGTGAACGTCTGAGGTCCAGGGCTGGGCTGCTGCTGCAGTGTTCTTAGCTCCTGGCACATGGTAGGGGCTACAGATTCGCTCACGAGGAGGGATGCTCCCCTGGGTCACGGAAGGTCGGGGAGCAGGAGGCCTGGGCAGTACAGCCTGTCACCTGTGCTTCCCAGCCAAACCATGTTTTTCTGGAGACTCAAAAAGCAGCTGAAATGGTTTTCTGAATATCCCTCATCTGTCCACTTAGACTCCAATTGCCCAGGCCGACTTCTTTGTTAGAAGCCAGCTGATCAGTTTGCTACAAAGCTGTATAAACAAGATAAACAAAACTCACCATTGCCAGATTGTCTGTGGGGTTCTCCCCATCTCTTTTCTCTCTTTTAGACCCTGGGTTTTTTTTCTCTTTGTTGTTTGGGGTTTTGTAGGGGTTTGGGGGTATTTTTTGCCTTTGTTTCCTGACAATAGTGGATGGGTATCTCCCTTATGTGTGAGTGTATTGTCAGGATTCTTCAATAGGATATATATGACATATAACATATGACATATAACATGTTGTATATATCCTAGTATATGTTATATATCCCATAAACCTATTATGTATTATACATATCCTATATATAATATATAATATTACACACACACACACACACAAATAAGAAATTGGCTAATTTGATGATTAGGGAGGCTGAAAAGTCCTGACTCAGGAATCCCAATGTAGAGTTCCAGTCTGAGTCTGCAGGCCTGAGAACCAGAAGAGTCAATGGTGTAAGTTCCAGTCCAAGTTTGAGTCTGAAGGCCAGAGAAGACAGACGTCCCAGCTCAAAGGCAATTAGACAGAGAGAAATAATTATTTCTGACTCAGCCTTCTGTTCTGTTTAAGCCATGAATTGGCTGGATGAGGCCATCCACACTGGGGTGGGCAATGCTCTTTCCTCAGCCCACTGACTCAAATGCAAACCTCACCTGAAAGGCCCTCACAGGCACACCCAGAAATAATAGTTGACCAAACATCTGGGCATCCCTGGCCCAGTCAAGCTAACACATAAAGTAAACCATCAGAGCAAGTAGATGGGCATGCAGCTGTCTAATCTGAATGCGTCTGGGTTGTTCTTTGGCCATGCTCAATACACAGTTATTGACTATAGACCCAATGACCAATTACTCAAAGAGGTAGTTGTATCAGAAACCAGATACTCTTAGGATGTGGGTTTTGGGATGGACAATCTCAGGGTGAGTTGAGAGTAGCTATGGTCCTAGAAACTTGGATCTGTCTCTGCATTGGACCATGTACCCTTAAAAATTCATGTCCACCCAGAACCTCAGAATATGGCCTTATTTGGAAGTAAAGTCTTGGCAGATATAATTAAGATGAGGTCATCCTGGATTAGTGACGATGTCCTTATCAGAAAGGGACACAGATGCACACACAGAGAAGACAATGGCATAAAGGCAGAGGCAGAGTGGAGTGATGCAGCCACAGCCAGGGAATGCCAGGAACCTCTGGGAGCTGGAAGAGGCCAGGAAGGATCCTCCAAGGGGAGGATCCTCTCCTGGGAGCCTCGGGGGGACTGTGGCCCCACTGACACCCTGATCTCAGCCTTCTGGCCTCCTGAACTGTGAGAGAGTAAATGTCTGTTAAGTCCCCTAGTTGGTTGTTATATTATTCTGTTTTCACTCTGCTGATAAAGACATACCAGAGACTGGGTAATTTATACAGAAGAAAGGATTTAATGGACTTACAGTTCCATGTGGCTGTGGAGGCTGCATAATCATGGCAGAAGGCAAGGAGGGGCAAATCATGTCTTACATGGATGGCAGCAGGCAAAAAGCGAGAGCTTGTGCAGGGAAACTCCCCCTTATGGAGCCATCAGATCTCTTGAGACTTACTCACTCACGAGAACAGCACAGGAAAGACCTGCCCTCATATTCAATCACCTCCCACCCCACCAAGTCCCTCCCACAAGACGTGGGAATTCAGGATGAGATATCAGTTGTCATTCCTTGCGGCAGCCCTAGAAAATTAGCACAGCCTGCTTCTTGCATAAGCATCCACCGGGCCTTTTTGCCCCTCAAGGGTGATTGCCTGATGCCATTCCTCTTTCTGGAACACTCCAGCAGTTTGTCAGGATTCCCCTGTCAGGGTCCTTTCCCCCTTAACTGTAGATGCTGGATCCCTAGTGTCTGCCTTGGTTGGATTTTATTAGACCTTTTTTAATTTTTTTATTTCCCAGTTGCTTATCAGGGCAGAAGGTTCAGATTAACTTTGAGGAATCATTTGTACTTGAGACAGGAAAGTCCTGTTAACTTTGAATGACTGCAGGAGGCGAGAGGGGAGCTGAAATCAGAAACTGTCTGGGTCCTTGAGGGTCATAAGAGAAGTTTTCTTGCAGGGGGGCACTGCTGGGCAAAACCCCATGACCTGGGGAGGTTTATGGTGCCCATCTTGCAGAAGGAGAAGTCACACACAAGTGCATTGGGATCTGCAGGCCTCCAGTCCCTCCCAGAATGTAAAGGGCTTTGCTATTTTTTCTTATTACAAAATAAATACGTATTCACTGGGAGCAATGCAGATGAGAACTAAACTCTCTCTCTTTTTTTTTTTAATCTTGCCCAAATTCCTATCTAAGGGGTCTGGGGAGTCATGCTCTACAAATTATAAATTCTCATCAGATGGGTTCTGTTTAACCCTATATATGGTGACTTACTTTCCAACCTGACTGGTATATCATTACAAGACAAGGAAACAAAATATTTTACCCCAAAACATGTTTCTTTGCCATATTTTGAAATGGCCCTGCAAAGCTGTTCTTTATGGGGGGAAATTTGCATCTGTAAAGAATCTCTTTTAACACAGCTACATCTTTTTCTTCCAGACCCTCCCAATCCTGAAGAGATTAACTAAGATCTGAATAGGAAACATTTGTCATCTATTGTCTCTAAGGGCAGCCACTATAAGACTTCAAAGAACTTTGGTCTCCACAATGTTTATCTTAGCCTGAACACCCCCTTTCTATCCATCCCAGGCCTTTAGACAAACTCAACCAATTGTCAACCAGAAAATGTTTAAATTCACCAATAGCCTGGAAGCCCCTGCTTTGAGTTGTTCCGCCTTTCTGGACCAAACCAATGTATTTCTTCAATGTATTTGATTGATGTCTACTGCCTCTCTAAAACCAAGCAATTTTTGGTTGGATAAAACCAAGCTACACCCTGACCACCTTGGGCACATGCTCTCAGGACCCCCTGAAAGCTGTGTCATGGGCCATGGTCACTCATATTTGGCTCAGAATAAACCTCTTCAAATATTTTAGAGAGTTTGACTCTTTTGGTTGACACAGACAGTAAGCACAAAGGGGTAAAAATGCTCCTTACTGTCTTCCCACCTAACCAGCATGAACACTGCATTGGCTGTTTTCCAGTTCCTCCTGTGTGCTCATCCATGCCCACAGATGCCTTCTTTGCTTGTTTTGATATTAAGAACCACGTGCACTACGCAGATTGTAAGCTGCCTTTTCACTTTATGACATATTGTGGACATCATTCCATGTCCATAATTATGAACTGACATCATTCTCTTTTATTTATTTATTTTTGAGAGAGAGAGAGAGAGTCTTGCTTTGCTGCCCAGGCTGGAATGCAGTGGTGCGATCATGGCTCACTGCAGTCTCAAACTCCTGGGCTCAAACAATCCTCCCACCTCAGCCTCCCAAGTAGCTGGGACCACAGGTGAGTGCCACCATGCTCGATGAATTTTTTTTACTTTTTGTAGAGACAGGGTCTTACTATGTTGTCCAGGCTGTTCTTGAACTCCTGGACTCAGGCAATCCTCCCGCCTCAGCCTCCCAAGTGGCTGGGACCACAGGTGAGTGCCACCATGCTCAATGAATTTTTTTACTTTTTGTAGAGATGGGGTCTTACTATGTTGCCCAGGCTGATCTTGAACTCCTGGACTCAGGCAATCCTCCCACCTCAGCCTCCTAAAGTGCTACCACATCCAGCAATATCAACATTTAATTTCCACCCCAGTCTACCAAAGTGCTGCCACACCCGGCAATATCAACGTTTCAAAGTGCTGCATAGGAATTCCTTATTGCCGGTTCCTCCTTCCTTTCACACTCCGCTGCTGTTGGGTTTTTAGTTAGGGTGTGCAGATGGGAAGGATAGACACATATCCGGCTGAGGAGTTTCAGCCTGAAACCAGTCAGTGTTAAATTGCTTTTCCTTGTGATTTTGTCTTCCTACATACAAAATGGAAGGATTTGTGTTTTTGATGTGATCAGAGTGACAACATGCTATAGAAATGAATGAGAGATGGCGATTAGCTGGATTATGAGTTCAAAGTTCTCAAGTGGGTTGTGTGTGTGTTGTTTGGTGATCTTTCCTTCATCAAGGACAATCAAAGAGGAAGCCATTTGGAAGCATGTTGTTTCCTGTTGGGTAGGCTCTAGCGTTTGCTTGTGTTCCATCTCCAATGGGCAAGTGGAGAGAAAGGAGTCTCTGGACCCTGGAGCACTGCCTGTATTTAAAGCTCAGCCACACCAACTAGCTGAACAAACCAGGGTGGGGGGAATTATCTGACCTGGTTTGCTTCCGTTTCCCCATTGAATTAGTTTCCGGTGGCCGCTGCAACAGGTGACAACAATCTGGGGGTCATAAAACAATGACGCTTTATCCTCTCACAGTTCTAAGGGAAAGAAACCCAGAATCAAGGTGTCGGCAGGGCCGTGCTCCCCCCGAAACCTCCAAAGACAAATCCTCCCCAGCCTCTTCCAGCTCCCGTGGGTTGCGGGTATCCCTGGCGCCCTTTGGCCTGTAGCTGAGTCAGTGTGATTTCTGCCTGTGTTGTCACATGGCCTTTTTCCCTCTGTGCTTCTCAGTGTCCAAATCACTCTTTTTTTGAGATGAAGTCTTGCTCTGTCGCCCAGGCTGGAGTACAGCGGCTTGATCTTGGCTCACTGTAACCTCTGCCTCCTGGGTTCAAGCTATTTTCCCATCTCAGCCTCCCGCGTAGCTGGGGTTACAGGCACGGACCGCCACACCCAGCTAATTTTTTGTATTTTTAGTAGAGACGGGGTTTAGTCATGTTGGTCAGGCTGGTCTCGAACTCCTGGCCTCAGGTGATCCACCCGCCTTGGCCTCCCAAAGTGCTAGTATTACAGGCGTGAGCCACGGCGCTCGCTTTTTTTTTTTTTTTTTTTTTTAATAAAGACACTAGTCATTGGCTTTAGGGCCTACCCTAATCTAGTGTGACTTCGTTTTACCTGGAATACATCTACTAAGATGTTGTTTCCAAATAAGGTCACATTCTGAGGTCTGAGCGGGCATAGATTTTGGAGGGACACTTAACCCCCAGTAACATTCTTTAGGAGGAAATATAATTTGGGGAATTCGTTAATACGCAGAAAACACTGAAAACAGCAACTGGCCCAGTGAAATCCTCAGAAATGTTGGTCGATGCATGGTTGAGAACTTTGAAAGGGCTCATGAAAAAGCTACTGTGGAACTTGCCCCAGAAACTCACCTCTTGGCCAAGCATCCCCCCAGCCCCCAACCCCACCATACCTTTTGAGTCTTTATGTCTCATACACCAGAATATTAGGTTTTCCTCTTGCAAGCCTTCCATTAGAGAATGGTTTTCTGGCGAGTTGTTTATGCATGGAAAATGCATAAAAATTTATAAAATAAACCCATTTACTTCCAGGCGAAAGTTAGCATTTTGCCCGGAGTGAATTTTTGTGGCTGAGCTATAAAATTCTGAAAATAAGTGTTTCTAACGAAACTGAGCTACCCTTTAATGAATATCACCATCCTCGCTATAACAAAGAATGTACAATATTTGGCATGATGCACTCTGGAAAAATGGCTTAATATGTAATGTGAGTGATGGCTCTCTTTGTGAGCCAAGCTGTGTTTTCATTTTGTGGGAGTAATTCAGCTCAACAAACATTTATTGAACACCTACTAAGTCCCAATCACCGTACTAGGCAGTGGGGATATAAAGCTACCCCCAACCCCAAAATGAGTGGGGGGGTCCTGTTTTGTAAACACTAATGAGCTCTTCAATGGGCACATGCTGGGCACTATGCTGGTGTTTTATGTACATTAACCCATATCATCCTAACAGGGTCCCTGGCAAGGGAGGCCCACTGTCTGTATCCCCGTTTCCAGATGGGGCACAGAGGTCAAAGAAATTTGCCCACTATGATGCAGCCAGCAAGTAGACAGTCAGGGTTCAAATCCAAGCAGTCAGTTGCAGAGTTCCTGTTCTTAACCGCTGTCGGGGACAGCAGCATCAGAGTCGCAACTCAGGGAGGCGGATCCAGTGCTACTGGTGTGAGCACAGGGGCTGCGGAGGCACAGAGGAGCTGCACCTCCCGCACGTAGTCTAGCGGGTGCAGAGAAGGCTGCTTGGAGGGGTGGGTGTCCTTATGGGGAATTGGAGTAGGGGCTGGGAAGAGGAGAGGGAACAAGTGACACAGGCCCTGAGCTTAACAACAGCATGGCGTGTGTGTGCATGTGTGTGTGCTCGCGTGTGGTAGTTGTGGCAGGCTCCTGCATCGAGGGTGGGAGAGAATCAAGAAATGAATCCAGAGACGTGGGCAGACGTCAGTCCGAGGCACAGCGTGGGCGCTACCCAGTGGAACGCGAGAGGAGGGCAGGAAGGAAGGCCTGAGTCAGGGTTTTTAGGAGGAGCAGTAATTCAAACATTTCAGGACATGCCACCTGGAGGTTTTTTGCAGGGATGAGGGAAATAAAAGAAATATTGACGAGAAAAAATACAAATTACTATTTCAAAATTCCACCCAGTCTACTTTTTTCCCATCTCTTATTAGATCTATTTGTGCCGTCTACTTAAGGGTGGAGGGTGGGAGGAGGGAGAGGAGCAGAAAACATTACTGTTGGGTACTGCACAGAATTCCTGGGTGATGAAATAATCTGTACAACAAACCCCTGTGACATGAATTTACCTATGTAACAAACCTGCACATGTACCCCTGAAACCTAAAATAAAAGTTAAAAAATGAAAATGAAAATAAAAAGGCTACAGAGCATC
>NW_012114522.1:5314598-5366575 GCF_000951035.1 Colobus angolensis palliatus | reverse complement strand
TAAAAAAAAAAAAAAAAAAAAAAACTAGTTCCAGCTACTTAGGAGGCCAAGGAGGGAGGGTCAATTGGGCCCAGGAGTTTGAGGCTACAGTGAGATATAATGGCACCACTGCACTCCAGCCTGGGTGACAGAGTGAGACCCTGTCTCTAAATAAATACATGAATGAATGAATGAATGAATGAATGAATAATAAACCAACACTTGCAAATGCTTCTTATGGGCTGAACATTGTTGCAAATATTTTATGTGTTTCAACTAATTTAATCCTCACCAGCACTCTGCAAGGCAGGCACTAATGGTCTCCCCATTTTTAGATGGGAAAATCTGAGGCACAGAGAGTACCCCAGCATCACAGTGTGGGAGGGGTTGAGTTAGGATTTGAGTCCTGCCAATAGCTCCTTCGTTCAGCTCCATCATTGCTCCTAATGGAGTCTTCCCATAGGCAACCCATACCATGCTTGGGTGTCACTGGCAGGATTCAGGTGTGCTGTGGACTGAATTTGTTCCCCACAATTTCCTATTCTGAAGCCTCAGCCCCCAATGTGATGGTATTAGGAAGTGGGCCTTTGGAAGGTGATCAGGTTTTAGATGAGGTCATGAGGCTGGGGTCTCAGGATGGGATTAGGGAGCTTGCTCTGTCACCACCATGGGAGGACACAGCAAGAAAGCAGCCATCTGCAAGCCAGGAAGGGGTCCTCGCTGGGACCTGACTGTGCTGGTGCCCTGACCTTGGATTTCCACCTGCAGAATGGTGAGAAAATCAATTTCTATTGTTTAAGCTACTTGATCTGTGGTGTTTTGTTATGGCAGACAGAGCAGAATAAGACAAGGTGTTCCAAGATACTGAATCTAGTAGCCCTCAGAGTGGCTACTCTGATGCAAGCTCACCAGCTGCTTCTGGCTGGAGCAGCCTCCGTTGTGAACCCAGTGAGCCACTAGATACAATCTATGTGTGTGTGTGAGCCATAGCCAGATGAAGGCAGTGCTTCACTGTGTCCTGCTTTAGAATAAAGGGTGTTGTTAAACTCAAAACAAATGCTACTTCCTGTTGGGGGTGTGACCCTGGGACAGATACTCAGGGGCCAAAATCCAGCTCTCCCCCTCCCAGGGCTTTGCGTAAACTTGGGCCTATTTAACCTCTCTGAACCTGGGTCCTCTCACCTATAAAATGGGGGTACTGATACTTATCTCTCAGCATTGATGTGACAATTACATGAGGTACTCTAGGTAAAGTGCCCAGCATCTAGTGAATGCCTAATAGGTGGTGGGGATTTACGTTCATATGATACAATTTTCCCTTCAATACCCAGCTCTGGTGTCTCCTCACCTAGAAACCCTCCCTGGTTCTCTCTGCTCAGTCCCCTCTATGCCTCATGCACACGGTGATGGCCACGTCCCATATTTGGTTCTGCGTGACCTACTGAGATATCCACCTGTCTGCCCAGTTGCACAGACAGATTCTTTAATATAAACAAGGATGGGAGAAGGGCTGCAGCTATGTGCCAGGTAGAGGAAGGAAGGAAAGAAGGGCGTTTCAGAATGAGGTAGAGAGTTGTATCAGGCAGGAGTGACTGAGAGGAGAGGGGAAGCTGGTGGACAGGGGTGCTGGCTGGGTGGCATAAACAAGGAGGCTTTAGGATGAGCAGGGCATAGGGAGCTGGGGCTTTGTCCTGAGGACATGCACACAAGGGAAAGTGGTTTGTTCAGATTTCCTAATATGTAGACAGAAGCCATGACTGCAGCGTGGAGATGGCCCACATGGGTGAATCTGGAGCCAACGAGGCTAGGCAGGCTGTTAGGGTGATTATTGAGAGAAGCCTGATCCCGTGGAGGCTGGCCATGACCAACATGCATGGGGGGGCTGGGAGCACAACTGCCTGGCTGATGCAGAAAGTTCAGGTAGAGGATTAGGGTCGATAACTGCCCTCACTGACAGGCAACAGGGGTCTCCAGGCCCCTCTCCATAGGACCCGACTCTTCTCTCCCCAAAGGTGTGATGGGGAAGCGAGGGCTGGAATTTGGAGGCTTTCTTCCTTTTTTTTTTTTTTTTTTTTGTCCTGTGATCATTAGGGTTGCTGATAAGTGGGGATTATTAATTAAAGGGATAAAGCGTGTGCTTCCAAGGGTGATTACCATTACTGTAAATCAGACTTAATGGCTGCAGAAATTCATTAGGGATTCATTTCCTAATGATAATGAATTGGTTTGAGCAGACGTCAGACGCAGCCGTGACCATAATTCTAATGCCAGGTGCAGGGAGGGAAAAGTGTTATCCCTGCCTGAGCCTGGGGCTGGGACTGAGAAATCAGGGTGGCTTCTTGGAACTTTGGGCCTCAGCCATGAGTTTGGTGCCACAGCAGCCACTGGAACTTGGGCTTCTCTGTAAAAACATTCCCAGCCTTCACTCTTGCTGTGTCCTCTTCTAGGAGCAACTTTCCTGCTACTACTTCCCTTGAACCTCACTTTTCTTGGAAGACTTCCCTGACTGCTCCCAGGTTGGGCCAGGGACCCATGTGAGCTCCTGAAGCACTGAGCACATTGTGATGGCACTGTCTTCCCCACCCACCCAGACTCCCTTGGAGCCAGGCGCTGGCTTAATTCTATCTCCGTTTCCCCCGTGCCCAGCACATAGTTAGTGCTCCAGATGATGGGAGACTCAATGGAGAGACACATGAGTGGATGGATGTTTTGCTGAAGGCATCCAACGTGGCAGAACCTGCAGCAGCAGCAAACTGATTCTGTCTGGAATTTGGAAGCCAGGGAGGAACAGCCTAGAACGGACAGGGTAGGCCCCCAGGTTGTCTGGAACACTGGGCCCCACTTCAATCTGGCCTCCCCAAGTGAACCGTGGTGAGCTCAGGTTCTTCTCCCAGGCACACAGATGCCTGGACTACGCAAGTCTTGGGGCTCATGAAATTCACAGGAAATTAGCCCAGGCAGCAGGAGCTAAAGAACACCAAACCAGCTGCCAAGCCTGGGTTTCCTCCTGTGAAGTGGGATCTCAGTGGTCATTGTAAGGTCTAGATGAATTAATACACATCAAGAACTAGCACAGTGCTTGGCACAGGGGAAATAGTAAACAAATATCAGCCATTATTAGGATTATTATTATTTTGCTGAACCGACGAGACAGAATTGCCAACTTTGTGACCGGGAGGAAGGTAGATAAGGCTCCATGCTCAGGATGACAGACCAGGCTTTGGAAGGGTGCAGTGCCTATGGCTAGGAAGGGAAAAGGAGAAGAGAATGGCAAGTATATCCTAAGAGGACAGGCCTCCTGGAAAGGGTAGGGTGTGCCAAGTCAATGCAGAAGGAAGGACAGACAGGCTGCCCAAGCCCTGCCTGGCTCATGCAGAGCCAAGTGGCCTAGAGAGGCTTAAAGGTACTGTCTCTGCAGGCCTCCGGAGCAGCTGGATCAGGAAGACCAGTGTCGGTGGGGTCTTTACTCAAGCAGACAGAATAGTTATCCTCAGCATGTAACATGTGTCTAGCCCCCACTGTGTCTTCTCGCTCCAGCCAAGTGCTTGCAGAGTAATTTTATTCCAGGTTTGGGTCCTTTTATGAATGAGGAACCAAGCTTGGCAATGTTGAGTGGCTTGCCCACAGGCACTTAGCCAAGACGCAAGTCCCATCTGATAGCTTCCACACCGTCTGGAAACTTGACTGGCTGGATTCAAAAAGGGAGAGGCCAGGCGCAGTGACTCACGCCTGTAATCCCGGCCCTTTGGGAGGCCGAGGCAGGCAGATCACCTGAGGTCAGGATTTTGAAACCAGCCTGGCCAACATGGTAAAACGCTATCTCTGCTGTAAATATAAGAATTAGGTGGGCGTGGTGGCGTGCACCTGTAATCCCAGCTACTCAGGAGGCTGAGGCAGGAGAATGGCTTGAGCCGGGGAGGTGGAGGTTGCAGTGAGCTGAGATCGCGCCACTGCACTCCAGCCTGGGTGACAGAGCAAGACTCTGTCTCAAAAAAAAAAAAAAAAAGAAAAAAAAAGAGAGGGAGGGCTCCTCTCCAGACATCAGGCTAGTTTTGTGCATCCCAAAGGGAGGAAAGTCCTTTCCGATACTGTACTTCCTTTGCAAGACCTGGACTTAGTGTTCGGGTCCTTGGGGGTTGCCAAAACCTCTTGAAAATGTAATCTGTAAGTATCTACTGACATTTAGAAGTACACACTCCCTTTGATCCAGCAATCTCACTTCTGAGAATCTCCCCTGCAGAAATGAAAACCCCAGAATGTAAGGACATAGGAATGGGATGTTTATTGCCACGCTGTTAGTGGTGGCAAAAACCTGGAAGCAATCTGAAAGTCCGTCGGAACTGGGAAGGCTGAATACGTTTTCATACACGGCTTTTTGGAATATCAGTCTTTCCAAAATTAGATTTCTATATAATTATCTGGAGGGCTCTTCCTGACATGTTATTAAGTAAAACAAACACACAAATAACCAAACAACCACCCCCCCGAAGTTGGCCAGTAATACGAATTATACAACACCACTTGAAAAAAGACAAGTTTTAAAGTGTGTATTCTATTTTTATTTATTTATAGAAAAGAAGTGAAAGATATTTCCAAACCCTCACAGTTGCTTGATTGAGGAGGGATGAAATAGTGTGGTTAAGGCCGACGGGCACACCACGGGTAGAGCACTGAATGCTAAGACCCCATCACTGTTTCCTTCTACTACTTAACGACTGTGAGAGTTGGTAACTATCCTAACCCCACAGAACCTCAGCTTCACCATCGGTCCAATGGAGTGAATCATCTGCCTACCTCATAAAGCCTCCCAATATTCACGTTTTACTGGGAAGACTTATCACTGCATCATCCATTCGTCCATTCATTTGTTCCATCAGCCCTGGCAGAGCAGCCACCATGGCCTGGCCCTGGGAATGGGCAGGGTGGTTTAGAGATGGTGAAGATTTAGCCTGTGCCCCCTAGAAATTTGCAGATGTGCCTCCACTGACTACAGAGGAGAGAGAGGGAGGGATGCTGTTGACTTTGAAATCAGAGAGGGCTTCCTGGAGGAGGTGATGTTTAAGCTGGAGCTTAAAGGAGGAGGGAGACTTCACCAGGTGGAGTGTGATAGAGATATATATTCTGAGCCAAGGGAATAGTTGAGGGTGAGTATGGGGACTTGAGACATAAAAGTATTTTTTGAAATCTGGGAGTAGTTTGCTGTTGCTAGATTTTGGGTGACTGTACATGGCTGGAAATTATTAAGAATGGAGGTAGGAAGGACACTGGAGCCAGGTTGCACAGCACCTGACACTAGAAAATATGACTAAGAGAGAGAACACACAGGTAGCTGTCAAGAGCCGGCCACATCTTAACTCAGTGAACTCACAACAGTTTTTTTTTTTTTTTTTGAGACAGAGTCTCACTCTATCACCTAGGCTGGAGTGCAGTGGCACGATCTCAGCTCACTGCAACCTCCACCTCCTGGGCTCGAGCAATTCTCCTGCCTCAGCCTCCCAAGTAGCTGGGATTACAGGTGTGCACCATCACACCCAGCTAATTGTTGTATTTTTAGTAGAGACAGGGTTTCACCATGTTAACTAGGCTGGTTTCTAACTCCTGACCTCAAGTGATCCACCTGCCTTGGCCTCCCAAAGTGCTGGAATTACAGGCGTGAGCCATCGTGTCCAGCTACATTTTGATGAATGAATATTTGTCCCATTGTACAGATGAGGAAATTCAGGCACAGAAATGTTAAGACACTTGCCAAAGGGCAATCGGCCAGCTAGTTGTAGAATGAGAATTCCAACCCAGGCAGGCGTGCTCCAGAGGATCTTTGGACATAATGTCCAACTGTCTATATGCTGGTGAGGCTGCGCTATTCTCACGGATGGTCTTGACCAGAGATTTTGAGCCCCATGATGACAGCTGCTCTGTCTGTGTGTTTGGTGGCAAATCCAGCATCTACAGTGGAGCCAGGTCCCTGGGAGAGACCTGCCGCATTCTTCAGACTTGGAAAAAATGAATGAACTTTGTGAGACAGGGAGAACTATGCCCATTTGACAGATGAGGAAACTAAGGCCTTGGATAACTAACCATCTGCCCAAAGTCTCCCAAGAGACTGCATGCCCAGGATTTCTCTGCTTTCCCCATGCTGCTTCACAGGGCTCACAGCAACTCTGTAACATCAAAGGCGTTGCACCTTTCCAGATGGGGAAACTGGGGTCTGAGAAGTTAGGAGCCTGCCTGAGTTCTCATGGTTAAGTGGAAGGAGAGAATGGTCTCATCTGGTGATGTTGGATCTGGCCTGATTCCTCAGCACGTTGTTCTCGAGACACATCTGGATCTGGTTGGGGAAGGCCTCTCATGTGGAAGGCTTTCTTTCCGAGTGCCTTTTTATAGACTTGGAATGAAATTCTCCTGTGCCTTGCAGATCCCAGCTTCCCAGCTTGCTGCTTCAAAGATCATTTCTTCTCCAAACGGAAGACAGAGGCTTTTTGTTTATTTTCACAACAGCAGTAGAGACGGGTGTACCTCTCTTAGACATCTCCATTGCTGTTTGAAAATGAGTCTTTACATGGTTGGGGGCAGGAAATAACAGTTGCAATGAGAGAAACATCGTGATATGTGCTTTAGCTTGATCTCATTTAATGCTCCTGACATCTCTGCTGGGTAGCTATTATACCCCATTTGATAGAAGAGGAGATTGAAGTCCAGAGACAGTATGGTTCTTGCCCAAGAACAGATGCCGAGACAGTGATGGAGGCAGGCAGGCTGTGATGTTGGAATATGTCTTGCACCTAGCACCCTCCTTAGCTGTTTCCTGTGTGACTGCTCTCTG
Organism: Colobus angolensis palliatus; assembly: GCF_000951035.1. NCBI lineage: Eukaryota > Metazoa > Chordata > Mammalia > Primates > Cercopithecidae > Colobus > Colobus angolensis. The sequence goes on along the minus strand of NW_012114522.1, from coordinate 5,359,776 downwards.
GGTCCAAGATGCTTTCCTCCTCTCTTCTGGTCCACTTCACATTCTAGTCTCTGTGCCTCAGATCTTGCCCTCTCCCCAAAGCCTTCCCCTCACTGCTTCCACATGTATAATTTCCCAAACTATACATCTCCTTAGCCATTCTCCTGCTTAAAATGCCAATGAGTCTCTGAAAGCCTTGGAAGGAAATTCAGTTCACCAGCTCCACTTCTTCTCTGTGCCATTGGAGCTTCTTAAAAATAAGTTTTCATAGGAGTCTCCTTTTAGAGAGAGGACTTTATGACAGAACAGATCATGAGATAGAACAATAAAAATTGCCCAGGTGTGGTGGCTCACACCTGTAATCCCAGCACTTTGGAAGGCCGAGGTGGGTGGATCACCTGAGGTCAGGAATTTGATACTAACCTGGCCAACATGGTGAAACGCTGTCTCTACTAAAAATACAAAAAATTAGCCAGGCGTGGTGGCAGGCACCTGTAATCCCAGTTACTCGGAGGCTGAGGCAGGAGAATCGCTTGAACCTGGGAGGTGGAGGTTGCGGTGAGCCAAGATCGTGCCATTACACTCCAGCCTGGGCAACAAGAGCAAAACTCCATATCCAAAAAAAATACAAAAATTAGTCAGGCATGGTGGCGTGGCATACATGTGTAGTCCCAGCTACTTGGGAGGCTGAGGCAGGAGAATCACTTGAACCCGGGAGACAGAGGTTGCAGTGAGCCGAGATCACACTTCTGTACTCCAGGCTGGGTGACACAGTGAGACTCTGTCTAAAAAAAAATCCAAGAGAGTAAGATAAAACAATACTAATGACAAGCAGAATGGTATCACAGATGCATACCCCACTCCTCAAACAGGTGAAGAAAATGAAGCTTCTACATTTCCTATAAATGGCTTAACCTATACTGCTGGGTAGCTGTGGAAAGGGAGAGGGCCGTACGATTTGATAGTCATGATAGCTCAGTCCCTCCCTCAATTCCTTGTCTCCTTAGTCTCTGTCAGCTATGTGCTCAGATGTGCAGAGTTCTCCTCCTCTCTAAGATGACAGCCACAAGGATTGGGGGAAGACACAGGGCAGTATCTGGGCATGCAGGTCGTTGGGCTGTCCCTGGATCTTCTTAACTCTGCTCTGGCATGTCCAGTTTGGTATGACTTGGCTCCTGGGCCCCTGTGTGGAGTCCTGTGAGAGGCAGCAGAGTCCAGCTGGCCTTTTGGGGTATCATCAGGACTCTCATTGCAAATAGTCTTGGCCATTTGTTCCTGCTCTCAGAGTCCCTGAATTCCATGGCTCTGTCCTTCTGACTTGGACTCTGTTGATCCCCTGATCCCCTGCACGTGGGAATCTGCATCCTCATTGATCATGGAGAATGAGAAGCACCTCCTCAGGGCCAGCGTCTAGACGTTCTCTTTGCTGATGCCGTGCTATTGCTTTTGGCAATATATTGGATGTTGCACCAAATGCAATGTGCAGCTTCTCCTAGAGGCTTGGAGTCTCCTCTGGCTCTGTATGAGCAAGCAGCTCATAAGCCTAATGCTCTCTAGTTTTCTCAAAATTATTTACATACTTTTACCTCAAGGTCATGGGCACGTCCTGTCCTACCTCCTTCTTCCTCCTCTTAGAGAGCCAGATGGGTTTCATCTTACTCCCCTTCCTGTCTAGCAAGAACTTCTAGGTCAAGCCCTCTTCTTCTTCTCCTATTCCCTGAGGTTCTAAAGCAGAGTAGCTTTCAGGCAACAATATTTGCAATAAGGTAGAGAGGATAAAAAACACATCTCTACAATACATCCAAATATTATTCATGTTCTAGTAAATGAGATGAAGCCTTGAGCTTCTCAGTAGCCACGTAAGGCTTAAATATGAGGGAACAGGGACTCATAGAAGTGAAGTGACTTCTCAAAGATGCACAGAGAATTAGGAAAGAGTCTTTATTCAACCCTGGAACTCTGACTTTCAGGTCAGGACCCGTCCCACTAGACAATGACAAAGCCAAGGGGAGTGGCGTGGAAAGTCTTTGGAGTCATGCCTGGGTGTGAATCCTGGTCACCCCAGTTCTGGTAAAGACCTCAAAAAAGTTACCTAGCTTCATTAAGCCTGCTTCTTCAGCCAAAAATTAATGGTGTTAATACTTTATCTCTCAGGATTGGGGTCACAAATACATAGAACGACATAAAGTACATAGTACATCAATCAGTTAGGATGCCTTTGGCTATAGGTAAAAGAACAGCCCTCCTCAACTGGCTTAACCAACAATTAACCTATTATCTTACATAAAAGGGAGTCTAGAAGTAGGGATGTTCCAGGTTTGGCTAATCCAGCAGCTCAACCATGTCAACACAGACCGAGTTTTCTCCATCTTGCCTCTTTGCCATCCTCAGTGCTTTCACGGGCTCCCTTTATGCTTGCAAGATGGAGGCTGCAGCTCCAGACATCAGCTTCTCACATACTTATGTCCAGAAGCAGAGGAAGGACATTTCTCCCTTGTGCATTTCTACTGAAGACTAAATATTTCCCACTTGGCCCCTATCAGTCTTCCCCTCAAGTTTTATTTGCTAGAACAGGTAACATGTTCTGGGTATCTGTAGATGGGTCATTAAAAAATCATTCCAAAATTTAGTGACTTATAACCACAAGGATAATTTATTTTGCTTACAAATTTGCATTTTGGGCGGGTGTCAGCAAGGACAACTTGATTTTGCTCCATTTCTAAGCTGGGGTGATTCCGCTGGGAGCTGGAGAAGGGTCTGATTTCAATCGCTCATTTGCATCCCTGGCAAGCTGGTGCTGGCTCTTGGCTGGGAGCTCAGTTAGGGCAGTGGGCCAAGGGCTTGGTTCCTCTCCACGTGTACCTCTCCACAGGCTGTCTGGGCTTCCTCACAGTATGGTAGCTGGGTTCCAAGAAGTATCCCAAGAGAACCAGGTGGAGGCTGTACTCCCTTTTATGATGTAACTTCAGAAGTCACATTGAATTCTTACTTCCACACTGTCTGGAAACCTGACTGATTGGGTTCAAAAAGGCTTGTGTCCATAGACACAAGCCTACTCAAATTCAAAGGGAGATGACCTAGACTCATCCTCTCAATGGGAGATGTGTCAAAGTCACATAGTTGAAGAGCATGTGGGATGGATATCTGCTGGTATGATCGTTTTTGGAAAACACAGTCTGCCACATATGCTTACCTCTTAACAAATTGATAACAAGGAGGATGAGCTCACCACGTGTAACTCAGACCTATCTGGCTATCTGGATTTACCAGAGTAATGGTGGTTAGGGCCTTGGAAGAAATGAAAAATGGCTGTTAAATATTTGCCTGTAAAGCTGCTCAGCAAATGATAATGTTATTATCATTGGTCATCTAGCTCTAAAACCAGGCGAATATGTATTGAGAATCCTGTGTGCAGCTAGTTACAGCAGAAATGTCCTCCAGAAAGAGTGTCTTTTTTTTTTGAGATGGAGTCTCACTTTGTTGCCCAAATTGGAGCGCAGTGGCACGATCTCAGCTCACTGAAACCTCCGCCTCCAGGGTTCAAGTGATTCTTATGCCTCAGCCTCCCAATTAGCTGGGACTACAGGTGTGTGCCACCACACCCAGCTAATTTTTGTATTTTTAGTAGAGACAGGGTTTCACCATGTGGGCCAGGCTGGGCTCGAACTTCTGACCTCAAGTGATCCACCCACCTCAGCCTCCCAAAAGTGCTAGGATTACAGGCGTGAGCCACTGTGCCTGGCCCCAAAAAGAGTTTCTTGAGAGCAGCTGTACATGCTAAGTTTACTCTTCTCCTGCAGTTCCCTGCCCCATTATGAGCTATCTTCATGGCTTGACTTTCTCTCATGCCTGAGGGCTAATGTTTTATTGGCATGGGACATTCTAGCTTGGCAAGTTAGTGACCAGTAGAGGCTGTTCTGACGCAGCTGCTGCCATTGTTCTTTCATGGCTGTCTATTTTTCTTGTAGCTGTTTTCTGGTGTTAGAAAATTGGATTAAGCTTCAATCGCATTTCCTCCTAAACATAAAAGTCCAAAATTAGTAACACATTTCTAACAGATCTCACTTAAAGCCACATCAAATTGAATAGGGCCTTTTAAGATGGACCCTCCTGTATGTGTGTGTGTATATATGTGTGTGTGTGTGTGTGTGTGTATGTGCATATATGTATGGTGCCACATGGATTGGAAAAGTTTAGGAAGTGAGGTATGTTTGTAAATACTGGAAAGCTCAAAATTATTTTGACCTTGTGATATTTGAACCATATTCTTGTAAATTGTATTCAACTTGGAATTGCCATCTTATGGATTTGCAGCCCTAAACCCCTGCATATTGCTTTGGAATTTCATTACAAGCTCTTTTGATGATGTTCTGTTTTTATAAACCTTGATGTTATCTGAGCTTGCATAGGATCAAAAGGTATTGAGGGCAGAAGCCCCCTTTGAGAACTCCTATTTAGCCCCCAGAACCCACTCAACTTAGACATGGACAAACTGAGGCTCAAGGTGGTGAAATTAATTTATCTAAGTCACACAGGGTGGTGGTGTTTTGGCTGGATGTTGAATTCAAGCCTCCTGATAGCAGAATGGTGGGGGACTGGAGTGCAAGCATGCTTTGAAGGTACATAGGAAGGTCTGAATTCCACACCGACCTACCTTCCTTACTAGCTGTGTGACCTTGGCTGGGTTGCTAATCTCTTTGCACCTCAGTTTCCTTTGCACCTGCAAAGTGGGGACAAACATCCTTATCTCAGGGTGGTTGCAAGAGTTAAATGAGATAAATGTGAGGCACAGAGCCCAGAGCCAGGCTCCTAGAAGGTGCCTGTCCTAGTCCATGTGGGCTGCTATAACAAAAGTACTGTAGAGTGGATGGCTTGTAAACAATAGAAATTTATTTCACACAGTTCTGGAGGCTGGGAAATCCAAGATCAAGGTGCTAGAAGATTTGGTGTCTGGTGAGGGCTCACTTCTTGGTTTATAGATGGCACCTTCTCACTGTGTTCCACATGGCAGAAGGGGCAAGGGAGCTCTCTGGGGTGTCTTTTTTATAAAAGCATTGATCCTCCTCGTGAAGGCACCACCCTCATGAGCTAATAATCCCCCAAAGGCCCCACTTCCTTATACTATCACCTTGGGGGTTAGGATTTCAACATATGAATTTTAGGGAGACACAAACATTCAGATCATAGCAGCGTCTAATTCCTGCTCTTTCCATTCTCCTAATGACTCCTTATCCAGTGTGTATTCCAATAAAATAGGCTTGGGGGTGAGGAGAAGAGGTGGGGGTGGACCCAGCAGTAGTAGGGGGTGCGAATGTTTTGGTTTTTTTTCTGAGATGGAGTCTTGCTCTGTTGCCCAGGCTGGAGTGCAGTGGCACAGTCTCGACTCACTGTAACCTCCACCTTCTGGGTTCAAGTGATTCTCCTGCCTCAGCCTCCTGAGTAACTGGGATTACAGGCACCCGCTACCACGCCTGGCTAATTTTTTGTATTTTTAGTAGAGATGGGGTTTCACCATGTTGACCAGGCTGGTCTCGAACTCCTGACCTCAGGTGATCCGCCCACCTCGGCCTCCCAAAGTGCTGGGATTACAGGTGTGACCCACCATGCCCGCCCTGGGGGTTGGAATGTTGAATGGGAGAAGGTGATGATTTATTTAGTTGGCCAAAGACCAGATTCTTAGTTTCAGGTGCTCAAGAAAAAGTAAGAGGTTCTGGAAGGTGGGTGTCACAACGATGATTGCACATGCAGGTATCAAAGCCCTGGGAGGCAGGGAGAATAAGAGGGTGCCCCTCTGTGCCTTGGCCCATGGGAAATCTTTGACTCTTCATTTGTCAAGATCAGCTCAAACATCACATTCCTAGGAAGTCCTTTTATCCTTTCTTCTTTGTGCGTCTTGGGCATCGTGCACTGAATTAGGGACTATGGTTGACTCCCTGCGACAGAAATATTACTGGAGGACCTTAACTAAATGTTTGTTTCTTCATATAACAAGAAGTCTAGAAATGGGAAGACCTGGCTGCCATAGCAGCTCAGTGGTGCTCCCAGAGGCTCAGGCTCCCTCTGTCTTTCTGTTCCACCATCTGTAGTACATGGCACCCATTAACACGGTTGCTTCCTCGTTACAAGATGCATGTTTCACCCCAAGTTTTCCATTCGAGTTCTAGGAAAAGGAAGAAGAAAGCAATAGTAAAAACCATATAAAAGCTCTTCTAAAAATCCCTAGCAAGCTCTACTTACATGTAATCTTAGATTTAAGATAACCACCACCCTCACTGAGAGGGAAGGCCTGTGTCTTCTCCCTTTGAATGTGGGTAGGGTCTTTGACCGCCTACCAATAGAATATAGCAGAAGTGATGCTATGCTAGTTTCTAGGTCCAGGCTTTGAGAAAATGGCAGCTCCCAATTCTTAGAATCCTTGGTCTTGAAACCTAGTCACCATACTGTCAGGCAGTCCAAGTTACCCAGTGGAGAAGCCCATGTGGAGAGGTACTGAAACCCCCAGACTGCAGTTTCTACCCTACAGTCAGCCATGGGAGGGAACCTCCTTGGAAATGGATCTTCTAGATGAGCTGCCCCAGTTGATGCCATTGTAGGGCTAAGTGAGCCATCCCAGCTGAGCCTTGCCCATATTCAGGTTTGTAAAGTAAATTACAAACTGCTTTAGGTGATTTGCTGTTTAGAATGAATAGGTTTTAGATTGCTTTGTTGCATTGTAACAGATAATCAGGACTTATGCCATTGTCCATAAGTGTGTCATATGGTGACCTCTAACTGCAGAAAGATGCTGGGGAATATAGAATTTTAGCAAACACGTTGACATCCAAAAAGAAAAATCAGAGCTCTCTTAGTAAAGAAAAACAAACAGATAGAAAGTAGGCAGCCAGCATTGCTCAACTGGTACCTGTAATTTTTTATCCGCTTCGTTATTGACGTGTCTTTCATCCTCTTTGCTGCTGTCTCCATTAAAAAAAAAAAAAAAAGTTGTTTACCCCATAAAAAATTTAACGTGCACTCCATGTATTCGTTTGTCTAGGAATTACATATTTATACCTACAAATATATTATGAATATTAAAAACCTTACACAAAAATAGAAATTTCAAAGCTAGGCATGGTGATATGTGCCTGTAGTTTAAATAATCAAGAGGCTGAGGGAGGAGGATTGCTTGAACCCAGGAATTTGAGGCTGCAGTGCATTGTGACTGAGTCTGAGAATAGCCACTGCACTCCAGCCTGGGCAACATGAGACACTGATATGGTTTGGCTGTGTTCCCACCCAAATCTCACGTTGAATTGTAATAATCCCCACAAGTCAAGGGTGGGGTGGGGCCAGGTGGAGATAATTGAATCATGGGGGCAGTTTCCCTTGTGCTGTTCTCATAGTAGTGAATAAGTCTCATGAGATCTGATGGTTTCATAAAGGGAAGCTCCCCTGCACATGGCCTCTTGCTTGCCACCACGCCTTTGCCCTTCCTTTGCCTTCTGCCATGATTGTGAGGCCTCCCCAGCTATGTGGAACTGTGATTCCATTAAACCTCTTTTTTTTTTTTTTTTTTTTTTTTTTTGAGGCGGAGTCTCGCTCTGTCGCCCGGACTGGAGTGCAGTGGCCGGATCTCAGCTCACTGCAAGCTCCGCCTCCCGGGTTTACGCCATTCTCCTGCCTCAGCCTCCGGAGTAGCTGGGACTACAGGCGCCCGCCACCTCGCCTGCCTAGTTTTTGTATTTTTAGTAGAGACGGGGTTTCACCGTGTTAGCCAGGATGGTCTCGATCTCCTGACCTCGTGATCCGCCCGTCTCGGCCTCCCAAAGTGCTGGGATTACAGGCTTGAGCCACCGAGCCCGGCCTAAACCTCTTTTTTTAAATAAATGATCCAGTTTTGGGTTGTTTTTATTAGCAGTGTAAAAATGGATGAATACAGACACCATCTCTAAACAACTTGATTAGTTAATTTAAAAATAACTGTTGAATTCAAGGCTTCTGATAGCGGAATGGGGGACTGGAGTGCAAGCATGCTTTGAAGGTACACAGGCAGGTCTGAATTCCACACCGACCTACCCTCCTTACTAGCTGTGTGACCTTGGCTGGGTTGCTAATCTCTTTGCACCTCAGTTCCCTCTGCCCCTGCAAAGTGGGGACTTTGGTGACTCACGCCTGTAATCCCAGCATGTTGGGATGCCAAGGCAAGTAGATCGCTTGAGCCCAGGAGCTCCAGACCAGCCTGGCAACATGGTGAAACCCCGCCTCTACAAAAAATACCAAAAAATGAGCTGGGCTTGGTAGTGTGTGCCTGTAGTCCCAGCTACTCAGGAGGCTGAGGTGGGAGGATCACCTGAGCCCTGGACATCGAGGCTGCAGAGAGCTGAAATTGTGCCACTGCATGCCAGCCTGGGTGACAGAGTGAGACCCTATCTCAAAAAAACAAATGATAATAATAATGATAATGATAAATAAAAACTTCAAAAATAATTTTAAAAGATATTTTAAAAGATTTAAAATATTCTTTCATTGTATTTATTCACAGTACTAAAACAAAAATTATGAATAATGTTTTGGGTATTTTCACATAATCTTGAATACCTCCAGACACAATATATAATCCTTTATGGAGGGATTATTGCTAATGTTAGTGGTGTTGCTAATGTTGCTAATGTTAGAGGTGAATTATATTCAGCTCTTTTCTCAATGAGCTCTCTTTATCTCAGTTTCTCTCTCTCTCTCTCTCTCTTTCTTTCTGTCTCTCTCTCTGTCATTGACTCCCATTGCCTCTGATTAGATTCTCAGGGGTTTTACCTAAAGGATGACAACGAACTCGTATTTGGAGGACAAATGACAAATCTGCTGTTTTCTTGTTCTCTCAGGCTTCCATGTTTACAATTGTCTTCAATCCATGGCCTCTTTGCAGGAATTCTGTTCATCTGTGGCTCCACAATGAGAGTTCGTGTGACTGACTAGACAATATAAAGTTGCAAGTCCTCTTCACAGAGCACAGACAGCCACAGAGCACTGAGCACAATGCAGGGCACCATCACCTGCTGGGTTCCCCAGTCTGTGTGAGGAACTCTCACTCTTCCCATCTGTATTAGTTTGTTTTCGTGCTGCTAATAAGGACATACGCGAGACTGGGTAATTTACAAAGGAAAGAAGTTTAATGGACTCACAGCTCCATGTGGCTGGGGAGGCCTCACAATCATGGCAGAAGGTGAAGGCACGTCTTACATGGAGACAGACCAGAGAGAGAATGAGAACCAAGCAAAAGGGGAAACCCCTTATGAAACCATCAGATCTCGTGAGACTTACTCACTACCACGAGAACACTATGGGGGAAACTGCCCCCAAGATTCAATTATCTGCCACCGGGTCCCTCCCACAACATGTGGGAATGATGGGAGCTACAATTTAAGATGAGATTTGGGTGGGGACACAGCCAAACCATATCACTGTCAGATGCTCTCAAATGCTCACCAGACATAGTGTGCTCCTGGGCACCAGGGTTGACCCTCATAATAAATACAACATGACTCAATTTCCTAACTCCTGCTACTTACCTGATACAAATGAATATAAGCAGAGACTTAAGGGCTTCCCTACACCCAGCGCATCATCTTGCCTGTCCCTGGCATGCATTTTTCCCCACTTTGGAGACCACTGGCCTCTTAGATTATGAGCTACTTGTGGGCAAAACGTACGTCACAATCATCTCTGGGTCCCTCCTGGGACTGTTCTGGCATCTAGAAGGGGCTCACTCAGTGTTTGCTGGACACACGAATGAAAGAATAGATGACCAGGATCAGTCCATGAGCAGTCCTAGAGCAGGATCCAAACTCTAGGGTGAGGCTCAGGGGTGACATTCTGGAACTGGGAGGGCGAGCTGAGAGTAGGGACCTGGGAGCTCGTTAGAGCCAAGGGCACGGAGGAGCCACTGAATCTCTTCCCACTTAGCTGCTTCATCTGTAACTGGGAATCATCATGGTAATACGCACCACACCTCTTGTCCGGAGACTCCAGGAAACAACGTACAGGAGAGTGAATGAGGAGCTTTCTGGGCCCTGACACTGTATGTGCTCAATAAACATTTGCTCCTTCCCCTGGGAAAATGAAATAAAATAGAGTGGCAAGGCCAGTGCCTGGAGGCAGCTACAGTGTGTCTTAGTGTCCTTGGCTGCTGTAACAGATGACCACAGATGTACTGGAGGTCAGAAGTCTCACGTGGCTCTCAATAGGCTAAAGTCAAGCTGTCAGCAGGACTGGCTCCTTCTGGCTCTTGCCTGTTCCAGCTTCTAGAGGCCGCCTGCATTCCTTGCCTTCTGGCTCCTTCATCTTCAAAGCCAGCAATTGTATCATTCCAACCACTGTTTCTATTTTTATATCTCCTTTTTCTGACTTTAACCCTCTGTCTTCCTGTGATAAGTATTCTTGTAACCACTTTGGGCTCATCCAGATAATCCAGGATAATCTTCCCATCTCAAGATTCTTAATTGAATCACATCTGTAAAGTCCCTTTTGCCAATCAAAGGTTCCAGGGATAAGGACGTGGACATCTTTGGGGTGGTGGTGGTGGTATGCTATTGTTCAGCCGATCACAGTGAACAACCAAGCCGATTTGCCTGGGTCGGCCAGGCTGATTGATTTAATTTATAGATGATCTATAAGTTTTCACTCTGTCACCCAGGCTGGAGTGCAGTGGCGCCATCATCGCCCACTGCAGCCTTGACCTCCTGGGCTCAAGCCATCCTCCTACTTTAGCCTCCTGAGTAGTTGGGCCTACAGGTGCGAACCACCGCACCCAGCTATTTATTTATTTATTTATTTTTTTGAGATGGAGTCCTGCTGTATTGCCCAGGCTGGAGTGCAGTGGCACAATCTCGGCTCACTGCAACCTCCACCTCCTGGGTTCAAGCGATTCTCCTGCCTCAGCCTCCGGAGTAGCTGGGATTACAGGCATGTGTCACCACACCTGGCTAATTTTTGTATTTTTAGTAGAGATGGGGTTTCACCATGTTGGCCAGGCTGTTCTGGAACTCCTGACCTCAGGTGATCCACCCGCCTTGGCCTCCCAAAGTGCTGGGATTATAGGCATGAGTCACCGTGCCTGGCCCACCCAGCTAATGTTTAAACTTTTTGTAGAGATAGGATCTCTCTGTGTTGCCCAGGTTGGTGGGTTCAAGCAACCCTCCCAACTCAGCCTCCCAAAGTGTTAGGATTACAAGCATGAGCCACCATGCCCAGCCTGGGGCTGCCATTTGAACACTGGAAGTCCTATGTGCTGGAAAACCCCTCAGTCCCATGCATACTGGGCCCATTGGTCTTGCTAGGAGGCAGCATAACATTAGTGGCTAACAGAGTGGGCTGTGGAATTAAAGACCTGGGTTAGAATCTCCCTCCAGCCACTAACTGGGTGTGGTGCCTGGTGCAAGTTGCTTTAGCCTCAGTTTCTTCCTCTGAAAAGTGGGAATGATAGCAGCACCTACTGCAGAAGGTTGATGGGAGCTTGAAATATGAAAATGTATGTAATGGTGACACACACAAGAGTAGCAGTATTACTGTTTTTATATGGAGAGGTCTACATGGGGTGCTATGGAACCCAGAGGAGCTGCTCCCAGCCACATTCCCTAACCCCCCTCGGGCCTGAGTCTCCTTTCTCCTTTCTCCTCCAACCCCAGCCCAGCCCAGCATGGCCCTGGCTCCCCTGTTACCTCTTTCCCCAGAGGGCTGGACACTCTCTGAGCATGGCCAGGTTCTGGTGGCCCCAGAAGACTTCTGGCAGAGAAGAAGGGCTGCAGCAGGTGAATCAGCTCCACTGTGCTGAGCTCAGTCCCGCTCCTGGGCTGTTCATGGGGGCGGGTAGGTGGGTGGGGTCTTCCTGAGTTGTGAGCCCACCAGGCCCCTCAGCCAGCAGTTGTGGGTGTGGCCAGCAGCCTTTGCAAAGCTTCTAGCAAGAAGGAATCTTCCTGGGCATCCTCCCTGCTTCCCTCCAAAAGGAAACAACACAAGGATAGAGCTCCCCACACCCACGTGTCCAAACATAACAGCTTATTTAAGTTTATTGTGAAGTCAGTGTATTTCACTTTGTGCTGTTTTGCTGATTGGTATTTGTTTAGCTGACAGATGTGCTCTGCATGAATGAGTCAAGGGTGTTTTCATCCCTGATTGGCTCATCAGGAGGGGGCTGTAGAATCTGGGGGCAGTGGGATCTTCACCTTGGAGGAGCAGGAGCTTGAATCAGATAATTCTGCTGGTGCCTTCTGCGTGTATCTTATCTGAATTTTACTTTCTGCCTTGACATTTGGAAGTGCTGAGCAGTCCAGAGATGGCTCCCTGCATTACAGTCGCTGTGCCTTGTCAAGCCTTAGAAATGCGGGTTTGCCTCGATGGAACAGATGGCTTTCATGATGGACTGTCTGATGTATTCAGACCCATAGTGTAGGGTGCCCAGGGCTGTGGGGTATAATGGGGGAGCCTGGGAGAGGATAAGTTCCTGAGGCTCCCTCTTGGCCTGCACTGAGTTAGCTGCTGGGCCAGGATGGTGAACAGACAGACCCAGCAGCTGCCCTCCTAGAGCTGACAGTCTAGCAGGCAGACCCCCTGATTGCAGAGTTACACAAATAATTGAATAAAAATCACAAGTGTGGAAAAGTACAGAGCAAGAGAATAGGCCTGGGGCTGGATGATGTATCTCTGGTCTCAACAGGGTGATAGTCCCCTACCCAGCTTCACTTGTGGCGCTCGTGGCATACCCACTCTCTGTCCCCGCCAGGCTGAGCAGCTTCTCATTCTCTGAAGAGATCAGCCATGTCTTTGCTTGGGCTGTTCTCATTTCCTGATAAACTACTCATCCTGCAAAATTCAACCCAGGTCTCACCCCCTCCAGGAAGAGTTCCCTGCCCTCCTGCTGGCCCTACACTTTAGTTATTCCCTCCCCTGAGTGACCTGCCATTGCCCCAATCACACCTTATTTTAATTTACCACATTTGTTTTTAGACTAAATTTTATCGCAATGTCATTCACACAACATAAAATTTATCATTTTAAAGTATTCAAGTCAGTAGTTCTAAGTACATTTACCATATTGTGTAATAACCATTCCCACTAAATCAGAACATTTTCATTACCTCCAAAAGAACTCCCATGCCTATCAGCAGCCCCTCCCAATTTCCTCCTCCTCCAGCCCCAGACAACCACGAGTCTGCTTTTGTCTCTCTAGATTTGCCTATTTTGGACATTTTATATTAATGGAATCATACAATGTGGGATGTTTTGTATCTGGCTTCTTTCACTTAGCATAACATTTCCAACGTTCACCCTCACTGTAGCATGGGTCAGTGTTTCATTCCTTTTTATGGCTGAATCATATTCCATTGTGTGGATGTATCTCATGTTATTTACCCATTCATCCATTGATGGATGCTAGATTGTTTCCACTTTTTGGCTATTATAAATAATATTGCTATGAATATTCACATCGAAGTTTTTGCATCGATATATGTGATATGGTTTTGATGTCTGTCCCCTCCAAACTTCACGTTGAAATGTAATTTCTAATGTTGTAAGTGGGGCCTGGTGCGAGGTATTGAATCATGGGGTGGGTCCCTCATGAATGGTTTAGCACCATCCCCTTGGTGAAAAGTTCTTGCTCAGTAAGTTCACATGAGATCTGGTTGTTTAAAGAGTGTGGTGTCTCCCACCTCCTCTTTCTTGCTCCCACTTTCGCCATGAGATGCTAGCTCTCCTTTTGCCTTCTGCCATGATTGTAAGCTTCCTGAGGCTTCACCAAAAGCCAAGTACATGCCTGTACAGCCTGCAGAACTGTGAGCCAATGAAACCTCTTTTCTTTATACATTACCCAGCCTCAGATATTTCTTTATAGCAACACAAGAAAGAACTAATACCACATGCTTTCAATTTCCTTAGGTATATACCTAGGAGTGGAATTGCTAGGTCACATGGTTACTCTTACATTTAACTTTTTGAGGAACTGCCAAATATTTTCCAAAGCAGCTGCACCATTTTGAATTCCTAGCAGGAGAATATCAGGGGTTCATTTTCTCCAAATTGTCCTCAACACTTGTTATTATCTGTCTTTGTGATAAAAGTCATCATCCTACTGGAGGTGTAGTGTTATCTCATTGTAGTTTTGATTTGCATTTACCTGATGAGTAGTGACATTGAGCATATTTCTTGTGCTTATTTGCACACTCCATTTGTGTATATTCTTTAAAAAACTATCTGTCCAAATCTGTTGCCCATTTTATTTTATTTGAGATGGTGTTTCACTCTTATTGCCCAGGCTGGAGTGCAATGGCATGATCTCAGCTCACCGCAACCTCTGCCTCCCGGGTTCAAGTGATTCTCCTGCCTCAGCCTCCCAAGTAGCTGGGATTACAGGTGCCTGCCACCACGCCTGGCTTATTTTATATTTTTAGTAGAGACAGGGTTTCTGTATGTTGGTCAGGTTAGTCTGGAACTCCCAACCTCAGGTTATCTGCCTGCTTCAGTCTCCCAAAGTGCTGGGATTTTAGGCATGGGCCATGGTGCCCGGTCTCTGTTGCCCATTTTAAAACTTATTTTTTATTGTTCAGTTGTAAAAGCTATTTATGTATATTGGATACTAGACCTTCATTAGATACATGACTTGTAAATATTTTTCTCCCATTCTGTGGGTTGTCTTTTCATTTTCTTATTGGTGTCTTTTGATACAGAAAAATTTTAAATGTTGAAGTACAATTTATATATATTTTTCTTTGATTGTTTGTACTTTAGGTGTAATATCTAAGAAACCATTGCCTAATCCAAGGTAATGAAGATTTATGCCTGTTTTCTTCTAAGAATTTTATAGTTTTACCTCTTACATTTAAGTCTTTGATATTTTTCAGTTAGTTTTTGTTGATGGTGTGAGGTAAGGGTCCAAATTCATTCTTTTGCATGTGGATATACAGTTGTCTCAGCACCATTTGTTGAAAACAACATTCTTGCCATTTGACCCAGCAATCCCATCACTGGGTATATACCCACAGGAATATAAATCATTCTATTATAAAGATACATGTATGCATATGTTTATTGCAGCACTATTCAAAATAGCAAAGACATGAAATCAACCTAAATGCCCATCAATGATAGACCAGATAAAGAAAATGTGGTATATATAAACCATGGAATTACTATGGAACCATAAAAAAGGATGAGATCATGTCCCTTGCAGGGACATGGATAGAGTTGGAGGTCATTATCTTTAGCAAACTAACAAAGGAACAGAAAACCAAATACTGCATGTTCTCACTCATAAGTGGAAGCTAAATGATGAGAACACACGGGGACACATGGGAACAACACACAATGGGGCCTATTGGAGGGTGGAGGGTGGGAGAAGGGAGAGGATCAGGAAAAATAACTAATAGGTACTAGGCTTAATACCTGGGTGATGAAATAATCTGTACAACAAACTCCTGTGATACAAGTTTACTTACATAACAAACCTGTACATGCACCTCTGAACTTAAATATTAAAAAAAAGAAAGAAAAGATCATTCTTTTCCCAGCAAATGGTTTTGGCACCTTTTTTGAAGATAAATTGACCATAAATGCAAGGGTTCATTTCTGGACTCAATCTTACTCTATTGATCTATATGTCTATCCTTATGTTAGTGTCCCACAGTCATGATTACGGTATGTATTTTTTTTCATTTTTTGGATTACTTATTTATTTAAATTGTGGTGAAGTATACATAACATAAAATTTTTCCTCTTCATAATTTTTTAGTGAACAGTTCAATAGCATTAAGTACATTCACACGGTTAGGTAACCATCACTACCATCCATCTTGCAAAACTGAAACTCTGTACTTTTTAAATAATAACTCCCTGTTCTTCCTCCTCCACCCCTGGCAACCACCATTCTACTTTCTGTTTCTATGGATTTGACTACTCTAGATACCACATATTGATTATTGTAGTTTTGTAGTAAGTTTTGAAATTAGGAAGTCTAAGTTCTCTGACTTTGTATTTTTAAAGTTTGTTTTGGCTTTTCTGAGTCTCTTACATTTTCATATAAATTTTAATAGCTTGTTCGTTTCTGCGAAAGGGCAGTTGGAATTTTGATAGGTATCATATCAGATGTAGATTAATTGAAGAATATTGCCATCTTAATAATATTAAGTCTTCTAATCCATGAACATAGAATGCCTTTTTATTTATTTAGGTTGTCATTAACTTCTTTCAACGATGGTTTCTAGTTTCAGTATGCAAGTTTTGCACTTCTTTGGCTAAATTTATTTTTAATATTTTGTCCTTTTAGATGGTATCAAAACTGGCATTGTTTTCTTAATTTTTGAGTGAGGTTATGAGCCAGTGGAGGGCAGAGTCAGTTAGCATAGGCAGCCAGCTGTCATCAAACCTGGTTTCCCTTTCCTCAGGCAGCTACATGGGGCCCTGTATCTGTGCCACTGGAATGTGAATGGAAATGATGTGGCCACTTCCAGCCCTGGCCTGCCAACCTCCTGGTATAATCTTATATACCATCTTCTCCCACCTCCCAGCCAGAGGTCAATTCCCAGAATGACTGTGGAAGCCACCGTGTGACATGGCAGAATTTCCATCAGCCTGAGCTCCTGAATGACCCTGAGGAAGAGAGAAGACAGGTGTATCTGTGAGAGAGTGAGAAATACTTCATAAAGTCACTGAAATGTGGGAGTTTACTTGTTATAGGAGGTAATATGACTAAAACAGATACAATCATCCTTACTTCTGAATCTCTAACACCATGTGTCATACCTAAGAGGTGCTTGATGAATTTTTTGAAATGAGTGCATTTTAAGCTTTCCTGGCTTGACACTTCAAAGATGTCTTTGAGTTCCCTTTTTCTATTTTCTCCTACAGTTAAGCAAACGTCTGTTGAGTGAATTAATTCATTCCAATGTTGCCTGGAGTACAACAAGATAATATTTTGGGAAAGCATAAAAAAGTGGAAATCAGTAGATGGTAACAAGCATTCTTTTATTTGCAAAAATTTCTAAGGTCAAGTTTAAAAATTGTTTTTACTATGTTTTATCTTCTGATCCCATAGTATTCCTATGAAGTAGGTGTGACGGTTGATATTGAGAGTCAACTTGATTGGATTGAAGGATGCAAAGTATTGTTCCTCGGTGTGTCTGTGAGGGTGTTGCCAAAGGAGATTAACATTTGAGTCAGTGGACTGGGAGAGGCAGACCCACCCTCAATATGGGTAGGCACCATCTAATCAGCTGCCAGCATGGTTAGGATAAAAGCAGGCACAGTAACGTGGAAGCACTGACTTGCTGAGTCTTCCAGCCTCTATCTTTCTCCCATGCTGGATACTTCCTGCCCTCGAACATCGGACTCCAGATTCTTCAGCTTTTGGACTCTTGGACTTCCACCAGTGGTTTGCCAGGGGCTCTCAGGTCTTCCATCACAGACTGAAGGCTGCACTGTCAGCTTCCCTACTTTTGAAGTTTTGAGACTTAGATGGCTTCTTTGCTCCTCAGCTTGCAGACAGCCTATTGTGAGACTTCACCTGTGATCATGTGAGTCAATACTCCTTAATAAACTCCGTTTTTTATATACATCTATCCTACTCATCCTGTCCCCCTACAGAGCCCTGACTAATACAGTAAATATACCAGCTACCGCATTCAACTGATGAGGACACTGAGGTCCAGGAATATGAAGTCATTGGCCCAAGGTGGACCTAAGTGTGTGGGCCCAGAAACACGTCTCATTCCACCACCTCCCTCTGAGCATCAGGGGTCACACTAGAAGGAAGCGGCCATGGTAAGTGTCTTCCCTCCCTGTCATTGCATATACTGTTTCCTCAGTCCAGAGCATCTTCCTTCCCTTGCTGATTCCTACTCCATCCACACAATTCAGCTTAGGACTCCCACCTCCAGGAAGCCTTCCTGGATGCCCCTTTCCCACTGAGCCTGGGGTAGCTGCCTTCTCAGAGGCCATGAAGTGCTTTCTTCATCAGAACCACCACTAGAGTAAGTGAGAGTGTAGACTCTAGAATGGACTTCCAGAATTTAAATAGTGACTTCAAGTGACTTTACTGTTCTCAGGTGCCAGACGGAGATGGTCCTAATAGGACATAGCTTGTCAATTTGTCATGAGGACTAAATGAATGACACACATGCAGCACTTGGAATGGTGCCCCCACATGCAAGTGCTCAGCAAATGGTGGCTTTTCTCTGTCATACCACAACCCCATTGTCTGTTTATGTATCTCTTGACTGTGGCTCCTTGAGGCAGGGACCTGGTACGTAGTAGGTGCTAAGTAAATAGCAGTAAAATTGGATTAATAATTGCAAAATGGGCCACGTGCAGTGGCTCATGCCTGTAATCCAAGCACCTTGGGAGGCCAAGGAGGGAGGATTGCTTGAGTCCAGGATTTCAAAATCAGCCTGGGCAACATGGCAAAACCTTGTCTGTACAAAAAAATACCAAAAACTAACTGGCATGGTGCTATGCACCTGTAGTCCCAGCTACTCAGGAGGCTGAGGTGGGAGGATCACCTGAGCCCAAAAAATCAAGGGTACAGTGAGCTGTGATCGTGCCACTGCACTCCGGCCTGGGAAACAGAGTGAAACTCTGTCTCAAAAAAATAAAAATAAAAAATTGCAAAATGAGCAGAGCTCCCTTCACTCTGGCTTACTTCTCTCAGTGTGTGGGTTAAATGCAGGAATGGAAAAGAGAGCTCTGTGCCATTATTCAAGTCCCGTAAAAACACAGGAGAATGTGATTACCAGAAGAATTTTGTGTCAATATGCCATTGTTAACAGAGTCTTGTCCCTTGGGTTTGTTGAAGCATTAACTTCCTACTTGACAGCATTCATGGACATGATCTTCTCAAAGACAGAAATAGAAATGGAGAACCCACCCTTTGATTCAACTTTGGTGAAAGTGAAAAGGAACGATGTCACAACTTAATTGGATAAACCTGGGACAAGAGAATTTGATTATAATGAGCACTTGACAGTTTCAAAGTGTCTTGCTGGTGAGGTGAGGCTATTTACATTCCACAGCTGCAGGAGCCCAGAAAACAGAGAAACTTTCCTTAGGAGGGGAAAAGGTCGGTTTACATTTAATTTTATAGAAACCCTTTTGTCCATGTTTTCTGAGATGGAGCAAAAACTTCTTGAAGAAACAGTAACTCTCAGTTCTTTTCGGATTCTCATTCATTGATAAATGGCGAATTCCTGCTAAATCTCTCCAGAATGTCACCATCAGTCTCAAAGTATGTGTACGTCATTGCACATTAAGC
This sequence comes from Colobus angolensis palliatus, assembly GCF_000951035.1. Lineage (NCBI taxonomy): Eukaryota > Metazoa > Chordata > Mammalia > Primates > Cercopithecidae > Colobus > Colobus angolensis. The sequence goes on along the minus strand of NW_012114522.1, from coordinate 5,340,527 downwards.
TACGAAATACTCTATTTGCACTTTAAGCTACTAGATATTTCCTTCCTTCTTTCCTTCCTTCCTTCCTTCCTTTCTTTCTCTCTCTCTTTTATTATTATTATTATTATTATTATTATTATTTTGACACAGTCTTGCTCTTGTTGCTCAGGTGGAGTGCAGTGGCGTGCTCTCAGCTCTCTGCAATCGCCTCCTGGGTTGGTTGCAGCGATTCTCATGCCTCAGCTTCTCTCTTTTATTATTATTATTATTATTATTATTATTATTATTATTTTGACACAGTCTTGCTCTTGTTGCTCAGGTGGAGTGCAGTGGCGTGCTCTCAGCTCTCTGCAATCGCCTCCTGGGTTGGTTGCAGCGATTCTCATGCCTCAGCTTCCTGAGGAGCTGGGATTACAGGCACACACCACCACACCCACCTAATTTTTGTATTTTTAGAAGAGAGGAGGTTTCGCAATGTTGGCCAGTCTGGTCTCGAACTCCTGACTTCAGGAGATCCACCTGCCTCTGCCTCCCAAAGTGCTGGGATTACAGGCATGAGCCACCACACCTGGCCTAGATATTTTCAGAGCAGATGTAGCTTGTTCATTTATATTGTAACCAGACTCCCCAGTCTTGAATCAATTGCTACATGCATGGTTTAAGCTCCTCTCAGAAAATCTTGGATCCCTGAATCTAGTTTTTCTCTTTTCAAGCTGCAAATAATGTAAAATAATGCCTCTAGTGTGCTTACATCCAAACAAAATGCCCATCTAGTTTCTTCAACATGGGAGACTTCTTGGCACTTTGGGGAATTAATTTTATTCAGTAAGAGATGAGAATTAAGCAGCTTAGTTGGAGTGAGCCATCAGATGTAGTCAGGACCCACCAGCCAGAGGCAATGGGGTGGAGTCTGCCAGGAGGCCCAGCACATTCACCACACAGAGAGAGGATGAGTTGCTGGTTTTCTTTCAAACAGAGGCCAGCTAGAGCCAGGGACGGCAACTTGCAACGTGTCTAATGACGAGAGCCTTTCTTAGCTGGTTCACTCATTCTTTATTTCATCTATTCATTCACTCAGAAAATGTTTGTTGAATATCTGCCACATGACAGGCACTGTTTTAGATATTAGGGAAACAGTGTGTCTAAGACCACAATTCTCTACTCCATTATCTGAAATGGCAGGAAAGGGAAGCAGAAAGTAAACCAAACCCACAATGACTCCCATGTAAGAGACGGTGGTAAGTGCTATGAAGAGAAACAGAGCAGGTAAGGGCCAGAGAACAAGGGGTGCTCTTCTAGATGGGAAAGTCCCCTCTCTGGAAGGTGACATTTGTGCAGAGCTGGGAATGAAGTGAGAGGGTGAGCCTGGAGGTTATCTGGTGGAAGAACATTCTAGACAGGGGCTCAGCAAGTACAAAGGCCCTGAGGTGGGCGTATACCTGGAATATTGGAGGAAGAGCAGGGAGGCAGATGTGCTGGAGTGCAGGGGGTGAGATGAAGCCAGAAGGAGCTGGGGCCAGGTGGGACCAGCATTTCCAAGAGCTTCCTCTGATCTGGACCTAGGGAGACGTGTGAGGGGCACAGAGATCCCATCGCTCCCACAGCACCTCCGATTTGGGCTTCAGACACTCCTACCTGGTACAAACCGCCTTGAGCTGGAAGCAGGAACATCAGGTTTGAATCTCTCTGCTCCTTCCTGTATCAACTGTCACTTGACTAAGTGGACCTTTCTGAGCCAGAGTTCCTTTGTGTATAAAATGGAGATCACCACATCTACTTTTGAAAAACTGATGGAGGCTGGGCACAGTGGCTCACGCCTATCATCCCTGAACTTTGAGAGGCCAAGGCAGGTGGATCACCTCAGGTCAGGAGTTCGACACCAGTCTGGCCAACATGGTGAAACCCTCTCTCTACTAAAAATACAAAAATTAGCTGGGCATGGTGGCGGACACCTGTAATCCCAGCCACTTGGGAGGCTGAGGCAGGAGAATTGCTTAAACCCAGGAGGAGGAGGTTGCAGTGAGCCGAGATCATGCCATTGCACTCCAGCCTGGGTGACAGAGTGAGACTCTGTCTCAAAAAACAACAACAACAACAACAAGAAATAACAGAAAGAAACCAATGGAGTACAGTTTGTTCTCTTCATTCCTAAGGGCAAATCCATCTCTTGCTCCTTAATACTTGGTCTGGTTCCTGCACTCTAAGCTAGGAGATAGTTGAGACATAAAATTACGAAGGTGGCATGCAGAACTATAGAACTTACAGAGCTTTATACATCTCGTTCAGGTCTTCTGGCAAATAGAGAGTGATGGATGGATGTATCATTGGTAATTATTAGTTTCCTGTTTTACAGATGAGAAAACTGAGGCCTGGGACCTGATGTGAGTTGTTCAGGTGGCCAAGGGAGGAATTGAACTCAGATTTGTGTGACTCTAAAACCCAAGTATTTGGGCTGTTTTTTTCTCCTTTTGGTTTGTCACTTGTAACCTGCCTGTCCCTCTCATTGTAACACATGTGGCCGTGACTCTGACTTTCAGTTCACCTGTGGCCCAGTGCCCAAACCTTTGCTTTGTTTGTCAGCCTCCCCCATTAGAATATGAGGTGCCTGAGGACAGGGGAAGGTGTCACCTGTCTCCACATTCCACTGAACAAACTGGGTAACACTGAGAGAGGTCACATGCTGCAAAGAGCACTGGGTTGGGAGTCTGACCCCTGCGGGCAGGTGAGGCTCCTTCTTAGCAGACATGACTCATTTGTGGAGTAATTGCATTAGTCAGGGGAGGCTAGGCCATGACAAGATGACAAACTAACAGACATCTCAGGGACTTGACATACTGAAGGCTTATTTCTTATTTGTGTCACACGTCAGTGCTCTCCTGCAAGTGTTGACTTGGGGGTCCAGGCTTCTTCCATCTTGGGACATCATTGTCTTAAACACATGGCTGCCAAGGTCACTTTGGAAGGTGCAGGGAAAGAGAGGATCAGCCAGGATGCTTTTATTTTTTTTTTTTTTGAGACGCAGTCTTGCTCTGTCGCCCAGGCTGGAGTGCAGTGGTGTGATCTTGGATCACTGCAAGCTCCACCTCCCAGGTTCACGCCATTCTCTTGCCTCAGCCTCCCGAGTAGCTGGAACTACAGGCGCCCACCACCATGCCCGGCTAATTTTTTGTATTTTTAGTAGAGACGGGGTTTCACCTTGTTAGCCAGGATGGTCTCAATCTCCTGACCTCGTGATCTGCCTGCCTCAGCCTCCCAAAGTGCTGGGATTACAGGTGTGAGCCACCGCGCCCGGCCACCAGGATGCCTTTTAAGGACCACCATGGCTGAGTGGCTTTCACCCCTCTGCCATATTCCTTTGGCCATAACTCAGTGCTATGGTCTCCAGTCTAACTGCACAGGAGGCTGGGAAATGCAGGCCAGGACATGCCCAGGAAGAAGAAATGAGTGGTGGGCCTCAAGGCTTGTCTGTGCCACAGCCACCTAGTTTTTCAAACCTCACGTCTGGACAAGAGTCCACCAAGCTAACCATCTTACGGAGACAGTAGGGCAGAATTTTTGCAGTTGGTATTTCAGGACTTACCATTGCCAGATTCTCAGGGCAATTCCCTTTCCACTTTTGAGACTTAATTTTTCCCTTGGTAAATACGTGGTTGTTCCCCATCTGTGGCCTGTGGATCCCAGGAGGGGTGAGGGGACTGCATGGTTAATTCTGAGTCTTAGCATTCCCCTATAAACCAGCACTGTGGTAGATGGAGGGAGTGTAGATGCTATAGGTACCAAATAGAAGCACACTTATTTTAAAACCTCACTGTTTTTGTCATACATATTCTCAATTAATATAAACATGGAAATAATTTCTATCAGGTGAATAATTGTGAAATACTTTAGGTTAAAGATCTTCGTAATGAAAAATATCTAGGCTGGGAGTGGTGGCTGATGCCTGTAATCCCAACATTTTGGGAGGCTAAGGTAGGGGATCACTTGAGGTCAGGAGTTTGTGACGAGCCTGGCCAACATGTTGAAACCCCGTCTCTACTAAAAATACAAAAATGAGCTGGGCATGATGGCAGGTGCCTATAGTCTCAGCTACTCAGGAGGCTAAGGCAGGAGAATCTCTAGATTGGGCAACATGGTGAAAACCCTGTCTCTACCAAAATAAATAAATAAATAAAATTTTAAAAAAGGGGAGTGGTGGTGAGCCAAAGGACTTGAATAGATATTTCTCCAAAGAAGATATACAAATGGCAAAGTACATGAAAAGATGTTCAACACCAGTGCAAGTTAAAACTAGAATAAGAGACTATATCACACCCATTAGGATGGATATTATTAAAAAACAAAAAACAGAAAGCAAGTGTTGGTGAGGATGTGGAGAAATTGGAACCCTGGTGCATTGCTATGGGAATGTAAAATTGTGCAGTCACTGTGGAAAACAGAATGGCAGGTCCTTAAAAAATTAAACATAGAATTACCATATGTATTAGTTCATTTGTATGCTGCTGATAAAGACATACTCAAGATTGTGCAATTTACAAAAGAAAGCGGTGTAATGGACTCACAGTTCCATATGGCTGGGGAGGCCTCACAATCATGGCAGAAGGCAAAAGGCACATCTCACATGGCAGCAGACAAGAGAAGAGAATGAGTAACCAAGTAAACCAAGTACAAGGGGTTTCCCCTTATAAAACCATCAGATCTCAGAAGGCTTATTCACTTCACTACCACGAGAACAGTATGGGGGAAACCACTCCCATGATTCAATTCTCCCCGACTGGGTCCCTCCCACAACATGAGAGAATTATGGCAGCTACACTTCAAGATGAGATTTGGGTGGAGACACAGCCAAACCATATCACCATAGGATCAGCAATTCCACTTCTAGGTGTATCCCCGAAAGAACTGAAAACAGAGACTCAAACAGATATTTGTACACCTCTGTTCATAGCAGCATTCTTCACACTAACATTAATTTCCACCAAAAGGTGGACACAACCCAGTGTCCATGACAGCTGAGTGGATAAGCAAATGTGGCTTATACGTACGATAGAAGAGTATTCAGCCTTGAAAAGGAATGAAGTTGTAACACATTCTACAACCTGGTTAAACCTTGAGGACATTATGGTAAGTAAAACATTGGATAACATGGTGAAAACCGTGTCTCTACCAAAAAAAAAAAAAAAAAAGGGAGGGGGGGATGGGGCAAAGGACTTGAATAGACATTTCTCCAAAGATATACAAATGGCAAAGTACATGAAAAGGTGTTCAACATCACTGCTCATCAGGAAAATGCAAGTTAAAACTAGAATGAGAGATTATGTTACACCCATTAGGATGGATATTATTAAAAAACAAAAAACAGAAAGCAAGTGTTGGTGAGGATGTGGAGAAATTGGAACCCTGGTGCATACAGTATGTACGCACCATACTGTATGAGGTACTTAAAGTAGTCCATTCGTAGCAACAGGAAGGAGAATGGTGGGTGCCAGGGGTTTGTGGGGGTGAAGATGGGAATGTTAGTGTTTAATGGGGACAGAGTTTCAGTCTGGGAAGATGAAAATGTCCTGGAAAAATGGATGGTGGTGACGGTTCCAAGACAATGTGAATGTGCTTAATGCTGCTGAGTGGCACATTTAAAAAATGGGTAAAATCGGCCAAGCTTGGTGGCTCATGCCTGTCATCTCAGCACTTTGGGAGGCTAAGCTGGGAGGATCATTTGAGCCTAGGAGTTCGAGACCAGCCTGGGCAAGATGGTACCCCATCTCTATAAATAAAAATAAAACCGGTAAAATGGTAAGTTTTATGTTGCGTATGTATTAAAAAGTGTGGGGGAAGAAGAATGATGAAAGGCTCCTGGGAAGGCCAAGTGCTTCCCTGTGAAGCAGGGAGCCTGTGGGGCTCAGAGGGTGGAGTCAGGCAAACTGGGCACAGCAGTGGGGGCTTCGGGGCTTTTGAGGGGGCTGGGACTGACCTTTCTCCCATTTGCTCCTGCTGAGAGTCCCAGAGGCCAGCTCAGCTTGGCCTGAGGTCTCAAAGGCATTTCTGAAATGCCTCACTCCGGAGGGCACTTCTTCCTGCCACAGTGACATGGGGGATGGTCCCGGGAACTCATCCCAGCTAGGTGACCTCTCTGGCTGGCTGGCCTCTGTCCAATGCCAGGCATCATCTGGAACCTCTAAAAAGCTCATTTAGCACGAGGGCAGAGGCATGGTGTTCAGGGTCTGCCCCGTAATGGGAAACCAACTGTCCTTTAGAAAAAGGAATCAATTCAAAAGCAGTCCGTGGGATCATAAATCAACCGACATGTTCCAAAAATGTTCGAATCACAGCAACGTCGGGGGGATCTGAAAAGCTCTCCATTGTAAACAGACAAGTTGTTTGGGATAAAAGGAGAGAAGAAACTCTGGCAATGCCAACTTCACAAGTGAACTGGCTCTTTTTTAAGCCAGAAAGAGTGTCTGTTGTAGGAATTGTTCTTTCCTTTTCCCTTTTGTATCCTTGGGCTTCAAAGAGGATGGCGAGAGGTTAAAACACAGCGACAGAGGCTGCCCTTGTGATTTTTCAGGCTGCTGGAAACAGAAAGATACCAGGAATCTACTGAGGTGGTGTAGACATGGGGTCTTGGCTGGGATTCCTCGCGGAATCAGGGAGTCATATCGGTGTGTGGGGCCATGGGGCCTGCGGCGCTTTACAGGTTTCCCGAGACTAAAGCAAGGCCCAGGAAGCCTGAGCACCTTATCCAGGGCCACCTGGCTACTAAGGGCCAGTCCCTACTGGTGGCTAATTTGCCTCCAAATGAATTTTCTGATGTCCACATTTCGCTGCAAGAAAGACTCGAGTTAGAATGTGCTGAATTTCAATCCCGGAGCCTCCCAGGAGGAGGCGTTCATTTGCTCCCCAAACTTTCACCGTGGTGGCCAGAGTTCTCAGCCCAGGACACCTCCTGTTGAGGACCTGGGCGCTGTCTGGGATGTTTGCCTGTTTCTCACTCTTCCACCCCACCCCTCCCCTCCAGAGTACCCAGTTCACCTTTAACCAGTTTCTTTCAGGCGCGCAGATGATATTTCAACTTCACAGAGAGCGACAGAGTTGGGGGGCCTTTATGGATCTGTGACCCCCGGCTCTTCGAGTTGCACAAACTAGCTCTCCCCCCACCCTGGTCCAGCCGCTGCCAGCCCCAGCCCTCTTCAAAGGCCGGCTGGGTGCCACGCAGCAATTTCCGCTGCCGAATCTGACAGTGACAGTTCACCGGGACCTTCTCACCCTCCCTCTCTGTTCTCCGTGCTGGGGCCTTCTCAACTTTAAGGCTGATAGGGTCTTGTCACAAAGTCTGGCTGGAATAGGCTGAAGGGAGACAGAAACTGATAAATTTTCTTTTGATCTCAGATCTGCAAAGCCGCTCAGAACAAAATAAATCGCAACAGTGGGTCCACGGTGGTTGGTCAGAGCCAGGGAAGACAGAAAATGTTCCTTCTCCAGCCCAGGGTTCCCTGATTCCCCCTGGTACCTTACATATCAAAAGGAGGCGGTGCGCTGGGGAGGGATCCCTGGCTCAGAACAAGGCAAGGAACCTAATTAGGTGAAAATCATTTAAATGGTTTTCACAGCATCGCTAGATTTAAAGCATTTATCACCACCTAACGCATAATTAACAGCAGGACAAGCGATTGAACAAAGGCTCTCTTCTACTCAGAAGGATTATGTTAATTTTCATTAATCTTATATATTACCATCTCTTTCCAAATGAATGTTATCTTAAAGGCCCAAATGCCTTCTTTGATCTTGGGGAAGAGAAAAAAAGAGAGAGAGAGAGAAGAAAAGATTGTAACCTGTGTTTGTTTGGAAATGACATTTTAACAACAGGCACAAAGTACAGGATCAGAAGTTTTTGGTATTCAAGAGTTAATTCGGCCGGGCGCGGTGGCTCAAGCCTGTAATCCCAGCACTTTGGGAGGCTGAGACGGGCAGATCACGAGGTCCGGAGATCGAGACCATCCTGGCTAACACTGCGAAATCCTGTCTCTACTAAAAAATACAAAAAAGAGGCGGAGCTTGCAGTGAGCTGAGATCCGGCCACTGCACTCCAGCCCGGGCGACAGAGCAAGACTCCGTCCCAAAAAAACAAAAAAAAAGGAGTTAATTCAGCCACAAAAAGAAGGAAATTCTGTGTGGAGGAATGAGGCGCTGCACTTGCCTGGAAACGAGGATTGGGCCAGATGGGTCGTTTGAGGTCTCCTTAATTTGATTGTTTATTACGGTTCTAAGGGAATATACTCGGATTCTGCTATAACATTCTCATGTTGTTGGACGTGTCTGCCCCTTGCCATCCTAGCCCAGAGGGTCCCCTACAATAATTTTAGTTAAAAAAAAATCAATGAAGACAAGTAGTTATAGAAACTGGCTTAATATGAATAATAACCACACGCTGTGCTCTTCGTTTGAATATTAATTACTTGACCTGTATTATGTCATCAAATCCATACCACAGCCTGATTGTCATCCCCACGATACAGATGAGGCAACTGAGCCATGGGGAAACTGAGGTAGCTTGTCTCAGTTAATATTTGGGATACTCACCCAGGCAGGTGGCCTCCAAAGCCTGTATTCTTAGATGCTGGGCTGCACGGCCCACCTGCATGGTCAGGAATCTTGCTGTAACCCGTCTGTCTGGGCTCCCATCTCAACTGTGCCCCCAGCTTCGTGTGCAATCTTGGGCAAGTGTCCGTGCCTCTGGGGCCTCAGTTTCTTCATCACCAACGTCCAGAATATCGGTCTCTGCGCCAGGCGAACAGCTTGCATTTATGGAATGCTTTGTTGAGGGTTGGTGCTGTCATTTCCCCCATTTTACAGATGAGGAAACTGAGATCTTAGAGGCCCTGCCAGGTTCACATGCTGTGAGTTGTGGAGCTGGGATTTGAACCCAGATCAGCAGATGCTGAGCTTTTCTTAATCTTTATGATCTGTTGACTCACAAAATCCAACTAAGGGCCTTTCTAGCTTTAAATATATATATGTTTTTGGTCTTTTTTTTTTTTTTGAGACAGAGTCTTGCTGTTAGAAATGCTCGTTCCTCGGTGCCATAAAGAAATAGCTCTTGAACGTAAGTTTAGTTTCCTCAGCAAGGCCATTTTTTTACTTTCTGCAGAAAGGGTACACTCATCAGCAGTTTTGCCATGAGAGTACACCGAACAAAGGAGACAGGGTCATTTATAACCTGACGTGCCCACTTTACTGCTGTGTTCGATTTCTATTGGCTGGAACAGCGCCTCACATTCTATACTTGTCCTGATTGGCTAGCAACTTAGAACTTTTACAAAGAGGCAAAGGCAGAGGAGAACAGAGGAAGGAGGAGGTAACTTGTGGAATACTGAGAAATTTAAAAACCGCTTCAAATAAGGAAGAAGAACAGGCTATGACCTAATGCTTGCTTGGACCAGTATAAGCATGCCAGGGCAAATATTTAGGCTAAATTATGGGAGCCAAGAACATAAAGTACATTGATTTCTTTATTACGGCTAGCAGATATTTAAGAATGTTAGCACAGGTCTTTGAATACATTTTGCTTCTAAGAGGAGTTACTATTTATTCTTAATTAGATGGGGAGGAAAGTCTTTGAAGAGGAAACTCTACTTTTTACATTGCTCGCCACCCAGGCTTGAGTGCGGTGGCGTAATCTCAGCCCACTGCAACCTCCGCCTCCCGGGTTCGAGCGATTCTCCTGCCTCAGCCTCCAGAGTAGCTGGGACTACAGGTGTGCACCACCATACCAGGCTAATTTTTGTATTTTCAGTAGAGATGGGGTTTCACCATGTTGGCCAGACTGGTCTTGGACTCCTGACCTCAGGTGATCTGCCTGCCTCGGTCTCCCAAAGTGCTGGGATTACAGGAGTGAGCCACCGCACCTGCTCTCTAGCTTTAAATAAATAGGATTTCTATGGGGGGTGGGGAGGCAGTGTTATTGTGTTAGATCCCAGTATCATGACTGTGGTGGTAAATACACAAATCTATCCTGATGAAATTGTATAGAATTTAATACACAGACACTAATACAAGTAAAACTGGGAAAGTCTGAATAAGATTGGTAGAGTAAATCAATGCCAATATCCTGATTGTGATATTATGCTATGGTTTTCAAAAATGTTACATGGGTGAGCAAAGTGCATAAGGAGTCTTTCTGTGTTGTTTCTTACAACTTCACATGAATCCACAATAATCTCAATCAAAACATCAATTTAAAAAATAGAAATGGGTTGGGCACAGTGGCTCATGCCTATAATCCCAGCACTTTGGGAGGCTGAGGCAGGCAGATTGCTTGAGCCCAGGGCAACATGGAAAAACGCCGCCTCTACAAAAAAATACAAAGAAATTAGTCAGGCATAGTGGTGTCTGCCTGTGGTCCCAGCTACTTGGGAGGCTGAGGTAGGAGGATCACTTGAGCCCAGGAGATGGAGATTGCAGTGAGCTGAGATTATACCGCTGCATTCCAGCCTGGGCAACAGAGCCAGACCCTGTCTCAAAAATAAATAAATAAATAAATAATAAACTTAAAAATATACAGGATTCTCTCTATAAACACACTGAGTAAATTTATTTTGTATTTGTGAAATGTTTGGAATATAAGACCTGGTTCTTGCCCTAGAGGAATGTACTGAATTAATAATAATCATAATAATAATGACTTTTAAATGACTACCATTTATTGAGTGACCCTATGTCAGGCACAATCCTGAAGCTCTGTATTAATTTCCACAGCAATTTTTTTTTTTTTTTTTTTTGAGACAGGGTCTTGCTCTGTCACCCAGGCTGGAGGCAACGGCACAATCAAGGTTCACTACAGCCTCAACCTCCTGGGCTCAAGCGATCCTCCCACTTCAGCCTCTCAAGTAGCTGGAACTACAGGCGCGCACCAGCATGTTCAGCTAATTTTTTTTTTTTTGTAGAGACTGGGTCTCGCCATGTTGCTCAGGCTGGTCTTGAACTCTTGGGCTCAAGCAATCCACCTGTTTCCGCCTCCCCAAGTGCTGGGATTACAGGTGTGAGCCACCACGCCCAGCCCATTATCACTTCTTTACAAGTGGAAGAAACTGAGCTTCAAAGAGGTTAATAACTTGCCCAGGATCACCCGTCATGTAAGTGGTTAATGGTGGTGGGCATAGGTTCAAGCCTGACTCTGGATGCCACTCCTCAGCCAAGCCAGGATTCCCTGAGCACCTTCTATGCCAGCACATTTCAGTAAAATAGTATTCTGCCCTGGCACAGTTTGACCAGGCAGGCAATATCATCCCCATTTTGTAGATAAGGAGACTGAGGCTCAGAGTTGGAGAAGACTTGAATCCAACTGCCTCTTTTTCCTCCTACAAGGAGGAGACAGAGCTGAACACAGGTCTCACAGCACTGTGGGGTCATTCTGGGGCTCAGGTTATGCCTCAAAGAAGAAGGTGTCTGGGCAGGCCTGGGGTACGTGTGGGGCTGCGGGGGAGTAGGCAGGAGATAAGTGAGTTTCAGGAGCTAAGAGCAGGGTGTGAGCTGAGCCTGCAGCTGTTTATTCAGCTTTAGGGGGAAAGATTTCATCCAGGGCCCTGTTTGGTGATAAAGCAGCTCTGTTTTCAAACCAAACATGGCCTTTCCTTCTAGGACTGGGAAATTTGGGAAGAAAGATATTGCATGGCTCTCCTGTGGATCTTTCTGGCCCTATCACCAACCAAATATCTCACTGGACTCTTAGGGGAAAGTTGAAACGCACTCCCAAAGAGATTCAGGCCGCTGCGGGTAACTTCAAAGGACGGTCATCCAGAAAGCTGAAATTTTGAAAGCCCATGACAGTCCTTTAAAAGTGGCCTGGACACGCATTGTCGGTCTGGCGCCCATTGTCCCTGACCCTGACCAAAAGCCTCACAGAGCTGCAAAAATGTCTGTGGGCAGGACTGGCTCTAATTCGGGCCTGGGAGGCAGAACTGAGAAGAAAACCCATGCAGTGAGCCTGCACCAGGCCCTAGGAACTTTCTACACTTTCTCTCTCTTTAAGACTCATAATAGTCCTGGAAGAGAAGAAGTCTCACTCCCGTGTTCTAAATGTACAACCTAGGGGAAGAGACAAGAAGGGTCTCATTCACGATCACATGGCTAAGAAGTAAGAGATCTGAGATTTGTCTGCTCCAAAGAACTGAGTTGTAGTGGTCTGAGGCATCACAGACTATGACAATGATGATGACAACTACTATAACTTATTATACAGATAATATTTTCTAAAGATGGCTGTGACAATATCTCGCATTCCACATGTTCTTATAATGTAACTTTGACTCTCCTCCTACTGAGTGGTGGGGGTGCCTGTATTCTCTCCCTTTGAACCTGGGCAGGCTTGTGACTATGGCGGAAGTGACATTATGGAACTTCCAAGAAAAACTTATTAGATTTTAAAATGTCATGCATGTCTACCTTACTCTCTTGGGTCTCTCTTGGAACCCAGCCACCATGCTGTCAGGAAGCCTAATCTAGCCCACATGGAGAGAGCCTGTGTTCTAACCAAGAGCCCAATTGAGGTCCCAGCTGAAAGGCAGCATCAATTGCCAGACATGGGAATGAAGACACCTCAGAATGGCTCCCACCCCTGAGTCTCCCCCAACAAATTGAGTCTCCTGTGTGCCAGATGTTGGGGAACAAAGACAAACTGTCTCTGCCCAAATTCCTGACCCAGAGAATCATGAATGTAATAAAAATGGCTGTGCAATGCCACTACGTTTTAGGGTTCATTTGTTACTTAGCAACAGTATGTAGAGCAAATACAACCATTGAATAAGGGCTAACATTGACCAAGTACTTGCTGTGTGCTCAGCACTGTGTTAAGAGCTTTTACAGTCGGAGGAAGAAGGAACTTTGAAACTCAGCTTCTTCCACTTGTAAAGAAGTGATAATGAGGCTGGGTGCAGTGGCTCACGCCTGTAATCCTAACACTTTGGGAGGCTGTGTAATCCTAACACTTTGAGAGGGGTGGATCACTTGAGGTCAGGAATTCAAGATCAACCTGGCCAATATGGTGAAACCTTACCTCTACTAAAAGTACAAAAATTAGCCGGGCGTGGTGGTGTGTGTAATCCTAGCTACTCGGGAAGCTGAGGCAGGAGAATCTCTGAACCCAAGAGGCAGAGATTGCAGTGAGCCGAGATTGCACCACTGCACTGGAGCCTGGGCAACACAGCAAGACTGTCTCAAAAAAAAAAAGTGAAAATGGGCTAGGCTCCGTGGCTTATGCCTGTAATCCCAGCACTTTGGGAGGCCGAAGCAGGTGGGTAACTTGAGTCTAAGTGTTCAAGACCAGCCTGAACAACGTGGCAAGACCCTGCCTCTACAAAAAAAAAAAAATTAGCTGGACATGGTGGTATGTGCCTGTAGTTCCAGCTACTTGAGAGACTGAAGTGGGAGGATCTGCTTGAGCCCAGGAGGTTGAGGCTACAGTGATAAATAGAAGTTTTTTTGTTTTTTTGATAGGTTGGAATGCAATGGCACTATCTCAGCTCACTGTAACCTCCACCTCCTGGGTTCAAGCGATTCTCATGCCTCAGCCTCCCGAGTAGCTGGGACTACAGGCATGCCCCACCATGCCTGGCTAATTTTGTATTTTTAGTAAAGACAGGGTTTCACCATGTTGGCCAGGCTAGTCTCAAACTCCCGACCCCAAGTGATCCCCCTGCCTTGGCCTCTGAAAGTGCTGGGATTATAGGCATGAGCCAGTGTGCCCAGCCTACACAGAAGTCTTGTGTAGTACTCCTGGGAAGCCTTCTGAAAGAGAGATTTACAATACTGGAGAGATGAAAAATGTAGGTTTCCAGACCCTATCCCAAACACACTGAGACCACATCATGCACAGCATCCCAATGATGAAGGCAGGGTCAGACCAAGCCAGGAGAAGGGTCAGGACAATGTGATTCCATTTAATGCAGCAAATATTACTGACAGCCCTGACTACATGCCAGGTGCCTGGACTTCCCTCAGCTACTCAGGAGGCTAAGGCGGGAGGATCACTTGAGCCCAGGAGTTTGAGGCTGCACTGAACCATGATCACTGCAATTCAGCCTGGGTGACAGAGCAAGATCTTGTCTTTAAAATAATAATAATAAAAAAGATTATTATAATGAAAGAATTTAAATAACACACAGTGTTGTAGAATATAGAATACATGGATATAGATGATGTACAATGCTGATGGGGATGATAATTCATGACCATCAGGCTTGTACTGGGCACCCTCCTGGATTCTCTATATAGAAATTCTAGTCGATTACCTTCTCATAACTGCCCCCCCCCCGCCCTTTCTATTTTTTAGATGCAGAGATTCAGAGAGTCTAAGCAACTTTTCTAAATCATCTAGCTGGAATTCTGGTAACTGAGCCAGGATCTACCCCAGGTCTATCTGACTCCAAAGCCTTTGTCTTCCAGCACACACTGCTGCTGCCTGGGGTAAGAGCTCAACATTATGCTTAGAAAAAGGAGCTTTTCTATCTCATTGTGGAGGGCTGGGATGTATCTCATGTCCACGCTCCCTTCTTTGTTAGCAATGGGCACGTTACTGCGTTCCCCAGCCTCTTTTGCATCAAGGTGACCAAGTGAACACTTTCTGGCTAATGAGATGTACGTGGAAGTCTTGTGTAATACTTCTGGGAAGCCTTCTGAAGGAGAGAAAGTATACTCTTCTCCCATTTTCCTCAAAAACCTACCAGGAATGTGGATAAGATGTCTGGAGCTCTAGCAACCATATCAGACCATAAGGATGAATGTACACCCCAGGAAGGACAGAGAGCAAAGCCAGAAAAAGCCTCAGTCCCTGATGGCTGAAGAGGTACCATACCTGCCCCTAGATCATCTATTTCTGGTCATCTTCTATGCAAGAGTGAATGAACTTGTATTGTGTTTATGTCACTGTGATACTGGGTCTTGTTTCTCGCCAGTTGAATGTGATCCTAAATGATAAGAGTGGGGCAACTGAGAGGAAGAGAATTAACTTGGGTTCGGTTTTGAAAGATGGGTAGGACTGAGACAGGGATGGGGAAAGAAGTTCCTTATAGGTGCTGGGAATAGCAAGAGTGAGAAGGGTCCTTGAGGTGACCTGTGGAGTATAACAAGGAAGATGTAGGAGCTAAGCAGGGTTAAAGCAATGTTTTGTAAAGAGCTTTGGCTGCCAGGCAGTCAAGATACAATTTCAACTGTTAAGCACTGGGGAGCCATGGAAGGTGTTTGAGTGGATGAGTGATGTGTTTGGTACTAGATTTTACCTTGATGGAGATCTGTAGGCAGAACTGGAGAGGAGGAAGCCTGGGCCGGAATTGGGGACCTGGTGGGGTAGGAATTGCTTGGAAAGGAGGTTTGGAGAACAGCTTTGGCAACGGTCCATGGAATCACTATTGCATTAAACAGTGGTGTGCTAATATGGTGGATGATGTGGAAGCCACTGAAACGATGATGCACAAGACAGCGTGGTAACATGTCAAGTTGCTCATGGTATATTGTTATATGACAAAAATAGGTCTCCAAACAGTTTGCACAAAATGATGAGTTCCTGAAAATTCACTCCATGCATTTTATTTAAAAGCCAAGAAGGTTATTCTCCAATTGTTAATAATAGTTACTAGTAGGTGGGAGATTTTAGGGGTGATTTTTCTTTCTTCTTTTGCTTGCTATTTTCTAAGCTGTTAGTAGTAGTAGTAGTAGTAATAGCTAAGCACTCCTGAGGGCCCACAGAGCTCAGTGCCAGCCTCACTCTCAGCATTAATTCATGCATTTAAATTCTCATAGTCCTCCATGAGGGAGGGACTTTACTTTTCTTCTTTTTATATTTAAGGAAACTGAGACTCAGAAAGCAGGAGCCTATGTCTAGGGGAGAGTACCCATGGAAAGAGAGGTGACAATGAGGAACTGAGAGAGGGGACGTCCTAGCTGGACAGAGGAGTTAGGGAGTAAGGAGGGAAAGGCCTTCTCCGAAATCCCAGGGGATGCACGCATCGGCCTTTACAGTTTATAAAGCACACCCTGTACCTCTGCTCTTAAAATGCGCTTGTTAGGAATTACAATTGCTATTTTATGGGAAAGGAAGCAGGCTCAGAGAGGTTAAGCAGCTTGCTCAAGATAACAAGGGGGAGAGTTGGGATTTGAACCCAGAGCTCCGTGCCTGCCTCAGGTTCTATCTCTGCCACACCCAGCCAAAAAAGGGGGCTAGTTTCAGTGTGTATTGGAAATCTGTCTGTTTGACCCCTTGGCTCCCTTAAGCCAACAGACTTTGTGTTAGCAGCTAAACCACTTAAAAAGAGCAACACAGCAAGACCCAGAACAGTTTTTAAAAATTAGCCAGGTGTGGTGGCGCATGCCTGTAGTCTCAGCTACTCGGGAGGGTGAGGCGGGAGGACTGCTTGAGCCCAGGAGTCTGAGGCTGCAGGGAGCCATGATCACATCACTATACTCCAGCCTGTACCACAGAGTGAGACCCAGTCTCTAAAAAAAAATTTTAAATAAAGAAATAAAAAGAGGTCACTGACCCCTACCTTTTGGCTGAATCTTAGTCTTGAACGGTTTGCCTGAACTGTCTGGAATTTCTTGGCCCAACCTGACCCTGATCTCAACCCTCTGTTCATTCCTTGTGCCCCACCGTCCATCCTGCTTCCTTAGCTGCCTTCTTGACTGAGTCTGAGCTGCCTTTGACCTCCTGGGGTAATGCCTCTGAGACAGGAGAATAGGGTCTGGAGCTAGGAAACCTAAGGTAGTTTCAGGTCGACTTCCTAGAACTAAATTGAAAGAAAAACCCGGGCCAGGCGCAGTGGCTCAAACCTGTAATCCCAGCACTTTGGGAGGCTGAGGCGGGTGGATCATGAGGTCACGAGTTCAAGACCAGCCTGGCCAAGATGGTAAAGCCCTGTCTTTACTAAAAATATACAAAAATTAGCTGGGCGTGGTAGCAGGCACCTGTAATCCCAGCTACTCAGGAGGCTGAGGCAAGATAATTGCTTGAACCGAGGGAATGAAGGTTGCAGTGAGTGAGATGGCGCCACTGCACTCCAGCCTGGGTGAGGGAGTGAGACTCCATCTCAAAACAAAACAAAACAAAAATAAAGGAAAACCCTAACTTTCCATGCCTAAGTAACAAAAGGACCAGAGGCTACTCCTTTTGCAAATCCCTTTTCCTCCAGGCAGATGGGAAATTGGCTGTCCGCAACCAATCAGACTGATTGAGGGCGGAGTCTTCCTTTGCATAGAAGTGGAACTTTGTAACTTCACCTTAGCCTTTGATTGGTTGCTTCTTGTAGCCAATCAGGTGTTTGCAGAGGAGTGTGACTTTTGTAACTTCACTTCAGCCTCTGATTGGTTGTTTTCTGCAGCCAATCACACTGATTGCGGGCCACCACTTCATTTACATGAGGTGGCCAATGGGAAACTTGCAGGGGGTATTTGGACCTGAGAAGATTCTGTATCTGGGCTCTTGAGCCGCTGGTTGGGCCGCTCCCACAGTGTGGAGGGTACTTTTGTTTTCAATAAATCCATGCTTTGGGTCTTTCGTTGCTTCATTCTTTCTTTGCTTTGCTGGGCTTTTGTTCAATTCTTTGTTCAAAATGCCAAGAACCTGGGCAACTTACAGTCAAGACCCTGTACCGGTAACACTTCTACCCCGCCTGGCCTGGGCCCTGAGCTCCCTTCCACAGCCCAAGCCCTGGCAGGTGGCTTCCCACTGCCTGTTCCCTGGCCAGGCCCAGCCAGCTGGGGATCTGGTTTTCCCATCCTCCACTCTCCCTGCCTTTCCCAGCCACATTCCACGCCCACCAAGGCCCCTCCAGGAAAAGGCCCCAGAGAGCACTCTGTCCTCATGTCAGACGTTTCCCTAATTCCCTGTAGCTTGATCTTTCGCTGTTTCAGTTTATCACAAATGATTTTCCAAGCCAGTGGATTTAATTACATTATACACTTAGGGAAATTGGTGCCATTTCTTAATTACTTTTATAGTTGAAAAGCAATTACTTAGCAATCACATGAAGGGCTTCTCGTGTTTCCTGGAATTCTGTAGAGAACCAGACCTGACTTTGAAGAAGTTGGGTTTCCCCCGGGGGTAACCCAAGGAACTGGGCAATTGGGTTTGGGGAGACAGGTAAACTTTGTGGTATAGATTTGGATAAATAAAGATTTTTTTAAAAATCATGATCCACCCAGTTGCTTAAGCCAATGCCTAACAGACAGCCTTAACATCTCCATCTTCCTCAATTCTGTGCACCTCGACACTAGTGAAGTGCTTGGATTCCACCTCCTGGTACCTCTCAAACCTGCCCGTGACTCTGCTTCCCCCTGTCCAGTCCAGGCCACCATTGTCATGCACCTCTTAAGTGATCCTCCCCTGTCCACCCTGGCCCCCTGACGGGGGTGGAATGGTGGTCTCCAAAAGATCCATTTACTCCGAACCTAGGAATGTAACCTTATGTGGAAAAAGGGCCTTTGCAGATGTAATTGAGTTAAGGATCTTGAGACAAGAACTTCCTGGATGACCCGGGTGGGCCCTCAATCCAATGAGAAGTGTCCTTCTCAGAGGACAAGAGGAGAAGACACACAGAGGGGAAGCCATGAGGAGATGGATGCCGAGGTGAGTGACGTGTTTACAGGCCAAGGAGCACCAGGAGTGGCTGGGAACCACCAGAAGCCAGGAGAGAGGGTGGGCAAATCCTCCCTCAGAGCCTCCCGGGAGGAGTGAGCCTGCCCATCACTTTGATTTTATTTAATTAATTTGTTTATTTATTTTGAGATGCAGTCTCACTCTGTTGCCCAGGCTGGAGTGCAAAGGTGCAATCTCGGCTCAATGCAACCTCTGCATCCCAGGTTCAAGTGATACTTGTGCCTCAGCCTCCTGCGTAGCTGGAATTACAGGTGCTTGCCCCCACGCCCAGCTAATTTTTGTATTTTTTGGTAGAGATGGGATTTCATCATGTTGGCCAGGCTGGTCTTGAACTCCTGACCTCAAGTGATCTGCCTGCCTCAGCCTCCCAAAGTGCTGGGATTACAGGCCTGAGCCACTGTGCCTAGCCAATCACCTTGATTTTAAACTGCTGGACTCTGGAACAGTGGAGGAGTAAATTTCAGTTGTTTGAAGCCATGCAGATTGTAGTTACTTGTTATAGCAGCTCCTGGAAACTAACACAGCCCTGTTTCATCCATTTTTCAACACGTCTTTCCCGTGCTAAAGCCCAGTGGCTCTCATCGCCCTTAGAATAAAGAATTGCATTTTCCTGATGACTAATATAGAGTACCTTCATATGCCTATTGGTATTTGCATACTCCCCCACTTTTTTTTTATCTGCTCAAGTCTTCTGCCCATTTGAAAAATGGGATTGTTTCTTTTTCTTATTGATTTATAGGCATTCTTTATATATTCTGGATACTACTCTTTTGTCAGGTGTATATATTGTGAATATCTTCTCCCGTTCTGTGGGCTGCCACTACACTCTTTTAATGGTGTATTTGGATAAAGTACTTAATTCTAATATATATCCCACTTTATTAGCTTTTAATCTTGTAGTTAGCCCCCTTTTTGTCCTATTTAAGAAATCTCAGGCCGGGCGCCATGGCTCTCGCCTGTAATCCCAGCACTTTGGGAGGCCGAGGTGGGTGGATCACAAGGTCAGGAGATGGAGACCATCCTGGCTAACACAGTGAAACCCCCGTCTCTACTAAAAATACAAAAAAATTAGCTGGGTGTGATGGCACGTACCTGTAGTCCCAGCTACTCAGTAGGCTGAGGCAGGAGAATTGCTTGAGTCCGGAATGCGGAGGTTGCAGCGAGCCAAGATTGCACCACCGCACTCCAGCCTGGGCGACAGAGTGAGACTCTATCTCAAAAAAAAAAAAAAAAAAAACTCAGCTTACTCGGAGATCAAGAAAATGTTATTCTATGTTTCCTCTAAACATTATTGTTTACCTTTCATTTTATGTAATTAATTAATTTATTTTTGAGACCGAGTTTCCCTCTTGTTGCCCAGGCTGGAGTGCAACAGTGCTCAGCTTACGGCAACCTCCGCCTCCTAGGTTCAAGCGATTCTCCTGCCTCAGCCTCCTGAGTAGCTGGGATTACAGGCATGCGCCATCATGCTCAGCTAATTTTGTATTTTTAGTAGAGACGGGGTTTCTCCGTATTATTCAGGCTGGTCTCGAACTCCCGATCTCAGGTGATCCACCCGCTTCAACCTCCCGAAGTGCTGGGATTGCAGGCGTGAGCCACTGCGCCCGGCCTACCTTTAATTTCATATTTGGATCTGTAAGCTATCTGGAATTGATTTTTGTGTATGGTGTGAGACGGAATTCAGCTTTGTTTTTTCCCCATATAGACATCCAATTGGCTGATCACTGCAATGCTATCTTTGACATAAGCAGATGACCATGTATGTTTGGGTATAGTAACTGGTTTTTAAGTTTATCCCACCCCTGGAATCTCAGCTCCAAGGCAACCGTAAGCTTTTATTGGCAGGAGGAGGCCAATCCATAGCCCTGGGCTGTAGGACTGATGAGGAGGAGGCAAGAAGGGTGGGACTCGGTCCCTGGTTCTTGTCAAGCAGATCAACTCGCAAGGTGTCTGGGTTCCTCTTTGGCTTAACTCGTGAGCCTGCTTCGGGAGGTGGTTGGTCCGAGGTTTGTGATGGGCGGTCACTTCTATCATCAGAAAAGCAGTTCTCAACCTGTGGATGATTAGGAGTTGATAGTAACCACATTTTGATCTGGTAAGTGCTTACATTTTAGGCCCTTTCCAGGCCCTCTAGGATGGTGGTAGGAGCAATGATTCCTTTATCAGGAGTAGAAGGCAGCATGAAGAAAAGCTACAAACAGGGGTGCCATTTGACCTAGGCATCGAAGGATGTATAGGAGTTTTAATATTTAAAAAAAAGAAAGAAAGAAAGGAAGAAAGAACAAACAGGAAGCACACTGCAGGCAGCACAGGGAATGAGTATGGGCAAAGGCAGGGAGACATGCAGGAGCTTAGTAGGGGAGCAGGGTAGGCTGGCCACGGTAGCTCACGCCTGTAATCCCAGCACTTTGGGTGGCCAAGGTGGGTGGATCACCTGAGGTTGCGAGTTCGAGAACAGCCTGACCAACATGGAGAAACCTTGTCTCTACTAAAAATACAAAATTAGTTGGGCATGGTGGCACATGCCTATAATCCTAGCTACTCAGGAGGCTGAGGCAGGACAATCGCTTGAACCTGGAGGCGGAGGTTGTGGTGAGCCGAGATGGCACCATTGCACTGCAGCCTGGGCAAGAAGAGCGAAACTCCATCTCAAAAAACAAAAAAACAAAACAGAAAAAGGGGGAGTAGGCTGAACTTTTCAGGGTAGATACAATAGCAGAAGATGTAGGGAAGGGAAGGAAAAATGCAAAGCAATATGAGTTTTAATAAAAACCACATGGTCATTTGACCTTAGAAGACACTATGGTCTGAATGTGTCCTTGAAATTCATATGTTGAAACTTAATGGCCAGTGTAATGGTACTAAGAGGTGAGGCCTTTAGGAGATGATTAGGTCTTGAGGGTTCCACTCTCATGCATGGGACTAATGCCTTATGTTTTAGTCCATTCTCCCACTGCTATAAAGAAATACCTGAGACTGGATAATCCACGAAGAGAAAAGGTTGAACTGGCTCATGGTTCCACAGGCTGTACAGGAAGCATGATGGCTTCTGGGGAGGCCTCAGGAAACTTTCAAACATGGCGGAAGGGGAAGGGGAAGCAGGGACATTACATGGCTGGAGCAGAAGGAAGAGAGAGACATGGAAAGCGCCACACACTGTTAAACAACCAGATCTGAGAACTCTATCATGAGACAGCTCTAGGGGAATGGTGTGAAACCATTAGAAACTGCCCACATGATCCAGTCACTTCCCAGCAGGCCACACCTTCAGCATTGAGGGTTACAATTCCGCAATGGATTTGGGTGGGGACACAGATCCAAACCATATCACCTTGTGAAAAGAGGCTTCATTGCATACGTCCCTTTGCCCTTCTCTTCCACCATGTGAGGACACAGCGTTTATTCCCTCCAGAGGATGCAGCAAGAAGGCGCTCTGTCTTGGAAACGCAGAGCAGCCCTCACCAGAACTGAACCTGCTGGTGCCTTGGTTTGGGGTTCCCAGCCTCCAGAGCTTTAAAAAATACAATTTTGCTCTTTATAAATTCCCCAGTCTCAGGTATTTTGTGATAGCATCAGAACTGACTAATGCAGAAGGCTTAGAATGGATGCAACCCTCCGACCTGCCATTCCTCCTGGCCATGGAAGCCGTGTGCTGTCAATAACAATAATAACTACAATCTGCACACTGACAGGGGGCCAGGCCTATCATTTAATGCATTTGTGTTTTTAAATCTCCATTTCACAGAATTGTTCAATGACTATTAAGCTTGGGTGTTTGGCAAACTTGGGTCTCACTTCTATTCATGGGCTGTGCAGGGCATTTACTGAGCCTCAGTTTCTCCATCTGTGAAGTGGGGTCACAGTGTTACCTACTTCATGGATGTCGTGAAGATTACTCTGAGCGGGATTATCTAATGCTCATACACAGGAGATCCTGATCCTAACTTACCAAGAACTTTACAAGGAAACTGCCAAGAGCCCAACCACTTTAGGGCCCTTGGTTGGCCTCTCGAAGATTCTTCTGACCTTTCCCACAGTCACAAGGTGTCAGCCTGGCTCTGAGCATCATCTCCTCACCCGACAATAGCACAGCAGGAAGGGAGTGACAGGGAAGGCTCCTCTCTCCTTCCTCAGTGAGGAAAAACTGTCCCAGAAGCTTCCCTGCCCTGAAAGGCATCATTGATGTCTCACTTAGCAGATCTAGGACAAGGGGCCACTCCTTGTTGTCAGGGAGGCTGGGAATGCGAGCATCTGGCTGGCAGTCTCGGCTTCTCCTGTGGGGCTGGTCTCCAATGAGAAAG
Organism: Colobus angolensis palliatus; assembly: GCF_000951035.1. Lineage (NCBI taxonomy): Eukaryota > Metazoa > Chordata > Mammalia > Primates > Cercopithecidae > Colobus > Colobus angolensis. The sequence continues at coordinate 5,317,610 of NW_012114522.1, read as the reverse complement.
CAGGGAGGGGATGGGCTGTGGGTGTATTTCAGTGTTGGCTGCTCTGAGGTAGGAACTGAGCAGGTGAGAAAGATCTGTGTGTGTGTCTTAGAGGTGGAGATGATAGTAGGGGTGAGAGAGACAGAGTGGAGAACTGCTGCTGTCAGACGGATGTGGGGGCTTAGACACAACAATGCCTCTCCAGTCATTTTATAGAGGAGGACCCTGGGGCCCTACAAGGGAAAGGATGCCCACCCAGCACATGGCAGCCAGGGGAGTCAGGGCACAGGCCTGCCTGGAGTGGAGCTTGCAGGATGAGAACCAGTGGGAGATGAAGTTAGGGCGCTAGAACAGCCTCAGAGGAGATGCACAGAGCTGGGGCAGAGACTGCTGCCCATGCTACATCTCTTTTCTTTTCCTTGGTAACAAAACCTAATGAATTCAGGGCTAAAATATGTCTAGCTAAAAGATTCCACTTCCTGGTTCTTTTGAAGGCAGGTGTAGTCATATGGCTAAGTTCTGGCCAGTGAATGAAAGCAGAAGTGTCAGAGGGACTTGTAGGAAGATTCCTTAAGGGAGCTGACTCATCCATATCCACCATTCCTTCCTTCCTCCTTCCAGGTGTCTGGAATGTAGATGTGATGTCTGGAACTCCAGCAGCTCTCTTGTATCCTGAGAGGACTTTGGGTCTGGAAGTCACATGCTAAACTGGTGGGACAGCATGGTGGAAGGAGTCTGGGTTCTGAACTTTCACATGTGTCTTCCATGTGGTCTTCATGAGATTCCGGATGCTGGGTATTGTTGCCTGCACTTTACAGACGAAGAAACTGAAGGAGAGAGAGCCAAGATTCCTACCCCGCAAAAGGCTGAGATTCAAACCCACTCTGTCTTACATCAGAACTCCTGTTGTATCAGTTGGAATTCTGTTTGGAAAAGTGAGTTTATTTTTCTCATGCAACAGGAAACCCGAAGGCAGGTAATTGCTGATGTTGATTTAGCAGTTCAAGGGAGTGGGACTGACATACCTGTTTTTCTCTTCACTGTTTTCTCTTGGTTGCGAGATGGCTACTGCTGCTCTGACCATCACATTCCTGTTCAAGGAAGAAAGAAAGGGGAACAGGAGCATTACCAGCAACATGTGAACCCTTTTGCTGAAAAAGTCAAAGCTTTCCAGAATCTGCTAAAGGCTTCTGCTTAGCCCAGCATGGCAGATTGTGTTTTCCAAAGATGGTCCCAGCGATATTTCCCATTACACACGCTCTTCTGCAAGGTGCCCTTGCCACTCCCCCATCAAGAGGTAGGGGCTGGGCTGAGTGTGGTAGCTCATGCCTGTAATCCCAGCACTTTGGGAGGCTAAGGCAAGTGGATCACCTGAGGTTGGGAGTTCGAAACCAGCCTGGCCAACAGGGTGAAAACCTGTCTCTACTAAAAATACAAAAATCAGCTTGGTGTGATGGTAGGTGCTTGTAATCTCAGTTACTTGGGAGGCTGAGGCAGGAGGATCACTTGAGCCCAGGAGGCAAAGGTTGCAATGAGCAGAGATCACGCTGCTGCACTCCAGCCTGGGCGACAGAGTGAAACTCTATCTCAAAAAAAAAAGTGGGGGGGAGGGTAGGGGCTGTTTCTCCTTTGTCTTGAATTTGGGAAGATCCTATACTTAGAATACAATGGAATTGCCTGTGCACAACTCCAAGTGTGGCCCGTAACTGGCTGGGAGCTTCCACTTCCTCCCTCTGCTTTGCAAGAAGTCAGATAACTCAGAGGCTGCCGTGTTAAGAGAAACTCTGGAGGAGGAAAAGCCACCTGGAGAGATGGGGGAGCTCAGGGGCTCTGAGGCTTCAGACCTAAGATGAGGAGGCCATCCTGGAGGTGGGTCCTTCAGCCCCAGCCACCTTAACTGGGCCCAAGTGGAGCACAGACAGCTGCTCAGCTGGCTCTTCCCAATTGTCTGACCCACAAAACCATCAGCAAAATACAGAGGTTGTCCTAGGCTCCTAAGTTAAGCGATGTTTGGTTGGACACTGGTAGGTAACTGGAGCCTCCACACTGGCCGAAAGATAACTGGCAGCAGTAGATCACTGGAACCTCCACTTGGCCATGCCTGACCTAAAAGAAGGTTAAGAAAACAAATATTTAGTTTTTCCAACCCCGAGATAAATGGAGGTAAAGGAGAGGTTCCTCCCACCATGACCCCCTGCTTCTCTTTACTTTTGTGATTGAACCAAATAGAAACATCCACCACTCATTGGGCCCTGTGTGCCAGGCACACGCAGCTTCTTGCACAAGGCAGGCAGTATTTATGGCTCCCATTTTGCACATGAAGAGACCAGGCTTGGTAATTACCCAGATTGTCCAGCTAGGAAGAGTTTGAACCTGGGCTTTGGACCCATGAAGGTCGATGCCTTACCCACCTGCTTTGTGGCTATAGCTATATTGGGGAGTGAGTAGATTAACAACTTGGGGAACAGCGTTTTTGGTAGAAGGAACAGCCAGAGCAAGGATACCCAGAATGATGACACAGCCAGGCTAGGGAGGGAACAGAGGTTGTGCAGGATGTGAATCAGAGACCAGGCTGTTTTGCAGCCTCAAAATTTTGGACTTGATGCTGGAGGCAGCAGGGAGCCACTTCAGGGTCTGTTTCTTTAATTAAATCATTTGAATCAACAATACAGTCGCATGGCTCACAAACCAACAAATATACAAGGGAAACAGAAAAGTTTCTCTTCGACGTCACCACGCTCATTTTCATTAATCTCCCAGGTTAGTTTTCTGTGTGGCCTTTCAGAGTTTAAGTGAAACAATGGTGAATGAAGATTCTTATTTTTCCTGTTTACACAAAATATTATGGTGTCGTTCTGCACCTGGCTTTTTTTGCTAAGCGATGAAAAATTCACCCTTTAAAGTGTACAGTTCAGTAGGTTTTCAGGATGTTTACAGAGTTGTGTAACTGTGACCACTATCTCATTCTAAAAGACTCTCATCACCCCAGAAAGAATCCTGACTTTCTGTTTCCTCCTTTTTTTTTTTTTTTTT